>NC_051236.1:17122500-17487500 GCF_015220715.1 Pygocentrus nattereri | reverse complement strand
AAGTGGAGGAGTTCAAGTATCTCGGGGTCTTGTTCACGAGTGATGGTACAAGGGAGCGGGAGATTGACAGGCGGATTGGTGCTGGGTCAGCAGTGATGCGGGCTCTTTACCGGTCTGTTGTGGTAAAGAAAGAGCTGAGCCATAAGGCAAGGCTCTCGATTTACCGGTCGATCTACGTTCCCACCCTCACCTATGGTCATGAGCTTTGGGTAATGACCGAAAGAATAAGATCGCGAATACAAGCGGCCGAAATGAGTTTCCTCCGCAGGGTGTCTGGACTCTCCCTAAGAGATAGGGTGAGAAGTTCAGTCATCCGGGAAGGACTCGGAGTAGAGCCGCTGCTTCTTCACGTCGAGAGGAGCCAGCTGAGGTGGTTCGGGCATCTGGTTAGGATGCCTCCTGGACGCCTCCCTCGGGAGGTGTCACAGGCGAGTCCACCTGGGAGGAGACCCCGGGGAAGACCCAGGACACGCTGGCGCGACTATATCGCCCAGCTGGCCTGGGAGCGCCTCGGAATCCCCCTTGGAGAGCTGGTGGAAGTGGCTGGGGAAAGGGAGGTCTGGGCTTCATTGCTTAGGATGCTGACCCTGCGACCCGAACCCCGGACAAGCGGAAGATAATGGATGGATGGATGGATATATATACATACACATATATACACACACATATATATACACACATATATACACACACACACACATACATACATATATATATATATATATATATATATATATATATATATATATATGGGTCGCCAGTCCATCACAGGGCTATATATATATATATATATATATATATATATATATATATATATATATATATATATATATATATATATATATAAAATTTTGCTGTGAAACAACGCTGTTGTGGATGCAATGGGATTTTACTATAGCAAAACCTCAGTCTCAGCATGTAGATAAAAATGAAAGAAATCTAGCACAAAGCCATGTCACAAACGAGGGATGACCCATCCTGATCATAGAGATTTAATAAGGTAGAGTTTAGCACCAACCTTAATCCAACACACCTAATCCAGGTATTGAAGTTTTTCAGGGATATCTGAATATTAGAGCCAGGTGTTGGAACTGATATCTCCAGGACCAGCAGTATTGGGTCCCCCTACCCAAGACTAGCACTGGAGGTGAAAAAAGTCATATTGACAAATTCACTGCCTTTTGATTTGGCACTGTCATATGATGCCCCCTTTTCTGTAAAGTTTGTCAAATTCTTGTCCCGGTAGAGCTGTCCTAGTAAAATGTAAATTATGGTGATGTGCATATGCCAAGGAGAAACAAAAGCTCAGTAGTGGAATGAAGGGTAACATAGGCTTACGGAACAAGACCGTGAAGCATGAGCATAAAGCTGAAACATTTAATGTGGGCACATAGGCAGTTACAGCTGCAAAGTATGGACCAATGCCAAATTAATGCCAACATGCATGCTTTTAGAATGAAATTCAACAAACACATATGGAGGAATGTTGAGCCTCCACATACTTTTGATCATGTAGTGTACATTATTTCATCTGAAAATAGCATATATGTATACTTTTTGTGATAGCTATGGGCAGTAGACCAGTAAGAGTCAGAATGCAACTGATTCTCACATGGAAGCTGGTTGCCAACATCTGAAGATGAAGCGATCTTATGAACACTCTCTCGCTGAAAGTTCATGTTTTACCGCTTCTGCGTCTTTGCATTACATTTGTTGCAGCACATGGTTTGGTCACAAATCAAAGTGTACCTTAGTATAGTTCAAGAAGGAGGAATAAGGGGAAGGGGTTCCATTTAAGTGATACCTTGTCTAGCATTGTTTTATGGATGCCTGAGTGAGTTAGGCCATTATTGTACTTGTAGAAAATAATTCTGAGCATTTCTATGCATGTTGGATGCTGTTTTGTATAATGTGTGAGATGAGAAATGGATGAGCCCCACTTTGAACTCAGCCAGACTCTTACTTGTCACATATTACTTTTATGTTATAGTTATGGAAGCAGTAAGTTCACATATGACCACTGATTAATGTAGCTAGCAATACCACAATACCAGTATCTTCATGATCTGTGAATATATATAAATGTTATATGTTACTCATAAGTTCAGAGTGAACTTCCTCTGTTCTCTCTTGTGTGTGCAAGGAATTTGCTAGGTTGTAACAAATTAGCTACTCCTCAGGCCTTGGTTTTATCTTTGTTTCTTTAACTGAATTTTATTCCTGTATGTTAACATTCTATTAATTATTCAGATTACAGTTATGTGTAACCATTGTTTTACCATTGCACACATACACACACACACACACACATTCTATGTTTGCCTTATATTTACGCTGTTTGAACCCTTTAATTTCCCTCTGGAGATTAATAAAGTGTAATCTCTTATTGGTTAAATTTCAGGACTTAATCAGGCTGTAAACTGCAATTAGATTAGATAAATATTATATATAATAATATAAATACTCACTATGTTCCACGCTGGGTAACTGTGCAGCATCTATCAAACATCTTCACTGAGGATTCTTTCACAACAGCGACTTTGAAACCTGCTGGCTCGACTGCCGACCTGCAACTGGTAACTGTGATCCTGAGTCTGATGTTCTCCATCCAACTAGCACTGACTTTAAAACCCAGCTGGCAGACTTCACTATTAATGAGTCATCCATCCATCCATCTATCAATTTTCTAAGCCACTTCTCCGTACAATTAATGAGTCATGTTTTAATAAAAAGTCATGTCAAGCCAATTCTGTCTAAACCATAGTAAACTCTGCTCAGCAAATAAGGCTACACATTAAATAAAGCAAATCAATGATTAACGTTTCCAAACAGATGTACTGCATCATACAACCAAGCAGTTAACACCTTGCCATGCTCCATTCCTTCTATAAACATGCTGATCAGGTACAGTTCACCGCAAGTTTACAATAGCAAGTGGATTGAGTGGATTACGATGGCAAGAGGAAAAGATGCAAGTGACTTTGAAAGAGGGACGCAGACGTTAGGTGCTTCAGTTACATAGACTTCAGTGTTCAAAAAGAACGGTGACTAAAGTTACACCTGCATTTAAGTCTATAGGAAAGACATCAGTAAATTGTGTTCGGGAAGGTGCTTTCAATGACCATGATGCTTGTGCAATATGTAATGATAAACAGAAAAGCATTTGTTATTAAGGTTAATGGGAATGTCAAGCACAGGATGATCAGACTGTGTCAGCTGGAATAACCTCTCCTCAGCTATTTTGGGGACGAGCTAGTAAACATTATGTCCCAGAGGCAATATTATTGTTTGACAAAACAGCAAGAAGGGCCAGGGTTTGATTGCCTTTCGCCCGATGACCGCTGGGATAGGCTGTAGCACTCCCCGTGACCACTCAGGGAGAAGCAGCTTAGAAGATGTGTGTTTGGTGTACTATTTTGATCATGTGGAAGATCATGTGGCACAATCAATTATTTACAGCCAATCAATGCTTCACTATTTTTTTACATCATATTATACAATAGAATATTTTATCTATTTTTTTTCCTAGCAGGTTGCCAGCCTAATAAAATGTCTGCCACTTACCTCACCCCTCTAAGAATTCTAATTCATTTTCATGACAAGGTGCAGATATTTCAGAAGTATTGTTGAAAATAACATTGTGCTCATGGTTTTTGGATGGATAATAAAGCTCTACCTATTCTCTGCCAAATCACCATGGCAATGTTCACATTGATAGCATAATTCAGCTATGCTCCCATTTATTAAGATAATGTTAAAGGTCTGGTTCCAAAGCATGGTTGGTAGAATTGTTGTTAAACATAGATGGTACACGACTGATGGTCATATGCACATACGCCATATGTAAGCATTGTCATGGTGATTCGCCATATATGATACCTAATCTGTCCCTACTCGTGTGTGTGTGTGGCTACAAGCTCGGCAGATAGACAACAGGTTTCCCAAGAAAAGCCGGATGCCAAAATTCTCTTCAAGCTTTACTTAAGATTCACTGTAAAACTGTAAGCAAACATACAAAATATATCCTAGTTACATTTATTTGCGTGACACTGTACATTTAAAAGAACAGAAACCGAATCGTTAACTTAAGGCTAACGTCTATGGAAAAGTCCATATAGGTGCTAGCGATCAGCGTTTGCAAATTAACTTGAGACATAGAACTTATTTTCGTTCATCAACCAAGGTTTACATCAAAAATAGTCTCAGTATAAGTTTATACAGCAACTGAACATAAAAATACTCACAGGCAAATGTTTTCCTGGCCATAAAATGCAGAGTAAGAACCGTGACTGTTTATTTTTCTCATACAGCTTAAACTACCTACAGAACACTGAAAGTGCAAATAAACGCTGCTGAGACAATCTTGACCACTGGAGGTCTCCCTTTTGCCCAATGTTAATAACAGAACATCACAATACCACTATATTACTTTTCGATCCAATACTTAGTAACATTTGTCATTTCTTCAGTGACACCCAAACTGTATTTTCCTTTTTTTTAAATAAAAAAATTGATGTAGTGTGTAGGTAGTCAACATTGTATAATTTATTGTCCATATATGGACACTTACAATGGCCTTGTGCCATGCATCTGTCCTCTGGGCCCTGATGACAGCCGCAAGAACCAATGGGAAGGCGCGGCCTGAATCCCAAGGGACGTCACTCAAGCATGGGAATGAAGAACGGGGAATAGGGGCTAACAAACTATGCAGAGAAACAGATGGACTACAGTATGTAATTGTAGAACTACAAAGTGCACCTATGTAGTAAGTGGAGTTGATAAAATAGACGATAAGCATAGAATCAAGGAGGCTTTAATGTTATTAATGTTATTAATGTTTTAATGGTCTTAATGTTATGCCTGATCGGTGTATGAACAGACATGACATTCAGAGTCTTTATTAAACTTTAGCAACTTTAAAGGGTCAAACATTGAGAGACATTTTACAAGAAACTCACAGAGAAGTTTCCTGAGATGTGAGAAAAGCGGCTACTGCTGAACTAAAGGTTAAAGCAGAGCAAAGTCTGAGTTTGGGTTTATATTTTCAGCCTGTAATACAACATCAGCACACACTGTGATATACTTACAGCCAAGATGTTAAAATGGACATAAAATGTTATGGCTGGCACAGTGTGTGTGTGTGTGTGATTGCACAATCGCCACTAGTCCAATGAACGATCACGTTCTGTGGTTCATTTTGTGTGGATTGCCTGAAGCTTGTAGCAAAATTGTAGCGAATGTTTTCAGTATAGCTACACAAAAATTTGTAGGTGCTACAGCTACTAAGCGACATTTCATATAACTGTAGCGGCTACAGCTACTAGCTACTAAAATTTGTAGCTACTACAAAAAAGTAGCATGCTACTTAGCTTAACTGTAGCCTCATTATCGCCCCACCTAAAGAAATCCACAAAAAACACAGAGCAGCCAAATCAGAGCAGAGTTTTTTTTTATATGTCTCAAAGGCTTTAAAGATTTTGCATGTTTCAAAGATCTAAAAGATGAAAACAGGTTGGAAAAAAAACAATTGTTGTACATAATCTCACAAAAATGTCATAAGTAGATCTCGAAGAAAAGACAATGAAAAGCATGGCCATTTAAGGTTTTATCAAAGTCTCCAGGTAGAATCAAAGTGAAATCACATAGAGGATCTGAGGATGACGAACAGTAATATTTTAAATTATTATAAAATATTTTAAACCCTTTGGTACGCTGTGCTGCCCCAGCCTTGAGAACTGGTAAGAAGTGGACACCAAAGGCAGCAGTAGCAGATGCAAGGGTGGCTCTCAGACATCGAGACATAGTTGGGGGTAGGGGGGGAGGGTTGGCCTTGGAGTGATGGCTCCTACCTGGGGGAAAGCTTCTCCAGCAGACCACCGTTGCATGGTGGTGGAGGAGATTAGAAGGCAAGAGGAAGCATCCAGGTGTGCCAGAGCAGTCAGTCAGCTGCAGCAAGGACGGTGGATGAGATGGAATGGAATTGCCAAAAAGAAAATCTCCTGGAGCGAGCTATGGAACATGGCGTCTAACAGGCTAAGCTTTATCATAAAAGCCACTTATGACATTCTGCCTACGCCAGCAAACTTACACCTGTGGCTTGGTGAGGACCGGGCATGTTCCTTGTGCTCAGCCCCAGCAGGCCTCAAGCACATTCTTGTGAGCTGCAAGACCTCCCTTTCTCAAGGCAGATACACCTGGTGCCACAATCAAGTGCTGCGTTGTCTGGCCTCAGCCATAGAAGAGAAAAGAACTGCCACAAATGCCGCTCCACTTAATGCGCATCAAGAAGTCCAAACCTCAACAGCCTTCATCCGGGAGGGTGAAAGACAACCGACCAGAGCCCCTCCCACAATTTCAAGCCTCATTGGTATTGCCAGGGACTGGCAATTGCGGGCCGACCTTGACAAGAGCCTAGTGTTTCCATCTAACATTTCTGTGTCAAGCTTGCGCCCAGAGCTGGTTTTGTGGTCCAACTCCTGTCGCCGTGTTTACATCATCGAGCTCACTGTGCCCTGGGAGGAAGCCATTGATGAGGTCTATGAAAGGAAAATGTTACATGATTCAGGTGTGTCATTCAGTTGCATGTGGATAAATTTTGTTAAATCCACCCAATTGATGGTTTTTCACATTACTTTGTCAGGTAAGAATTGTGCTGATGTACACATTTTATTCATGGTCTATTGCTCAAACCTTTAAATCATGTCAGGGCCAAATTCCAAGTCAAATTTTAAGTTTCTCTAGGAAAAAAGGAGCAACATTAAGTAATGGGTCACGCTGACACAATAAGTAGTCCATATACAGGTTTCTTTTAGTTAAACATATACAGATCAGTGTATTTATCATTACTGCAAACAAGTTAATGTGGTACACAGCAGTTAAAAGTACATTGATTCTGTAAGTCTATATCCCAAAAAACATAAGGTTGATTTTATAGCACGTCTCTCTCTTGCTTCTAGTCTAGGGTACAAATGCAATGTGAGTCAATTGGAAATGTAAAAATATACAAAACTAATGATAGGTTGTAAAATTAATAGAGAGTTTCAGTGGTAAGCAGAACAAATGTAAAATAATTCCTCCTGCTAAATGTTTTGTTCTTTTTAATGCAGTAAATTGTATTATCCTAAGGAAAAACATGAGCCAGAGTTGATTTATTTACATATCTTTAATTTGAAATAGGGTCTAGCTTAGAAAAAAGCTTTGAAACACATTTTATCAATATTTTTTTAATTGTGTCTGGTTTACTAAGAGGACTTTCTGTTTTTTTTTCTTTGTTAATTGATATCTATCCAGTTTATAATGCTTAATGCAGAATTTTCTTATGGTCCCTGAGCACCATTGACATCTAGTGCAATAGACTATATAGCTACAATATCATCAGCAAAATTATAGGTTACAATGTTACTCCATGTTGGAGATATGCTTATATACCTAGACATATATGTGTAATTATGAGAGGTTCAAGGCTGAAAGATACAAGTGTGAGTCAAGATTTTTAGGCCCAACAATCATAATCATAGGCCACAGCAGAGGTCAGAGCACAGGTTGTCAGGGTCAGTCATAGTAACCTGTAGAAGCAAAAATAGAGCAAAACAAAACAGACAAAACAAGCAATAAACAAAATAACACAAGGAAATCCCATGAACTTGAAGCCACAGCTTAGAAGTGTTGCTGCATACAAGACTTTGCAAACAGCATAAGGACTGCGATAGGACAGGTGGATACCATTATAATCGAGAGGCACTATGGCAGAAACACAAGATTACAAACTGGGCTGACTAGTCGCAGGTAAATAATGATTAGGCAATGGAGCGCTAGGCGGAGCTGTAAAATTCCAACACAGTATCCCAGGCTGGGAATTCTATGACATAATGATGAGGGGCTGTAACTGTAAATTTCCAAAACAGGCTCCTACAGTGGGAATTCTGTGGCATACATAAAATAAATGCTGTCTTAGGACAGCAACTCTAATCTGCAGTATGTTAACAGTTATTAATATTAATTTATACACTGTCAGCATAATCCAGAAAATGCTGATTGAATAGTCAACACATTTCAGCCATTAAAATGTTGTAATTGAATCAATACAATCAAACCACACGCCTTGACAAATTTGAAGTGTTTACACCCCAAGATTAATGATCTCTAGCAGTTACATGGTGTTAAGACATATCTAATGTACAGTACCCAGCCTCAGTTCCCACCTCCTGTTAATAATATCTTTGATGAGATTACACAAGACTGGACATTGCTGCACATTTTCAAACATGCTAAGATATTAGGCCAACACTAGATGTCAGAGTGCAGCACTGTTGATTACCTGGACATCTGAGCCCATTCTGTCAATGTCAGAATGTGCTAATTCTGTTCCAAACTCTTTGCACGTTATTATGGCATATAATTTCTTTTGGCCAATCAGGCAGTTAATTTCAAGCAACTTGTAAAACTTTGAGCCCATACTCTGGCCACTGTACCCACTGAAGTGCTCAGTGAGATGTAAATAGAACGTGTTAGATTCAGGTTCTACAGGTTAAACAGGGGGACATGGGCAGCTTAGACGTTATCAGGTTTCCACCAACTGAATAGACATAAATGAAATCTTTATCTGAATGCAAAATAATATGTTTATCTAATGGAAAAGGATTACTTCCCTTACACTTTGTAAGTGTCCACATTCTAAGGCTTAATATTCAGCAAGCATTAGAAAAAGAGAATAGTTAGGTGTTTGTTAGTGAAACTGAGAGGGAAAGAGAGGGAGCATAGAAGAAAGAGAAACTGAAGCAGACATAGAAGCCCAAAAGCCCATGCTGGTGGCCAGTAGTGCCACTGATAAGACATGTCTGCATATCTCTTTAAAAAACATGCAAAATAGAAGGATAGAGACAGACAGGGGGGCGGGGCATGCACCTTTGCCTTCTCAAGCCCAGTTTAGGCTTGCTGCCTTAAGGTACCTCAAACTGCTGGTTTAGGATCAGCATGCTTTCCCTCTATTCAGTGCAGACAAAGCAAGACCAGTTTAAGAATCAGTGGCTCAGAGCAGCTCTGCCTGCGGGGCTCTTGACTCCTCCTCAATTCTTCATTCCTGTTGTGTCAACCTATCATTCCGAGCTGCTGCTGCTTCTAATGGACACAGTCATATGTAGAAACGCTCATCCATACAGGAAACATAAAAGACAAACATCTGCAAAATCAGGTACAGTTTGATATCCCTTTTGCTTGTTTTTCTGTGCACTGAACTTCAGTGGCAGTCATTAACAGAAAGCAATGCTGTGGTTACTTACTGAACTAGATTTCCCTCGTGTCTGATTTTTTTTCTGGTTTAATCATGCTTGTTGTGACATAATAAATCTAATAGGCAATTAGTGGTTTACTTTTTCATTGTATGCCAGGAAGATGAGTGACATTTTTGCCACTGGTGACTTAACAGCACTGCTGACATTGTTTTGGCGTTTTGGTAGGTTGTACTGTAGGTACTATACTGTAAAATGCAATCTTAAAAATAAAAGTAACAGAAATGTTTCCTTGGAGCTATCCCATAGAACCACTTTCACTCACTAAAGAGTCTTTTAATTTAGTGTTTTAAATTGAGTGTTGTAAAAAAAAAATACTTAGGGCACCAGAAGAAGTTCCTCTGTGGCATCATCCCAAACAACCTTGTAGTGAGAAACCGCTGATTTCTTAATTCAAAGCATGTGGGTCTGGTCAGGAAAGGGACATTTGACTCTCAAAGGAGGTAGATGAAGGGCTCCCCTCGAACAGGTGTAGAAGCACGGTTATGAATCCTTCAGGATTTTGGCCACTTGATTTTTTTCATCCATGTTAGTGTGAAGCAAACAAAATAATTCCAGTTGTGATGTAGCTGACAACAACTTGATAAACATCTGCTTGAACTATTACTGACTGATTGTGTGTTGAGGAAGCCTCAATAAAGGTCATTCAGATTTGGGCCGTGACAGCTAACTGAAAGATTATTTCATGTATTTTCTCTGTAATTTTATGTCATATTCTTTTGGAACTGCCCGGGGAACAAAACCCTACAGTCTATGTAACACAGTGTTTATATGTTTCATCCTTTTCCATATCTTCCTAAAGTAGTTAAAAACAGCTATGATAAGGGATATGGTGCAACTGCTGATATTGCAGTACTTTTCCACTTGCAAAGCTTGGGCTGGACCCCAGTGGGTGGATTCTCTTGAAACAGAGCCTCTGAGTTAAATTCCAGAATGCACTGAGCTGAGACTCCAGGATGCAGTCTTGCACTGAAAAGCAATATTTTATTTATTTATGCATTTCTTTATTTATTTGAATGGTATTATAAATAAAACTGTAAAACATTCTATAGAAGACAAATATGCTTTCAGAATGTTTAGCATTTACATTCTAGCTAAAAATCTATGGCAGCAAATGTGTAGGTCTTTATTTTGTTAGCAGAAATGCCCCTGGCTCTCATGAGGCTCAAGTTAACTGTTAAGTTTTACTGACAGGAGTGTAAAAATGAACACCTTCCTATAGAACTGTTTGAAATATGTGTGTCATAGTCAGGTGGGGCAGCCTTTGCCATTAATAACATAAATGAACTGAGGTATTATGTGAAGTGAAAAGTAAAAAAGGAAAAGTAAAAAAGTAAAAAAGCACTTGGCTTACGCCCAACCTTAATAACAGCTTCTCCCTCAGGGTCGGGGGGAGGGGAGGGGGGGGGGCGGTGGTGTGGGTGGGTGTGGTGCTGGAAGGTCATTGGGCAGAAGGCAGGATTATACAACCCCAATTCCTATGAAGTTGGGACGTTGTGTAAATCATAAATAAAAACAAAATACAATGATTTGAAAATCCTTTTCAACCTATATTCAACTGAATACACTACAAAGACAAGATATTTAATGTTCAAATGGATAAACTTTATTGTTTTTTGCAAATATTCACTCATTTTAAATTTGATGCCTGCAACACGTTCCAAAGAAGTTGGGACAATTCAACAATTAGTGTCCTCAGTTTTCAAATGGTTATTGAGTGTTGTTAAAAGGAAAGGTGATGTAACACAGTGGTAAACATGCCCCTGTCCCAACTTCTTTGGAATGTGTTGCAGGCATCAAATTCAAAATGAGTGAATATTTGAAAAAAACAATAAAGTTTATCCCATTAAATATCTTGTCTTTGTAGTATATTCAATTGAATATAGGTTGAAAAGGATTTGCAAATCATCGTATTCTGTTTTTATCGATGTTTTTCACAACCTCCCAACTTCATTGGAATTGGGGTTGTATTATATTATATTATATTATATTATATTATATTATATTATATTATATTATATTATATTATATTAATTTATATTATGCAGTCATATACAAAAGCTTTGGTGAAGTTAAAATAAGTACACATCCTCTACAGAGATATATACTTCTGCACATTTCAATACACAATTAATGTTTATTTTGTGAATTTTATATATTAAATTTTTTTCCATTATGTTAAACTCTGTTTTTGATAGAGGTGATTTTAACTTATTTTCAATTAGACAATTAACAAAATGTGTAATTTGACCAGGGCATAAGACTGGATTATATTATATTATATTATAATATGGGAAATGGGAAATGATAAATGAGTAGCAATGGGAAACTACCTGCTCTTTCTTAATAACAGCAGATAGCAGGAGATCACGTCTAGCCACACAATTCCTCTTTGTGGTTAACACACCTACACAGTAAAACACTCCACAGCCCAGCATAATAAAACATGTGCAACACAAAGACACACTGTTAGCTCGAACAAGCACAACAGTAACAGCGCAAATGTTGTCCTTTCTTACCATGAGCATGGCACCGTCTGTGAGCTTCTTTGCATGGCTGTGCCTCCCACACAGCCCATGGCAGATGCCACAAATGGTCCAGATTTACTTGGAATTGAATATCATAAGCTTACATTAAACGTTAAGAATGTTTATGAGAAATGGGTTGTGTTCCAAAAATTATCATATTATATTCTATTTACAAAAGTGTAATATGTGTAATAGAGCAATGACTGCATAGCTCATGAGTTGCATTTACAATGGTATAATTTCCATTCCTGTATTTGTACCTGTTATAGCCTGCTTTGCATTGTGCTATCGTTTTTTTTTTCTTCTCAGCAGAATTATGGACCGTGGCTATGAGCCAGCAATGAGGCTAAAGCTGATGAATGGAACAGGCTCTATGGCACAGCCCCAGCACAAACCTCAGCAGAGAGAACAGTGGGCCAGTAAACTGGAGTTTTTCTTGGCCGTTGCAGGACATATTATTGGCCTGGGAAATGTGTGGAGATTCCCTTATCTGTGTTACAAGAATGGAGGAGGTGGGTTAAGAACTACTTTTCTTCTGCTTATAGATTAATTAATGTGGATTACTTAGCTCCCTGAACCTTTATGGTTAATAATTCAGCTATTAATTGCAATGCTTATTATTAAATAACTACTGTGAGTTATAAACTATAAAACTATATATAAACTATATATTATAAAACAAGTAAAGTAAAATGATATGATTGATGAAGGTCTGAAGTTGCGTAGTATGAAATATGAAGGAGTAGGGAGCTGAAATCCTGGCCCATAGGCTTTAGGATTTAAAGCCGCATTGTGTCATTTTGCATGTACTTTAACTGTATGTGGATAATAAGATTATAAGTACAATGATGTTCATACAATTCAGGCAATGATTTTTTATACTGTACAGGCTATGTTTGTGAGTTACTATGTCTTAAACCAGTCTGATCTGTCGCATACTCTTCAGGCCTCAGATCAGCATTAGAGAAAGCTTGCTTCCTGGAGAAAAGCTTAAACATGCCTACTGTATGTGGTACTGTTTCTCTAGGACAGGGGCCGCATGAGGCGGTGGGTGAAGTTGTATAACTGCATACTTGGTTTTGTGGTAAGACATGCAAGTGACCTCAGTGACTTAAACACATGAGCAGGATTGTAAAAAAAAGTCTCCATAAGCTTCCCTCTTTCTCAAATTATCTGAGGTGCATGATGCTTAAAGGAATAATTTATTTAAAAAATCAAATGTATATTATGCCTCCTTATACCATATATACAGAGCTGATCTGTCAAGACATGTTTAATGTCCACAATGTGCTTCTTTATTTTTTTTGCACTGGAGCTATGAGGTTAATATATAAAAGTTATCAATAAAAATGAAGGAGTCCAGGTCTCAGGATGGCAGCCACTATAGTAGATGCAGCATATTTTTATTCAGTTTTATAGATAACCATATGTCTTGTTTGTCAGAAACATAAGCAAGTCTGTTTGAGATTGCCTAACAACATGATGTGGTATGAGGTAAGATTGCTGTGATTTAGACATGCAGCTTACAGAATGAAATAGTGAAATATGAACCTCCTTTTGTTGTAAGCTACATTAGCCCCATAGCTCCACTGCAGAGCTAAAGAAGCAATCTTCTGATGCCCTGGCAGATCAGCTAAATTTGATATATGGGTAAAATTATACAAATTAGATTTTTCACAGAGTGCTCCTTTAAATAAGCAACATTATGCATGTAAATTAGAGGAGCTGAATGCATAGATTCAATAGATTACACTTTTGCTGACTGAACAGTTGACACATACAAGAGTATTTTGTTCACTTTTATTTTCTGAATCATGTATTGAAAGCAATTTGTTTGTATCAAAGGAGCTTTCTTTGTGCCATACGTGCTCTTCCTGTTTTCCTGTGGGATACCACTCTTCTTCTTGGAGACATCATTGGGCCAATACACCAGCCAAGGTGGCATTACATGCTGGAGAAAGATCTGCCCCCTTTTTGAAGGTGAAGGAGACAATATCTCACCAACTGTGCACTTAAAGAAATGTTTTTGTATTTTTTCATGGGACAACACAATAGAAATGAAACTTGGATATAACTTAAAGTAGTCAGTGTACAGCTTGTATAGCAGTATAGATTTACTGTCCTCTGAAAACAACTCAACACACAGCCATTAATGTCTAAATAGCTGGTAACACAAGTGAGTACATCTCACAGTAAACATGTCCAAATTGTTCTCAACTGTCTTGTTATCCCTCCCTGGTTTCGTTAGAGTTACAAGGTTCCAAGTGTGAATGGGGAGCAGAGCTGTTAAGTTTGGGGTTTGGGGTACAATTTGCTTATACTGGGCACTGGATATTCAACATGGCACCCAACTCTGAGGATGTGAGAAATAGAATTATTGCTCTCCACTGCTTCTTCTGAAGCTGATGCACAAGAAAGCCTGCGCACAGTTTGCTGAAGACAAGCAGTCCAAGAATATGGATTACCATGTCCTGTGGTCTGACGAGACCAAGATAAACTTTTTTGGCTCAGATCGTGTCTAGCATGTGTGGCGGAGCCCTGGTGAGGAGTACCAAGATAACTGTCTCTTGCTAACAGTCAAGCATGGTGGTGGTAGCATCATGGTCTGGAGCTGCATGAGTGCAGCCGGCACTGGGGAGCTATGGTTCATTGAGAGAAACATGAATTCCAACATGTACTTTGACATTCTGAAGCAGAGCATGATGCCCACCCTTCGTAAAGTGCGCCACATGGCAGTTTTTCAACACAATAATGACTCCAAACACACCTCCAAGATGACAACTGCCTGAAGGTAAAGGTGATGGACTGGCCAAGTATGTCTCCAGACCTAAACTCAATTGAGCATCTGTGGGGCATCCTCAAGTGGAAGAAGGAGGAGTGCAAAGTGTCTAACATTCACCAGCTCTGTGATGTCATCATGGAGGAGTGGAAGAGGATTCTAGTAGCAGCAGCTCTGGTGAATTTCATGGCCAAGAGGGTTACGGCAGTGCTAGATAATAATGGTGGTCACACAAAATATTGACACTTTGTGCACAATTTGGACATGTTCACTGTGAGGTGGACTCACTTGTGTTGCCAGCTAGACATTAATGGCAGTGTGTTGAGATTTTTTAGAGGCCAGTAAATCTATAATGCTATACAAGCTGTACACTGACTACTAAGTTATATCCAAGTTTAATGTCTATAATGTTGTCCCATGAAGATATAATAAAACATTTGCAGAAATGTGAGGGGTGTACTCACTTTTGTGGGATACTGTCTAACCTATACTCGTTTAAGTGCATATATTCTTTAACAAATATTCGTGTAAATTTACATTTAACAGTAGAATTATATAGGACTCTTATTGTGATAGCATTACAGTTCCTGCAAAATGTGAGTGATTTTTTTTGGTTAAAACGAACAGTTAAAACTGATGTGTGATTTGTGATGTATTAATTTTTCAATTCTGTATCTACCAGATGTCATGAATGAATCCACAAAGGCAGATTAGAGTAATTAACATCTGTGGTTTAAGTTAGTGATCACCAACCCTGTTCCTGAAGATCTACCTACTAAGAGTCTAGTTCCAGCCACATGCTGGAGGGATATCTGCCCACGTCTGCTGAATCTAATTAAGTTCTTCAGAAGTCACTGATTGGCTGGGTCTGATGCTGTAATGTTATGTGTTTGTGGGTTTGGGAGGGGGGCGGTGTAACATGTTTGACGCAGGTTGGAACTAAACTCTGCAGGAAGGTAGCTCTCCAGGAAGAGGGTTGGGGACCACTGGTGTAACAGCTAAATTACATCCATTATGCTGGGTAATCTACCACACTCTCTGCTGAGTAAAACAAATCATTTTAAATATTACCCGGCCGGGTTTATTGTAAATATGATAAATTGTAAATATATGACAGGCCTCATAAAGTTGCCAGTAGTTTGAGATGCCTGTGCTAGAAAGATAAGCTGGCATCTAATACTTATTTTTCAATGGTAAAGAAGAAGAAAATGCTTTTGTACTTCTTCTCAGGACTTGGCTATGGTAGCCAGGTGGTGGTCCTGTATACTGGAGTCTATTATATCATCATTCTGGCTTGGGCATTTCTCTACCTATTCTCCTCCTTCAGCTCAGAACTCCCATGGGCTAGCTGCAAGAATAGCTGGAACACAGGTGACAATACTCTCATTGTAATGACCTGGTACTACAGCAATCTAGATTTACATCATGTTCTTTCAATTCAATAGTGTTTGGTTTAACTAAATAAAGTTTAATGACAAGCTTTGTACAAATATTTTTTGTGCCAGAATGAGGCAAACATTTCTAGGTTTAATGAAACACACATTCTGCTGGAATATTCAAGGCAAACATTCTTCATTTGTTCCTTAGTTTATGGAGCAGCTTCCGGACATAGACTTCTTATGCAGGGACTTCTTATACACTGTGAGAGTTTATAAGAATATTTTTTCCATTTTTCTGTTTGTAGAGTACTGCGTGGAATTTAGTCAGAGCAACATAACTGAAAATATTCCAGTAAAAGTGACATCCCCAGTTATGGAATTTTGGGAGTGAGTATTTCAGAATGGCACCCTATTAAAGTGATTGTCTGGCAAAAATATTTTGGGTCAGAAAACACATAAGCAAGGCTTTATGTTCAAGTTTACAATTTAACTCAGTTGTGATGAGCTTCCATTACTATCTTCTTCAGATTTGCATGTCTTGACTGATAGACTACAACCCCAATTCCAATGAAGTTGGGACGTTATGTAAAACATAAATAAAAACAATGAATTGTAAATCCTTTTCAACCTATATTCAACTGAATACACTACAAAGACAAGATATTTAATGTTCAAACGGATGAACTTTATTGTTTTTTGCAAATATTCACTCACTTTAAATTTGATGCCTGCAACACGTTCCAAAGAAGTTGGGACAGAGGCATGTTTACCCCTTTACATCACCTTTCCTTTTAACAACACTCAATAAGCGTTTGGGAACTGAGGACACTAATTGTTGAAGCTTTGTAGGTAGAATTCTTTCCCATTCTTGCTTGATGTACAACTTCAGTTGCTCAACAGTCCAGGGTTTCCATTGTTGTATTTTGTGCTTCATAATACGCCACACATTTTCAATGGGAGACAGGTCTGGACTGCAGGCAGGCCAGTCTAGTACCCACACTCTTTTACTATGAAGCCACACTGTTGTAACACGTGCAGAATGTGGCTTGGCATTGTCTTGCTGAAATAAGCAGGGACGTCCCTGAAAAAGACGTTGCTTGGATGGCAGCATATGTTGCTCCAAAACCTGTATGTACCTTTCAGCATTAATGGTGACTTCACGGATATAAATAACACACCCCCATACCATCAGAGATGCTGGCTTTTGAACTGAGCTGATAACAATCCAGACAGTCCTTTTCCTCTTTGGCGACGATGTCCATGATTTCCACAAACAATTTGAAGTGTCGACACGTCAGACCACAGGACACTTTTCCACTTTGCATTAGTCCATCTCAGATGAGCTCGGGCCCAGAGAAGCCGGCGGAATTTCTGGGTGTTGTTGATATATGACTTTCACTTTGCATGGCAGAGTTTTAACTTGCACTTGCAGATGGAGCGACAAACTGTGTTCACTGACAATGGTTTTCTCAAGTGTTCCTGAGCCCATGTGGTAATATCCGTTACAGAATGATGTCAGTTTTTAATGCAGTGCCACCTGAGGGATCGAAGGTCATGGGCATTCAATGTTGGTTTTCTATCTTGCCGCTTACTTGCAGAGATTTCTCCAGATTCTCTGAAGCTTTTGATGATATTATGGACTGTAGATGATGAAATGCACGTTGAGAAACGTTGTTCTTAAACTGTTGGACTATTTGCTCATGCAGTTGTTCATAAAGTGGTGAACCTCGCCCCATCCTTGCTTGTGAACGACTGAGCCTTTCAGGGATGCTTCCTTTATACCCAATCATGACACTCACCTGTTTCCAATTAACCTGTTCACCTGTGGAATGTTCCAAAGAGGTGTTTTTGAGTTGATTCCTCAACTTTCCCAGTCTTTTGTTGCCCCTGTCCCAACTTCTTTTTGCAGGCATCAAATTCAAAATGAGTGAACATTTGCAAAAAACAATAAAGTTTAACCATTTGAATATTAAATATCTTGTCTTTGTAGTGTATTCAATTGAATATAGGTTGAAAAGGATTTGCAAATCATTGTATTCTGTTTTTATTTATGTTTTACACAACTTTCCAGCTTCGTTGGAATTGGGGTTGGACATTTAGGGTAAGAGAAAAATTGTGTAAATGTTTATTTCTTGCTGAAGCCTTGATTTAAAACTGCAGACAAAATTACATCTTTAGATGAAAGAAAACTTTGTAAATCCATCATTCAACCCAGCTCACATTTCACATTAACTGGAAGAAAGCTTGAGTTATGAGAAATATACCAGATGTTGAAATGTCTGTGCTTGTAGGAGAAGGATTTTGGGTTTGTCTGGAGGGATTGAAGAGGTTGGTAATGTGAGGTGGGAGCTGGCTCTGTGTCTGCTGCTGGCCTGGATCATCTGTTACTTCTGTGTGTGGAATGGAGTGAAGTCTACTGGCAAGGTGGGCACCACTATGAGATTTGTGGACTGATGCCAACATTCAGTTTTATGTACATACTTCCTGAAGCTGCATTTAATTAGTATTGCAGAGAATTTCAATATTTCTGACCAGCATTGAAGGAAATCCCTTCAATAAAACAATGATGATGCCTTTGAGGAATGTGATGCTGTTTTGAACAGCCAGACTGTTTAGAAACACTGTTAATTTGTGAAGTAGAACAAGCAATATACAATTTGATCTTGAACACAGAGCTCTTCACCTCATTCTTTAAGATCTGTTTTTAAGGCTATCTTATATGATTATTAATAAGCGACTTGTTTTTGTCATTTAAGACTGTGAGGGTTTTCAAAGACTTTGCAACTAAGATGTTCTTCTGACTATGGTCTCACTAGTCCAGTAAATGTCTGTACTGCCATGTACAAACTAATTATTATACACTTGGTCACAGTTTATGTTACCACACTGTGAAATGTAATAATTGAGTAACAATATTTCTCACTGCTACCTCAAAAAGCTGATTTGATGTTTTTCACAGATGTAAGTTTGCAAAGTTATCTGAGAGAAGGCCATAGTGCAAAACAGCAGTGAGACTTCAGTCCTCTCTCTACTGCTCTTCCTCTGGCTTAACTTTAGGCAAGTCACACTGAGGCGTTTCTTTTGTAAGAGCCAAGGAATTATGCCCACCACTTTTGGAGGTGTGGTGCCACCCCTGCTACTGACACTAATGCTTTTTTCTTTTCATTACCAAAGTGTGAGAGTGAAGAGGCTGTTCTATCAGTCAGTAAATTCATGTTTAACAAAAACTATTGGAGCCTGTTCATTTTTGAGCATATAAAACTACATCACATTATTTGTTATCAGCATTTTGAGCTTCTCAGAATCAATATTGCTCAAGCCTTAATTCACTGTGCTGTCATATTTTCTCAGGTGGTCTATTTCACTGCTACCTTTCCTTATGTGATGCTGGCAGTTCTGCTGGTACGTGGACTCACGCTGCCTGGAGCCATTAATGGTATCAAATTCTATCTGTATCCAGATCCTTCACGCCTCACGGACCCTCAGGTACTGAACTGCAGACTTAAATTCTTTGGTTCTTTGTGTCTTAACTGTCTTAACTACTACTTGTTGTTTAGCGTCACTGTAAATATGAATGCAAGTAATATTAGTCTTAAGAACATGTGCCAAAGTTTGGATCACTTTTGAACCACTATCCATGTTTGAAGATGATGTGTTCCATTTCAGGTGTGGATGGATGCAGGTAGTCAGATATTTTACTCCTATGGAGTTTGTACAGGCGTTCTGACAGCTTTAGGAAGTTACAATAAATATGAAAACAACTGTTACAGGTAAAGAAAATAAGACTTCTAGAAAGTAGTTTAATATACTTTTTGATTAGGGTTATGTCCATAATTCTGTGCTTGAGAAGGGGTCAAAGGTCAGAAAAGACATTTCTTGTCTTTTTATGTTTTACAGAGACTGTGTGTACTTGTGCTTGCTAAACAGCATGACCAGCTTTGTAGCTGGCTTTGCCATCTTCTCTGTCCTGGGTTTCATGGCAGATGAACAGGGAATGGACATTTCAATGGTAGCAGAGTCAGGTATGATATGTGTACTGGCACAAGATCAGTCAAACCCAAGAGTAACACAGAATCTTTGTGATGTAGAAGTCTAGTATTCTGTTTGTTAAATTGCATTGGAAAAAAGAGACTGCTATGAACAGAAAGCTATACATTTGTTCATCATTGTAATTATGGTCATATGTCATATAATATTTAATGAGCTAAAAGGCAGGATATCTAAGTAAATTATGAAGTTTTATGAACTCTCTTTAAACATTGCACACTCATCAGTCTTTCTTTCTGTAGGTCCTGGTCTGGCATTCATTGCATACCCACGTGCAGTGGCCTTAATGCCTTTACCTCAGTTATGGGCAATTTTCTTTTTCATTATGATAATTTTTCTTGGATTGGACAGTGAGGTGCGACTCCACATTCATTTCAAACCTTTAACTGGTTTCATTTAATAGAGAATAACTTTTTTGTGTGAATCACATTGAAGGCCCGATGGTAGGCCTATCATATAGAAACATTGCTAGAGGAACTTTAAAATAAGCTGTATTAGAATGTGGGATTGCTAATGAAGAGTATGTTTTGTATGTGCAGTTTGTATATCATGAAGCTCTGGTAACGGCAATCTCAGATATGTATCCCTCCTTCTTCCAAATTGGACATCGGCGTAAAATCCTGCTTCTCTTATTCTGCGTAGCCAGTTTCCTCATTGGCTTGCTGATGGTAACAGAGGTGAGAGGCCATCCAGAGTAGTCATATGGCAAGAATTCAATGTTTTCTTCTTCATCACATTAAACAAACAAACAACTTTGTGGTGGTAGTGCAAAATACATTTTAACCATGCCACAAATCAAGAGTCTTGATTACACCCTTCAAAATGAAAATAGGATTTTAAGAAGTTCTTTCTCTGTTTTTCTGAAGGGTGGTCTGTACGTCTTCCAGCTGTTTGACTATTATGCTTGCAGTGGAATGACTCTCCTGGCCTTTGCCATCCTACAGTCCATCTGTGTTGGATGGGTTTATGGTAGAGACTTCTGTTGTAACATATTTGTTATCTTGGGTAAATGTAAATGAAAGAAAAGCCTGATTTTTAGCATGCAGATTTGACACTCTGCTACTGTTTAAGTGATCTTAAAATATCTTAAGGAATAGTTAGGTTAAAAGCAAAGGAATTATGTATACTGTTTGTGCTTTTAGGTGCAGACCGTCTGTACAACAACATCGAGGACATGATTGGCTATCAGCCCTGGCCACACATGAAGTACTGCTGGAAATACGTCACCCCTATTATTTGCACAGTGAGTAATTTGCTGGCAAAACAGTTCTCAAGCGGAAAATGACCTAATTTGCTAAAATTTGTTTTCAGAAGTTCAGAGGTTACTGAAAATAGATTTTTTACACATACATTTAGATTATCTAACAGACCATGGAAGTCCTTGGTAAGACAAATGGCTCTCAGATAGCAATTTAGATATGGTCCAAACCTGGGCCACATCCAGCTTTTACTTGCAGTCCACATACCTCATGGAATGATGGCACAGTAGAGGGCCAGATGCAGTTGCCAGAATCCAGTCTGCTTCCTGACATTAGAATGCCACATCTCAGCCATCTTTAAACCACCACTGCAGGAACTGATCCACCACACAAAACCACTAGTACGATAAAAACAGGGACTTCCACTGTTGTACAGTGCCACCAGACTCAGAGAGTGGAGGTCAGCGTGTACTTTCCCTACTTTGACTACCAGCTTCAGATGGTTAGGGGGGTTTAATAGGATGTCAACTCAAAATATGTCAACTCAGATCAATTTTATTGTTCTATTAACTTATTGTTCAATGTGCAATGAAAACTAATTTTTAGCAGCCACAAATTATTTTAAACTAAATCTTAATAAAATTCTGAACTAGGAAATGTAGGATTGTGTTGGGCTAAATAAATTTAATGTTTTACCCAACATTTGAAGTAACAAAGAAAATGTGACATAGGCCAAAAGATTTTCGGTTGGACTTTTTTGCAGTTTACTATGCCATATATGGCAGGTATCTAAATTTAAACTATGCTCCCACACTATGCTGTTTAAAACATATCAGCACTGGCAATCTTTGCCAGAAGTGGCCCAGATCTGTTTTGAGACATGTGGGCCACTTTTGGCTCACATGCCGTTTGCTAGTGCCAACTATGGGCAAGACATGACCTACATCTGCATGTTATATATTCATCTCATTTACAAACACTGTTCTTTAAACAATCAGCCATTGAAAGTTCCTTTAAGCTTTCATTATTTTCAGTATCTCAGCCTGCTGTAAGTCTGTTTGTGACACCTGTCACCAGCATCTGTCTTTCTGGAAAAGACAGGTGAGACCTGTATGACTTCAAACTTCAAGAGTTTATGTAAGGAAAAGCCTGCCTGGTTAACTGCATGTCCATCTCCCTCATCCTCATCATTATCTCTCTTATCTCCTTTCTGTATCTTCCCCACAGGGGACTTTTGTCTTCTCCTTGGTTAAGTACACCCCTCTAAAGTTTAACAACGTTTATGAGTACCCTTGGTGGGGGTATGCCATTGGAGGCTTCTTCACACTGTCCTCAACCTTGCTGGTGCCTATATGGATGGTTTATGCGGTTTGGAAAACTCCTGGCTCTATGAGGAAGGTAAATGAATGTTGTCCAACTTTAATACAAACATCTCAAATGTTTTGGAAGTGACTTAGCAGTGTCAGTGCAAAATACACATAAATGTAGTCATAAATTTTCTTTAGGCCTTAGTTATATCCTTCAAAAAGTGAAAAAAATGTAACTGATATTGTATTACATTCTATTGTATTAGTCTGGAAAAGGCTACAAAGGATAGAGAGGATCAAACCCTAGTTTGCTACATAGAGGACACTGGTATTACCCACTACAGCATGATCTAAGGTTCTCTTTTTTAGTACTGGAGCTACAAGGCTAATATAGATAACAAGTATTGGAAGCTTGTATCCCACGAATTAGCACCATGCAAACTGCTTGTCTAAATAATCATTTCCATCAAAACGTGGAGATGTTAAGTTATATCAAACAGACCTGCTTATGTCGTAACTGACACCATAGCCTTGTAGCTCCAGTGTGAAACTAAAGAAGCAAACTTCAGATCTGAGACATGTGTTGGCTAATCGATAAATATCAACAGATAATATGGCTTTCTGGTAAATTTTGAGCTTTTGAAAATAATATGCTAAGCAAACTGTAATTTGTCTTCCTAAACTAGCGAATGAAAACCCTGTGCACCCCTGCCGAAGACCTGCCTAATCCAAAGTCTCCAAAGAAAGGGCTCTCTTCTAGCACGTTTGAGACTTTCACAGATCTTCAGACCTTACGCACTGTTCACAGACACACTCCAGCAGACATATGAACTCGCTGTAGTACGTAAAGGAGCATACAAACACACACTCACTCCAACAGAGCGCACTGCTACATGGTGGACACTTTCAAAATGGCCTGGTCATTGCTGTCATCCCTATCATCTTCATCATCTTCATTGTCATCATGACAAGCAGAATCTTTGATTTCTTTTTACATGCAGTGTTTACATGTTTCTCTGAAATGTACACTGTTACAGAAAAAGAATGGCATGTTATAAGCTATGTGTACAGGACTGTAAAGTTGAGATACAGTTATATAACTATGCATTATACAACTGTATGTTGTATAATGTACAGTTAATGCCAGTGCTGATAATGAGGCGTTATTTTTCATTTACACCAATGCCTATATTTAGACGTGATCTTTATGGATCAGTCTGTTGCCATTTTTCAAGTTGAATCTTTATCACTGCCTGTATAGAAACAAATTCTTTTAAATGTTTTATGATTGTATGGTCTTGCATGGATTTGTATGGAATTTCCTTTGTTGCCTATGAATGGCTGTAAGTTTGTATGTCTTTACTCAAATTTATACACTTTAAAGATTTCTATGAGACATGTACTTTAAATAGATGAAGTTCCCATAATGAACATTATATGCCTTTACAATAACTACCGTCACTGTTGGTTGAGGTTGGTCCCTCTTTCTATACAGTACAATAAATAAAATTGTTTTAATATTTTGGGTGGCTTAATGTAACAGTAAGAACATTCTATTCATTATAGGCTTTGAATGGACTTATTTGATAATTATAACTTTTGTAAACTGCTAAAATTTTCTACATTAACAGAGGCGTTCCCAGTTACTGTGAGAAATCAGAACATTATTTTTCTCCTTAACAAAGGGACCACTTGTTGTTGCACACACAAGCCTATTTAACACATGCGCTTCCAGGAATACAGTAATGTCTTGTCTTTCAGCTTTGGAGGAACAGTTCCATCTACTGGACAAATTGAATTATTGCCAGTTCTGTAATAATGTTTATCCACAAAACACTTATTTAGTGTTTATCCACAAAATACTATATTCAGACATTTCAATACTTCTAATAGTAACTAACAAACTATTGCTAATATTTGCATGAATGGAAAATGAAATGATTGAGGATTGCAACTGTACTGCAGTTTCTTGCAAAGCTTCCTGGTCCCTGAGTGTTGTGTGTGAATAATCTGCTACACCGCTGTGCCCCACTATCCACTATACAAGCACTTTTTAAAAGTTTCAGACCTGCTTATTTGTTTAGTAACCTACGCCCAAAGACTGTTTTAGATTGGAGCCTTATATAGTAAACTCAGCTAACCACAAGCACAACAGTCCAGTTATATCCTCAACATGTGTGTACATGTACACTACCCACCAAATATTTTAGGGCACCTGCTTTTTTTGTTTTTTGTTTTGTTGAGGAACATTTTCCATTTTTCTCCCTGTTTTATTTTAAGTGAGAAAACAGCTACTTATTTATATTCATTTATACATTATGTATATTTTATGACAATTGGTTTCATATTCATGTTTGAATGGAGAAGTGTGATTCGTTACTCCAGAGAACACGTCTCCACTGCTCTAGAGTCCAGTGGTGGTGCTTTGAACCTCTGCATTCGACACTTTGCATTGCACTTGGTGATTTAAGGCTTAGATGCAGCTGCTCAGCCTTGGAAACTCATTCCTTGAAGCTCTCTACGCTGTTCTTGAGCTAATCTGAAGGCCACATGAAGTTTGGAGGTCTGTAGTGATTGACTCTGCAGAAAGTTAGTGACCTCTGGGTGCTATGCGCCTTAGCATCTGGGTCATTTCATATGACCTACCACTTTGTGCCTCAGCTTGACCCCACTCTGCTGACCCCACTCTGTCATTTTATGTGGCCTACCACTTTGTGGCTGAGTTACTGTCGTTCCCAATCACTTCCACTTTGTTATAATACCACTGACAGTTGACTGTGGAATACTTTAGTGAAGAAATTTCATGACTGGACATGTGCACATGTTGCATCCCGTCACAGTACCACGGTGGAATTCACTGAGCTCCTGAGAGCGACCCATCCTTTAATAAAGTTTATAGAAGCAGTCTGCATGCTTAGGTGCTTGGTTCTATACACCTGTGGCCATGGAAGTGATTGGATTGGGTGAGTGAATACTTTTGGAAATATAGTGAAGCTTTAGAATTGTAGCTTCTGAGATAGCTAACACTACATTGTCTATACAAAGAGATAAGTCTAAAAATATGACTGACACATCAAGAGACAAAATAGACGAGCTGAACAAACAGATCAGGTTTCAGTGCGACATGAGAGCTGCTGCGTTTTAGCGCTCACAGAGACGTGGCTATCCATGGCAATTAAATCTCCCATCCAAAAAGAACAGACTCTTGACCACTGTTACACTGCACTCAAGAACCACCCTGCCTTCAGCAAAGCTGATCACACCTCTATTCTTCTCCTGCCGGGATACAAACTAAAACTTAAACAGGCAAAACCAGTTCTCAGTTCAGTCCATCAATGGAGTGAGGGGCCATCTTCACACTTTAGTCATGTACTGGTGCTTTCTGACTCTATTTTCACCTGAAAGAGTGAAAAACTGCTGAATAACACTGCAAATTTGCAGCTGAAGTCAGACACAGCAACACTCAAATAAACATTCAGTACAGGAAGATTTTTTGTTGTCAGTCAGTCAATCAGTGACTTAGTAAGAGACAACAACTCATGTAGGCTGGCTCACTGAGCAGTCCAGCAAAATCCAGTCCATCTACTCAGCTTTTGGACAAATAATGTAGTACAAATTCTGTCTTAGAGAAACTTTTGGAGAAACTTACATCTTTTACTTGAAAAAATTGTTGGGAGGGGACTTTATACACACAAGAAATGACAGTGCTGTATTATGATTAATGCCATATATTAATAATAGAGAAATAAAAATGTGTTTTCCATTTTGCCATATGTGTAATATGTATATTTGCTGTTATCCTTTTCAAAAACTCATTATATCCAAAATTGTTTCAAATGGATATAGAGCATGTTGAAAGGAAAATCTTCATATACATAACGGTCATAAAAAGGGTGTGGCAGGGATGTGATGCATCTGTTTTTTTGAAGTGTAAATAATTAGATATAATATTTAATTCTAGCAATTCATTCTGTCATTTGCCATGTCTGTCCATTGGAGGTATATGAGATTAGGCACTGTCCCCACACACCTGACTTGATTTTCCTTTGTAAGTACCTCTAATTGAAACTACTCCCATGATGGCTTCTGGAATAGACCTTCATTATTTAACCTTACTGTCTCATATTAATTAACAAAATACTTCATCACAAGTTAATTAGAAAAATCAAGGTACTTTCAGCTTTAAATGGTAGTGTTGAATGCCATTAGACCTGAGAAGAGGTGGGTTAGAAGAAACTAAAGAGGAACCTATACATTGAGCAAGAGGAACCTCTGAAAGATCAGATGTGGAAGAACTTTGGGCAGTTTTGGTGTGCTTTAAACTGCAGAGTCTGTATTTTACCTATGATGCTAGATGATTTTTGTAGCTGTAACCAGCTACACAACTGCTTTGTTTTCTCAGATTTGTTACCAGCATTACAGTTTATAATATGTGCAATCATTTCAGTGCTGTAATTCATAAATTTTTATAGCTTGTAATTAATCATTGTTATTATTAAGGGTGGCCAATTTGGCATAAATCTAACATAATACTCAAAGACATTATACTTGGTCTCAAAATGTTCAGTTTTTCTAAGATTTGATAACAGATGAAAAAGTACCAGCAGTGCAAACTATGAATGCAATGATTTTTATTCATTGTTTTGATGCACTAAATCAAACACACAATTTGTCATTGTTTGATATCCATAATGTGCTCAGAAAACCATATGGTTTCATCATATGATATTCATCATGATAACATTGTCTTGTTTCCCACCCCGACTGTTTTAGTAAAAAAGGGGCTGTGTGAATGTGTGTCTCTGTGGATAGTAAAACTGGCAGGGGAACTTGTGATGGACAATAACGTAAATGAGAGGGAACAAATGTCATGAGCAGTTATGTACATTCTTGGCTCTGCTCACTCCTGCTAACATAGCCAAGATTTTTCTAGAGGGTGACAATCCAATCAGAGAGGATTGGAGCATTAGGTGGAATACAAGCTCCAGGAGTGTTAACAGCTTGTTAGTACCTATTTATGCCTCTAATGCTACACTCACGCTGCTAGCAACTGGAAATCCATCTTGAAAGTGTTGACGTACCAACTTGGGAGATTAAAATCTAACAGATATATCTGTTTTATATATATATATATATATATATATATATATATATATATATATATATATATATATATATATATAATAACACACAATCTGAAGATGAGCAAATCCTGCCATTACAGGCCATGTCATTTTCAGTTCTGTTTTTATCTCACTCTTCTGTCTTTATTTTGACACACAATTGCCACAACACAAAAACATATCTGTCAATGTCTGCCTCTTTCTGTATAGAGTATTGAATTTTAAACATTATCTGCAGGATGTTTCTGTTTCAGGACAGTCTTTCTTTCCTGACATCCTTTACTGAACTACATGTACATGCTAACTGCAAGTGAACAAAATGCCAATAAAACCTTTTCACAGGGCAATTTTATCTAAAAACATGCTTCTATAATCCTTTAAATGAACAGACCTTAGCATGTAATAAGCCTGGGATTTTAAGTGGATAATACTCATGCTGACCTGTGCCAGGATAATATTCAGTCAATACAGGTTGAGCTGATCTACATCATTGTCTATTGGGTTAAGTTGGCTATCCAGCATATTCTTGGCATTGATACTGTCAACATGAAAGATTAAACCAAAACTAGTACCAAAGTATCCAAAGCAAACTTCTGTGGTGAACCAGTGAAAACTGACAATAGTAGTCATTAGAGTCTATACTATTTTTATGCATTTCAATAAAATGGTCACACAAAGCAAACAGAATTCAGTTTTCTAGCATGTTAACTAGTCAAGTCAAGTCAAGAGGCTTTTATTGTCGTTCCATCTATGTACAAGTACACAGTGGAGTGAAATTACAACAACACGGTGCAACACAGAACCAAAAGTTCAAAATGCAAACGTGCAGACTTCCTGTGTGCAAACAAACAATTAAGCTAGAAACAATATAATAAATATGATAAATTAAACAGACATTAGACACAGTAAACTGACAGGACAGTGCAGCACAGACACAGCACATATTTCGGGACATGAGGTAGTGAGAATAAGGCGCTGAGATATTTAACATGCTGCGATCTGTGAGTCACGTAGTCAGATGACAGACATAAACACAGCAGTTACTGAGGTAGTAAAACTTAAATAAACAGTGTAAACACAGTATAGCAGCAATGTTCCAGATAGTGCAAGTAGAGCATCAAAAGAGGTGTGTGTGTGTGTGTGTGTGTGTGTGTGTGTGTGTGTGTGTGTGTGTGTGTGTGTGTGTGAGAGTGTAGAGTATGTGAGTGAGGACGATTTGCAGATCAGTCCTTGTCAGTATAAAAAACCTGACTGCTTGCGGAACAAAGCTGTTGCAGAGTTTGGCAGTGGTGGCACGGATGCTCCGGTACCTTCCGCCAGGCCCAGCAGGCTCAGTTTACCAATCAGCTGCTGAGGGATGATGGTGTCGATTGCTAAACTGAAGTCTATGAACAGCATTCTGACATAGGTGTCTTTATTGTGCAGGTGGGTGAGAGCCAGGTGGAGTGTGGTGGAGATCATCATGTGGAGGCATCATCTTTTGAGCAGGTGGGTACCAGTGAAAGAGGAAGCTAGTCTTTTATGTGCCTCATGACAAGCCTCTTGAAGCACTTCATGATGATGGGAGTGAATGCAATGTTATGGTAGTCATTGTGGCAGAACACTGGAGACTTCTTTGGCCGAGGGATGATGATGGTGGACTTGAAGCACATTGGAACGATTGCAGTGCTCAGAGAGATGTTGAATATGTCCATGAGAACATCAGCCAGCTGTTCGGTGCATTCTCTGAGCACTCTGCCCGGTATTCTGTCGGATCCTGGTGCTTTTTTGGGTTGACTCAGTGTAGAGTTCTCCACATCAGCTGTGGTCAGTACCTGTTCACTTGGAGGAGATGTGATTTCCTTCGCTGTCATGCCGTTCTGTGCCTCAAACTGAACATAGAAGATATTACGTGCGTCTTGAAGGGAGGCATCACTGCCACAAGCAGGTGGAGGTGACTTGTAGTTCGTGATGGCCTGGATGCCCTGCCACATGTGCTGTGTGTCAGCAGTGTTTTGAAAATGATTGTGGATTTTCTTTGAGTAGGTATGCTTAGCCTCTTTGATGGCCTGGGAAAGCTTGGCTCTTGTTATCCTGAGGCATGCTTTGTCCCTTGACTCGAAAGCCTTGTTGCGGGCTCTCAGCAGCATGAGCACCTTTGCAGTCATCCATGGTTTTGGGTTGGGGTGCGTAGTGATGAGTTTGAAGACAGTAACATCATCAATGCACTTGCTGATGTAGCCAGTCACTGATTCTGTGTATTCCCCCAGGTTGATGGAGTCACTGGTAGTTGCTGCTTCTCTGAACATCTCCCAGTCAGTGTGCTCAAAACAGACCTGAAGAGCAGAGATAGCGCCAGGTTCTCACTTGCTTCTGGTCTGGTTTGACATGTCTGATGAGCAGTCTGCATGAGCATCACAGAGATCTGGTCTGAGTAGCCATTGTAGGGGCAGGGCTCAGCACTGTACATACCGGGGGTGTTTGTGTAAACAAGATCCAGCACATTAGCCCCCCAGGATGTCCACATACTGGTGAAATTTGGGGAGTACTGACTTCAGATTAGCATGGTTGAAATCTCCAGCAACAATAAGCAGTCCATCTGGGAGTATTTTGCAGCTTCGCTGATAGCATTGCACTGCACTACTATGTTAGCAAATAAAAAGTTGCTGTGTTCACCAACTCTCTTCCTGGAGATCTACTTTCCTGCATGTTTCACCGCCAACCTCAAACAAACACACTGCATTCAGCTAATCAAGGACCTCTGAAGGCTGGTTACTACTGCTGAATATTATTACATTCTGTGAATGTATGCATATATGATATGGTAACATATTAAGGGAGAAAAACAATGAAAACAATGTTTCTTAGTAAGTTGTAGGACCACCATCAGCCACCAGAACAGCTTTATTGGATCTTAGCCTATTATATTATTAGTTTCTATTATGGAACTCTGGTGTTTTGATGAAGGTTGTAGAGAGCGCAGTCTAACAAATTGGTCTAAAATTTTCCTTAAGTGCTCGATTTAGTTCACATCTAGTGTAAAGGCTGTGGCATATGATTTATGTCATTTTCATACTCATCAAATTTTCAGTGACCCCTCATTCAGAGGACACCTCATTCATGGACTGTCGGCCCTGGGAATCGAACCGGCAACCTTCCGTTCACAGGGCCAGATCCTGAACCTCCAGCCCACAACTTTACATTGATTTGCAGTAACCCTTCTTTCAGTGGTGGAAACCTCCCACAGCATAACAAAGCCACTGAACCCCCTCATTATAGCGGTCAAGCATTCAGGCCAGCATCACTGTCTTGACGGCCACCACACAGGCACTCACCCGCTTGTAGAGAATGTGATTAAATGGGTAGGCCAGATGGTTTCTGCACTACATAACTTTCAGATGTGCATTCATCTTTATAATGAGGAGTTTCTGCACTGCAACTCAACTATATCATCCCTATATATACTATATTGACAGGAAATCATCATTTACTGCACTGACAGTCATATTGAGGAACTATTGCTGTTTCTCCTAACATGTTGCATTAATGCATTGCAGGAACAACTGTAAACTAAAATGCTCCTCGTGATGTCTGCCAAGTCTCAAACAAATTGCTTCAGTTATACCATTCTGTGGTGAAAATCCTGTTAGGCTTTTTTCACAAAATGCCTGCACCAATGCTCTGACAATGATGGACTAATGAGGTTTGTCTAATTGACTAGTCAGTGAAAACAAGGTAAAGGCCAGTTTAAGCAGATAAATGAAAGTGTCTCTCAATCTTGGCATGCAACCCACTTGGCTAAAACATCCAAGGGAATTATATTAAATGCTGACACATGCAGCATTCTTACATGCAGTAAGAAAGGCCTGTACTTTTGTTTGGTTGATCAGATACGTAAATACTTTCAAATCAAAATAGTTGTTTAATTTACATCTAATATGCTGGAGTACAGTACCATAATTATGAAATGTGTATCCAGTCCCTGTCCAATTTCTAATGGTCTACACTGAATACTTGTTTTGGACATAATTGTAATCACACGATCTTGTGAAATACTAAAAATAACTACAATAATATTGGATTTCATATGAATCTTGCAAGGTTTGTCCTCTAAGTCTGCACTTACCACTACCCTTAGGCATAAAATCCTGTTGGTGCTGTTAATGTGCCAATACAAACAGTGCCGTGTCTGCAGGTTTACAGCAAAATCAACTTTATGTAACATGTATACTGAACACATAATGTGTCATTTTGGAGAACATTTGAACAAATCTTATGGTATAAAATATGATGTAGCAATAAAAAACAATAGTTGCTCATTACTGGTTAAATTAGCTATTTAGCCAGTAGTTATTTACTATGAAAGAAGACTCACCAAGTCATGTAACAAACTAGAATCATACTGTTTATCACTGAACTCTCTTGTTCAGTTTTGTCAATAATTTGAATAAGGAGGCTAAGCATGTTAAATGATCCACTCTCAATAAAGTTAAAACCAATTGAATAATTAGATAATCCTTTCTAGGATGTCTCTCTAGGGTGTCTCTTTTTTGGCAAGACCTCACTGGTTAAGACTGATTGCTGCAATAATCAGATTGCCATAAGAAATATGTTCTCTTACAAAATGCAGTTTGCATTTGAAGAATGCAGAAGAATAAGTGGCTTAGAAAATAGCTTGAAATGTGCTGAAACAGTGCATATTTCTCAGTTATCTCACTGCTAAATCTGAACGTTTTACACTTTTAAAAGTGAAAAGAGCCATAAAGTGTTTTTAGAGCAATGCAGTCTTATATTCAATGAGCCATCTGGTTCTCTGTTCTTTTACAAAGTTTAGGGAAAAACGTATTGTCCTTTGTAGATGACCTACTGTTACAGATGAGGCAGATGATAATCAGTTGGGTATATATTAAACAATCTTTTAAAGGTTCTTTTAGCAACCAAATGTTATTCTGTTGAGTCAGTTCAAAGCAGAAAACAGGGTATTTAACATTATTTTATCCTCTGCATTTTGTCCTTTGTTGATGGTATGCTCCATTTATTTATTTATTAAATCCTTAATTCCTTCCTTTCTTTCTTTCTTTCTTTTCTTCTCTTTCTTTTTTCCTTGCTGATAATTAAATGACACACATAGGCTTAACTCTTTCAAGCAAACATCTCTGCTTTCAAATGTGTTGTGTGCTTATTCCAGTGTAGGTCAAAGGTTAGCATATAATCTGTCTCAACTTTCACCCCCATCTTTCCTGATTACATTTGGCTTTCTTTTATTAATCTCCTCATAAGATATAAATCCAGCCCCTTCAATATAAGCGCAGGTCACAACTTCAGGGGGACCAAAACTTATTAAACACCTAGGAAGCCATTTCAGATGTTTTCTTTTTGTCAGTAGGTTTGATCTTCAGGATGAATGGCACAGAGGGACATTCTACATTCCCATGTCCAACAGGACCGGGCTTGTAAGGAACCCTTTTGAATATACTTAGTACTGCTTAGCTGATCCATGGCAGTTCAAACTACTGGCTTTCTACGTGTTTATACTGATCTGTTTTGGCCTTCCAATAAATGGGCTGACACTAGTGGTCACCACTCAGCACAAAAAGCTCAGACAGCCTCTCAACTTCATTCTGGTCAATTTGGCAGTGGCTGGAATGATCATGGTCTGCTTTGGATTCATCATAACACTGACTATAGCTTTTAATGGCTACTTTGTCTTTGGACCTACAGGCTGTGCCATTGAGGGCTTCATAGCAACACTTGGGAGTAAGTAAAACACTTTCATTTTAAAAGCTTTAATTTATTAATTTACTTTAAAAGTGCTGTGAATTTGTTACATTTGTTTGTTTCAAATTTGCAGCACCTGAAGATTTTTGCAGGTATTCATGTCAGCATTTTCACTTTTTTCCTTTTAGGTCAAGTTTCATTGTGGGCCTCGGTTGTGCTGGCTACTGAGAGATGCATAGTGGTGTGCAAACCCATGGGCAGCTTCAAGTTCAGCTCTACTCATGCTTTAGGAGGCATTGGTTTTACCTGGTTGATGGTAGCTAGTTGTGTGTTCCTCCACTTGTTGGCTGGTCCAGGTCAGAAAAGTTTTAGTTGTTTTCAGTATGGAAGTTGGAAAAGTGTAAATAATGTTGGTTAATGGAAAGTTAATATATAGGGGCCTCAAAGAAGTTTTTGGCATCTCTTTTGACATGGATAACAACAAAACTGTCATAACTGACTTATGTCATCTTTTTCCAGACAGATTCATCCCTGAAGGCATGCAGTGCTCATGTGGACCAGATTACTATACCCTGAACCCTCCATTCAACCATGAGTCATTCGTCATTTACATGTTTAGTTGCCACTTTATTGTTCCTGTCACTGTCATCTTCTTTACTTATGGAAGACTTGTGTGCACAGTAAAACTGGTAAGGCATTTTAAGTGCATATAGAATCCCAACTTGCTAAAACATTTGTATTTGTCAATGATTATCATTCATTAAGAGTACTGTGTAAAAGTAAGAGACCACCCTTCATTTATTTGGTAACAGTTTATTTGAAGTCCAGTCAAAATGACCATTATGTACAAGTCATTCATTTATGAGTGTCAAGCAAAAAGTAGAATACATATTAAACAGAAAACAACACAGAAGCCTCGACAAATGCATATAATGTTAAAATTGTCATAATTTATTGTCAAGCTTTACTCTTAGAAGTTGGTTGTGATTTCTGCTTCTCATGATTCAAATAACCAGTCGCTTCTTTGTTGACAGCAATATATATATAGTGGCATTATATTTTTTAAGGGTGTAATGACTGTTGGATCCTATGTTGCATCTTTGCTGCAAACCTGACATTAATCTAATGATGATCTTCTTCAGGCTGCAGCCTCCCAGCAAGAATCAGCATCCACCCAGAATGCAGAGAAAGAAGTGACACGAATGGTCATCTTGATGGTCCTGGGTTTCCTGGTTGCTTGGACACCTTATGCTAGTATTGTTGTTTGGATTTTCATGAACAAGGGAGCTGCTTTCATGGCCCAGTTCATGACTGTTCCTGCATTTTTTTCCAAAACCTCAGCAATTTTCAACCCTATCATCTATGTGGTGCTAAACAAACAAGTAAGCCCCCAGTAATACATACTGTTGGATGTATTATTCTACAGGAAAAATGTGTTTTTGAAGAACTGGCCAGTGAAAGAATTTTTATGGAACCAATAGGAGAATGTACAAGTTAAGCTAAGTGCATCTCAATATCTTATAGAAATGCAGCCATAAGTTCTGCTTTACAGCATAAATATAGCATCTCTCTATTTTTGCTTTTTTTTCCTCAGTTCTGTAGCTGCATGCTGACCACCCTTTTCTATGGCAAGAACCATTTTGGTGATGAAGACTCCTCTTCAGTAATCTTAAACAAAACTGAGGTGTCTTCAGTGGCTCCAGTGTAGATGCAGCTCATCGTCTGCTCTCTCTCTCTTTTTCTGCAATGGACTGCCCTGACATCATCATTTCTTGGCTGATTTCTTGTTCCTATAAGCATGATCTACATAGCTTCTATTATTAGAAGTTATATAGTACCATGATCTCTCCTCAATCACTATGTAGTTTCTTTGTCTCAAGCCTCTGCAATCATTACATGCTCGGGTGATTGGCACCATAACCGGATTAAGAAGTCAGAAGAGTAGGAGACACACAATAGTGCTTCTGGAGAGGTAATGCATTGATATCTTGATTTTGCATCTGGTTATTTAATTAATTCCACAAAATTAAGCTCTCATTTGCATAAGGAAGCATATGGAGAGTCCAGTCGGCTTAATCAGTGTCCAGTCGTTTGTCTGGCAGGTTGTTTAGCAGGTTTCTTCTGTTTATACTTTATACTAGATTTGTGTATATTGTGTACATAAAAAGCAAAGTAAAACAAAACAAAACAAAGGAAAAAGGTGAGAGTAGACATTTGTAGACACAAAGCTGAACAGTACACATATAGCTGAACAGCCAAACCCACATGTCACATGTTGAAAAACCCACATGTTGAAAAAATCTTACATAAACACACTGAACAAATAACCAGTCAGCGAATGTATTTTGTGGTTAAGGAAGGTATGGTGCAACATGTTTTTCCTGAGGGTTTGCAATGTTCTTGACAGCTTTTTGTGTAGGCTGAATATGCTTTTGCAAACAACAGAGGGCAGTAGACCCCACAAACCATCTGCTCCTCTCCAACAGACCAGAGACCTCAAATCAAATAAGACAAACAGTTTTATGCTTTTACGTTCACAAATATTTCAGCATGTCTACTTGAGGATCATCTACCATCCAAATGCACATTCGCACATGCTTAAGTGCACATGTAGAAACAGGAAGTGGCCACTAAGAGGATTTGCATGGAGGATGGGAAGAATGGCTTGTTTTGAGGGTTTTGCCTGTCAACAGAGCAGTATGAGTTGGAGAGAGACCATGTTCTTTGATCCTCATTCTCATGTGGATGTGTGAAGCAGTCATTCCAGGGCATGTGCTCCTGTTGGGAACTGCACTGGTGAATGAATGAATGAATGAATGAATGAATGAACGAATGAAGGAATAAAATGATAAATGAATCGATGGAAAAGATAAATGCTTCCTATTGGCCAATGCACTGATAAATAAATCAGTGAAAGGAAATGACAAATACCCCCTGCTGGGAACTGCACTGAATGAATGAATAAATGTATATGCTTTCGATTGGGAGTTACACTAATGATATAAATGAATGGGAATGATATATACATCCTATATATATATATATATATATATATATATATATATATATATATATATATATATATATATATATATATATATGCACTGTGATTTCCTCATTTCATACCATGAAATCTACAGTAAACTTACAAAGTCTAAATAGTAGAATGTGAGACCTGGAGAAGCTGAATGCTTTGGTGTTTTGATTCATGAGGATCTGACCAGAAACCTGACGATGGGCCAGTAGGGACAGATGGACGAACAGGAAGAAGTACCAGGACTGACAGAGAGGCGAAGGGGGGGTCAACCTAACCCCCCCTCACCTACACTTGTTCCAGCTAATAACTAACACCATGGAGTCTTATCATCCGCTCAGCTAAGTCTAGGATTAGCTTTTATGCTCAATTCTCCGTAGCTGAATTGAAAACCAGCACAAGATCCCTGGGCTGCACCAAAATCACTTTGTGAGTCAGCAGTTCTGCCTTGCTGGAATGAACTGCCAGACTTAGTAATACAATCTGTCTTTTACAGAGTAGGTCTAACATGCATTTAATGATTTTTTTCAGTTCATCCAGCTGAAAATAGAGAGAAATACATTAATATAAGCTCAGATCTTTGCTAAGATGACTGTGTGCAATACTCTGATCACATATTCATAATTCTATGTGAAGAAGGAATCACGTTTATTGACTTCATTTTTGTTTTTGATACGGCTAATGTTTGTCAATAGATTTCTGCTTATATCAACATCAGCTTGTGAGAACAGTACTCATTATACAAGAACACTGCAATTATTGCCCTGCAGGCTCCGCCCACTCTCTCTCTCACATTCTCTCTCTCTCATACACACTCTCTCTCTTTCTCTTTCTCTCTCCTCTCTATCTCTATGTAATTGAGCCCTACTAACAGCTGCAGACAGTTCTTAAGCAGCAACCTTTCATTTCCTGTTATAAGCTAAATGGCAACAGCTATAGACCCATAGCCACCTAAAGCTGCAATTTCGGAGGCTGGGCACCTGCAGGCAGTTAGATTCACTGCAGTGGGTCGGAGAATGGAAAGCAGAGCCTGTAAGCATGAGGACAGGCTAGAACTCTGACAGACCTAGAGATCCTAATTGCCCCCTAATACCCCCTCATTAACGAGGCTTAATGAGGAAAATGAGTGTCTTCTCTTTCCCTTTGTCTTGAGCATGAGAAGAAGCTGGTTTGCTTAGGTGGGTAGCCTTAACGAAGAGACAGCCCAACCAACCCAATACTGATTTTGGAGAACAGAACACAATGAAAATATTCTGGAGCTGTGAAAGAGATCTTTGATTTGGAACATCACTGCTATTGCAACATAGTCAAAATTAGAAATCATGTATTAGAACTTTCTCTCATTACTCCATAAGAGTGAGAATGCTAGTATAGAAAAGATTCTGACTAATTCTCCCATCTTAGGAGTACTGGGTGTGGTGACATCATTACATACATATACATATACATATACATATATATATATATATATATATATATATATATATATATATATATATATATATATACACATCTGTATATAAGCTTAGATTTTAGTGCTTGAATATTAAAAGACTTGCCCAAGACTGATACACACATGACAGTAATCAGAGCCACCTGACAGAATTTTTAATGTCTTTATTCCCTTTTAGACAACAAGGCCAGTTTACAGTGTTCACTGATCAACTCTACAAGGTACAACATGATTGCATCACTTGTGTTGACTGAGACTTTCTACATCACTACACTTCATGCACTGCACTGGACACAGCGAATATACCAAGTAATTAATAATACAGCCTTCTGATTAGGCATTTTACATCTTCAGACACCTCATAACCTCAGACTGTGGTTTTGACACAAAAATATGTCAAGAAAATCCTACATACAACCATGTCATCAGTATAGTTTTCAGAGAGGTGCAACTATAACCATACTTCACTTTGTCATACATGAGATGAGATGTTTACTTGTCTTCTGAAGTGTGTCTTCTAATATGCTTTTATAACTCACTCATTCACTCACTCATTTTGCAGGCTGATGATTCTCCTGGTTGGGCTGTTAGCACCCATATAGCTTTCCGTGCTTCATAAGAGCAGGGCTTTACATCTGTGGCACTGTATGTCCTTGTTAGGTTGGCTTTACAGTGAAACCTCAATGCAACTAGTGGAATGTTATGAGTTGCCTGAAAACTTGGCGGTTATGCAAAGCAAGTTTCACACAACACATTTAATTTGATTTGATTAGCCAAATTAGCAGCTCCTATATTTTAATGCATCATATTATTCTCTCTATGGTCTCTTTAAGTAATCTATGGAGTTTTATTTACATTTGCATATTTGTAGCACTTTAAAATCATCTTTGCATAATTTTTCTCAGTGTCATTGCCTTTCTTTTTTAGACTACTACCCTTACATAAAATCGTTCTCTTTTTCAGCCTTCCAATAAAACACATTCTGTTTCATTTTCTTGTCCATTAAAGTAATTAAATCAGTCCTTTGGATTGATGATGCATTTTAAGTGTTTTGATTGATTGGAGATGCTTGCAACTGTTGCAGCTGACTTTCACGTTGTAGCTGACTTTGTGCATGCATCTTCATCTCGTTTCCAACACGTTTAACTCCCTAGCCTACATTGTTGTTGGCTGTAAGGGCATCTTCACATTATTCAGGACACTTTACATTACGCAATTTGAGTGAGAATTTTTCAAGCAGTTAAAGTTGCATGTAAGTTTCACTCTGTAAAGCCAACCTTGAACATGTATTTTTCCAATTCTTTTATTATACCTGATGAGTCTGACACTATCAATAAATACAGTACATAAATCAATGAATACAAACATTAGTCATGTTCACTGGACTTGTTAGGCTTATTCACTTGAGAATATACTTAAGAAAAACATCAAATATGTTGTGTACACTATCAGTACACAAGCAAACGAGGCCTCATTATTTAACAGATAGAAATGTTTAAATTAACATACAGTATTTTTATAAGTAACATTAGCTTTGATTTGCATTTGCAATGCATACATGGTTACATTTAAACACAATTAATCTTCCTGAAAAATATAAAACCACAAGACTAAACCAGAGAAAAGATTAGCCAAAAACAAAGTCAATTAAATAACCACTGACTCTTCTGCCAATGACAACAGAATTTATTCATGTCGCCTGTGATCCTGCTACTGGTCAAGGATTTTTCGGTTTCTGTCTTTTTCTGTGCCCCATAGGACTCAGAACTCAGAATCTCAGAACTTATTTTCTCTTTAGTCTCTCACTTTTTATCTCTTTTCCTTTTCTCTTGTCTCTTTTTATTTTTGACTGTACATAGTAATCACTCTGTATTCACTTCTCTCACTGACTCTCATTGACAAATATCAGAGGTCCTTTGGAGGTGGGGCTCCCCATCTGTCGGTAAAGCATCGGTGGTCCCAGATTGGTCTGCGGCAGGCTGAAGCTTCCACTCGATAGGTCAAAACTCGCCTGGCTGTAGAGCCTTTGTTCAAAGCCTGCTCCGGATTGGTCAAAGCTGCTTTGACTGTACTGCCTGAAACTGCTGCTGCGTTTCTCAGAGGGGGTTCTGGAGGGATAGCGCTGACCAGACTTGTGCAAGCCTGTCTCTTTGTAGGCAAACCAAATGTTACCAGCCCACAGGGAGAAGTTCAAGAAGCCAAAGGCCTGGAAGCAGGGAAGGATGGTTCAGTCATGACTGATTCACACTCCCAAAAATAAATGGCTCTTGGATTGCATGTATGATTTCAGGAAAAAAATATTTGACTGGTGCAGAAGCTTTCAGTCTGTGATGTTTTGTTTTTTTTAACTTTCAAAAAGGTTGTTCACACTTCAGCATCTCATTTAGAAATGGTGACATAAAGAACCATCCTATAAACAATTCTTTAGGGATCCAAAGGGTTCCTCAATAACAATAATCCAAAATGTTCTTTTTGGTGCCTTTATTTTATGAGCTTAGAAGAATGTAATGAGAAATCATATTCAGATATAATTTTAGAAGGTCATTAATATTTGTGTATCCGCACAAAGGCTCATGTTCTCCAAGCCTTTTGTTCTTCTTTTTTGTTGCATACAAAACAAAGTTATCTTTAGATATGGAACAAAAGCCTCTATACATCCTTCTGAGGATTTATTGCTTGCTGAATAGCTAATTTTTGAATATTATCAATGAAAAGTGCCCCATTTAAAATTGCAGACACTTTTTTTGTTTAAATAATATGATATTCTCGTGGTGTAGGCCAAAAGTTCATATGTCCCACATTTTTATAAATTCTCCCCCCACTTTCAATCCACTTGTGATGTCTACATGGTTTGCATAATTTTCAAACCTCAAAACATCTACACAGGTTGTTTCTGTTACTGTGACTTTAATCCCTTAAATGCCAGGCTTATTATGTACTAAGGCTTATTATTCAGTGCCTAAAGGGATTTCAGTGCAAACCGACTGAGCTAATCTCAGGTTATACAAGTGTGAACTAAAACGGGCCTTTTAAGGGGTTGATCTTTTTTTTGTCATTGTATGTAAGTTAGTGAAACTGAATTAGTTGTGTTGTTTCAATAAAATAAGGTGAGCTGTCAGACTTACTTTATAAGTGTTTGTTTGATCAATGTATTATTGTTGAGTAGAACTACATTGTTGTTGGCTGTGAGTGCAACTTAAAATCTTGTCTTTAATTAGTACATATTACTCAACTGAACATCCTAAACCACTTAACACAGTTGTGTGGCACCACCTGACACAACATTTTTGAGTAAATCTAACATTTCATTTTTGGGGTAATACATAAACATTTTCAGTCCAGTTAATCAAAATTTACTCAAATTGCTTTAGTGGAATTTACTTGAATTCATTAAGTACATAATACTCAAGCAAGTACCTTAGAAGCTACTTAAAACAGTTGTGTGCAACTGACTTTAGTGTACATTACTGTTTACGTGTCTGGGTTTATACATAGTAATAGCTTATAGAATATAAGAGTAACTATCCTAACCCTAATTAGATCTCGATATTTCAAGTATTTGGGAATACCAAGAAGTTGTTTTATATATATATATATATATATATATATATATATATATATATATATATATATATATATATATATATATATATGATCTATTTACAGTTCTTTGTTATCTAATCATCTGTATTTGATCATCATTTTTGTATCCAGGGTTGGGTGGCAAGGGTGGGGAGGACGAGTAGGATGGAGGAGTGGAGTTAGATTGTTACAAGGTATTGTGGAATTGACATTGTTTTCTTTCAAGTTGTGGAATAAAAGGGGGGGGCAGCATGGTTGTTAATCAAAGAGGAGTACCATTTGATCAAGCAAAAAGTTATTTGTGCATTAAAATGCTATGCGTGTTTTTGATTCCATATAGAACCAATGTGCTTACTCAGGAAGAACCATTTATCACTCTGGACACTTTACTTTTCTGCTCATTTGACACGTCTAACTCTTTTTTCTATGTTATAAGCGTTTTAATGGTATAAAGAAGTAATGCAATTAGCATAAAGACATTCTCATTTGAGGACTGGTGGAGTTACTAGTTGTTTCTGACCAACAGAAAAACAGGCTTGTTCACAGAACACCTTGCTGATGTTCATGATAGAGTGTCACGGTGAAGTAACTTACCACCGACATGTTAAGATTGGTCCAGGCAGGCTCCTCTAGTGTCTCGCAGAGGTTCTCAGGGTCTCTGCAGGCAGACATTAACAGCTGCATCTGACCTACATCTAAGGCTGTTTTCAGTCCGGACAGTGTTTTAGCCCAGGCTATTGAACTCACTAACCACAGCCCAGAGAAAACCACCGTTACCAGACAGTCCTGCAGAAGAAGCACATTAGATTTAAAAAGTGTTGATTACTTCTTTGAAAAATACTAGCTGCCACACATGTCACAAAGGTAGTAGGAGCCAGATATTGTTATGCAAATTAGATGATGATAATTGGCCCCTACTAGCTTCTATTCATTACTAGCTACTTTAGCTTTTTTGGATGATGTGAATTTTCTAAGATTCTTTTCAGCTCATCCACTACGTGATTCTGAAAGCACTCACCAGTACAGGTCCTCTGTTCTTTTCTCTGTACTTGTTCTGGTAGAAGATGTACACTACTGTAGCCAGGAGGGAGTAGAGAAACGCGAGAACAGACACAGTAACGAAGAACTGTGTTGAAGAAGAGTAATCTCCCTCGAGGAAAAGCGTCTCATGCCTCTTACCCTCACAGAGAGGAGCATTAAAGTGCACCTGCTGAAGTCTGGAGGAACAGCACAGGAGAAGTCTCAGAGACTGAGCAACTTTCCAAATCACACTCAAATCATAAAAGATTCATTCTGGCTTACATACATTAATGTACTACATTGTCCATTGTGTTCACATATTAGCAACATACAGTAAGGGTGACCGGCCATACACCACACTGTTGTTTTCTGTAAAAAATCATGTTTATACAGTTCCATTCGAACTGGAATTACTTGATATATAGTTTTGTGTTATTGTAAGTACAATAATAATTTATATAATATAGAGTTAATATTTATAAAACACACCAAAAGACATTAAATGTTTTACTCAAATCTTCAGCAATTTAGTTATTATATTATTATATATACATTGCAATCATTTATTTTCAACATTTTTGTCAAGTTATCTGCCTCAAGATTTAATTATCGGTATTCAAATACAAAGTATACTGGATGATAGATTTATTACAACTTCAGTCTCAAAAATCTTTTGAACAGTAGTGCACAACACTTATGAAAAATAACTTACTTATGTTAAATAATTCTTAATGTTCAGTTCAGCATTTTTGTCATTTCCTTAGATAGAAAGCTTTAAAATACAAGGACATTGAGAGAGAAAAATATGAAATGCTGACAAAAAGTGCAGTGCCTCCTCCTTCAACTGAATTCTGGACATAATATTCTTCCCAGAGAAGATCCAGAACATGTTTGCACTAGAGCATGTCCTCCATATATCGTCTAATCTCAATTTTAACCACAATAAAATCTGTTTTTGATTACTTGCCTGTTTTTCTGAGGCATCTTTCAACCAAACTGCATGTCCAAACATTTGTAGACACTTGCTTATCCAAGGGTATCAGTAGGGAGTTTGTCCACCTTTTGCAAGTACTGATGTTACATTATTACTTCTGGATTAGTCTGAAATGTCACTCTAACCCATCCCTAAGGTATAGCTAAATCACTACAAAGAACGCAGCTTTCTCAGCTCTGAGATTTTATACCCCTCTAGCTGAAGTTTGGCACTAGGCATGAACCCGTAGGTCCTGGTTACCCCAGAGCATCCGTTTCTAGTAGCAATACTTCGTGACTGTCCAAGTCTGTGTGCAATTGGGTGCCTGTGTCAGCAATGAGTCACCTTTAAGTAGTCAAATGAGCAATCTGAAGGAGTGTCTGGATATTTTTGGGCATTCATTGTATAATAAGCTCTGATACACAGTAAAGCTTATATAGGCTAGTTAGGTAGTCTTGAATTTTAGCCAATTACTGTAGACAAGATACCAAGGAAACAGAATTAGCAGCAGTTCAAGGTATTAATAAATGGGCTAAAATGACTTCTAAATTAGAGGTAATTCCCCATTGTGATCTAATGTACTTTGTAGAGACAAAAGAAGTACATTATAAACCATTCTTTTTGACACTTAAGGCCCATTATCGACTGAAGTGCACAAACCTCTCTACGGCCTGATCTACTTTCAAGCCTTTAACAGACAGGCAAGTCTGTGCAAATCAAATCTAGGCCTGCCTTGCCAGAAGCAACACAGCAATCAATACATGTGGTGTAGTAGAACTGTTTCTTTGTTTTAACTCTGTGTACGATATGATAATTGTTGTGTGGCAATGCTTTAGAAATAATTTTAATTCTGCTCAATCAAATTAGTAGTGTTTTAAGTGTAAATTATTTATTTATACAGTTCACGTTCCCCCCACTTTAGAAATTCCCACTAAATTTAGTCATCAGCCCTTGCAGCTGTCGCTTTATATCACAATACAGTGCAATCTATGATTGTGGGTGGATGAAGTCTTCACACATTTCCCCTAAGGCTTGACAGATCTGTCACCACATCTGTCTAACACCCCACTGACTACAAAACATCTGCCTTGCCAAGAGTGGTCCTAGATGGACCTTAATCCACTGAGAACATATTCTGGATCATTGATCAGAATCTTTCTCTGTTCAGCTGTCATGTCTGATGGTGTTGAGAGGAATGAGCACACTCACCTGAATGGATAGCTGAAACTGATACTGATGTTGCTTTGGGTTTTATCCAGGCATTCCACTTTAACCGTTATCTGGCCAGAATATCCGCCACATAATGCAAATGCAAAAACAGCAAAAAGCTGTGGAAGTAAAGTAAATCACTCATGAAAACCTTACAATGTATGTGGTGATGTGATGTAGAACACTGACCCAGCAAAAACAACGTTAGTAGTCTTGTTCTTAAGTGATGAGCCAAAGATTTTTTGTACTTTAACTGAGATGTTTGAGCTCACCAGCACAGCAGAAAGACTGCATACAATGATACTTTAGTTTTGTGAGTTTTTAAAAAGTGTCCACTGTAAATCTCAACTTTCTTATCTCACAGAGACTACACACAGATATGTAAACTACAGTGTAGTGCACTTTAGCCTTGTGAGATTATTTTCTTGCCACCAAAAGGCTATTAAGCCAGTAGCATGTGTTAATGCAATTAAAAATAACCTGTTATCATTATTAATTAATAGAGGACCTACATATAGAATTCTTGACAACTTTTTCTCTGAACTTCTGCAAAATTAGACACAAGAGACCATTACATACAGTCATTATTTCTGACCCAAATTAACCTTAATGAGAATTGCTTTGTAAAATGCTGCCCTTTAATTTGTCTTTATGTACAGACAAAAAATAACTACTTCTGCTTTTTTCATTTTTATTTTTTTATTTTCACCGTATGTAATATTTTAATATTTAAATTTAATATGACTGAACAGAATTTGCCAAAGTAATAAAAATATAGATTTCTGTCCCAAAACTACTATGAACCGTTGGTCATGTGTTATCTTTATTGGTTCACCAGTAGGATCCAACAGGATTCAAACAGGACCATTGTTTCAACTGCACTGTTAAAAATCAAACTGCCAAAACGTGTTCTTTGCATGATGTCATAGAAGAACTGCTTTTGAAAAAGAAGGAAAAAAATGCTCAGAGGATGGTTCTATAGAGAACCATTTTTATAAATGAGATACATGAATGTGAAGAATCTTTTTAGTTTAAAGAACCTCCACATAATGTTATGTTTCTAGGAAGAACCGTTAAAATGATATAGAATCCTTAAAATCTCTTTTTAAATAGGGTTCTTTAGGAAACCCAAAGTGGTTCTTATATGACATTACTCAAAGAATCCTTTGTGGCATGATGTTTAACAGTGAACTCTACATACTCTCTAACACTTCTGCACATGTAACTGAAATGGATTGGCCAACTCACCAAATTAATGTAAACACACAAATCAGCGCTCTTTGCTAAGTGGCTTTGGCAGTAAAAGGATGTTGTAATATAATAGTGTTAAAGCTGTGTATAGTTGTAATACTACATACATGTACATTCCTGTAACTTAGTTATGTTAATTACATGTGCAGCAGTGTTAGCTTGCTTGTAGTAATATTCAGATTTCAGCTTTATGATCTCATAGTCATTCATTTTTCCTGTACACAAAAATGACTTAGACCCTGAGCTGTTAGTTTATGCATGTAGCTGACTCCAAAAAGATATATAATGTCAGACATCTTTTGTGAGAAAATGAACAAACCCTAACCCTAACCCTAACCATTTTCCATTTCCAACAGCCCACTGATTAAGCTGCCACTCATATTCACAGTGATGTATCCAGGACCTCCAGAAGGCTGAGTGGAGGAGTGAAGAGTGACTTTTTTCACAAAATTGGTCCCACCAATTGCAAATCAGAATGTGATCGGTTGATTCTTCTTTCATTCCATAATTATGCTGATACCTAAACACCTTATGGCTTCTCTTCAGCTCTTGATATCCTAATCAACAGGAGAGCTCACATAGCTATATCTAGTTAGTTACTACAGAGAATAACAATTGCAGATTGGCCTTTTTTCTGCTTAATGTTTTAAGGATTTAAAACAAGAGTACCACTGTGATATTGCCTAGTGACAATGAAAGATTACAAGAAAACAAGGTTCATGTTGATTTAAGTGAATTATGGTGAATGTGATGAGGGACATGAATTAACACATTGAAAAAACAGGGGTTTGGATTTTAGCTTGGCTTTAAAGTGAAATTTAGGGTCTGGCCATGCAGAGCAGCCTGTTGTGCACTAACTCTGGCTATGATGAATAAAAAGTGTATTCGGATGCTCCAAGCAAATCTGTCTTTTTGTGGAAACAGGGGGGCTCTGTGTCCAAGACAACTATCCTCTCTCTCTCTCTGTCTCTCTGTCTCTGTCTCTGTCTCTGTCTCTCTCTCTCTCTCTCTCTCTGTCTTTCTCTCTTTCTCTCTCCTTCTCTCTCTCTCTCTCTCTCTCTCTCTCTCACTCTCTCTTTCTCTCTCTCTCGCTCTCTCTGTCTGTCTCCTTTTGACATAGAAACAGGGAAAGTATGTATTTCAGGGCATGTTTGTGCAGATTTAAGAAACATTCTTTAAGAAATACTTACATTACCAAAGCAAACAACCAAACACAACATTTATATCAAGACATGTATTGTAAAGGAACAATGAACCATTGCAAATAACCCCACACATACAAGTTAATTTATTCACTAAAAATGAACTGTACATAAAGTTTTTTACTTAATTTTTCCCCCAATTGTGTTAAATTGTGCATGGCGATGTGAAGAATATCTTCACTTATTTTCATTTAGACAATCAACAAAACATACCATTTGACTGGAGGTACTTTTGCAAACAACTTTATAGATGTAACTGTAACTATTAAATAGCAAATCAATGGCAGTATAGCATCTAATAAAATTCACTGAATAATGTAGAGGTACCCCCCTGTGGTTGCCAGAGTACAAAAGCAAGTGCAAACATATGCACAAACACACATACACTCACACAGGCACACACATGTACACATCATTCAAAGATGCACAAAAAATATGTGCAAAGAATTGTATCAAGCTCTGATTAAGGATTAGCATCGATCTCTTGCACATGTCAGTAAGAGGAGATTAATTATTCAGACAGGAGGGACTACAAACAGGCGATGCTGGGACCCCTCACAGTGATTGAATCTGATGAAATAATTGAACCTTAGGCATACACACACACTGCCATATAATTATATACACACACTCACACACGCACATATGTAGTTATATATGTGCTCACATGTATGTATGTTATTTGCAAGTTATCATGCCTAAAATTATTACAGACTACACAAATTAAAAATCAAGATGTTTTGGTAAGTAAATTATGGGAAAAGATTGTCTTACCGGAGCAAATATGACCATACACATTGATGAAGACGTTTGATCATCAGTCGTTATGTCTCAGTGAAGGAGTGACGGCTCCTCTCCCATCCAATACCTCAGACTGTGACTGAGAATTCACTACACAGACGCGTCTACATAGGAACCAGGCAGAGTGAGCGTGTGTGTGCTAGTGTGTGTGTGTGTGTGTGTGAGAGAGAGAGAGAGAGAGAGAGAGAGAGAAAGGAAAGGAAAATGGAAAGGAAAAATGGATTTTGCAAACCAGGATGATATACTAGAATGTTGGCTTCAAAGTGCTGTGACATAAAAGCACTCATGTACGGTACTGTACAAAAGTGAGACCACCTTATATTTATTTAATTTCCTGTCAAAACGAGGAGTAAGGAATAAAAAAATAAGGAAGGGGTGGTCAAAAGCAAAGGCAAAGGCATCTCTGAGATTGAGGGGAAAATCAAGCTCCACTCTTACAGGTCTGAAAACATCTGCAGACGTTTCTGTCCATGCGTCCATTGTGAGAAGACACCTCAGCACTATGGGTCTGAAAGGACGTGTAACTGTCAAGAAGCTGTTACTGAGCAAAGAAAACAGATAAAAAAGAAAAAAACTGCAAATCACACAAAGAAGCTGCTGATGTTCTCAGAACAATATACTGACCACCCCACAGTCCAGACCTCAATATCACTGAACGTGTTTGGGATTACTCGGATTGTGAGAAGCAGAAAATGCAACCAACTTCTAAGGCTGAACTTTAAAGGTGTTGGAAACATTGTTGCAGATTTCTTTGAAAAATTGAAAGCAAGTCTCTTGAAAAGAATGGAAGCCATACAAAATTTAGGGTGGACACACTAAATACTGAGACAATTGATATCATATTTAGTTTCTGAGGCTTCTGTGTAATTTTCTGTTAAATGTATGTTTTCAGGTTTGTTCTAATGCTGAAAAATGAATCAAATGTATTGGAAATATTTAATGGAAATTAAAGGAATAATATGTAAGATTAACAGCAAGTGTTTAAAAATGGGTACTGCAAGAGTTGTCTGCCCCTGCCCCTGACCCCTCCTCCCCAAGCTCACGTGGTAATGAGCAATAAAGATAATAAGTCCTACACTATAAGCTGATCAGCTAATGTATATACTTGCAATGTTTTTTTTTATTGTTGTATAAGTTGTATACGTTATATACATGCTCATGTGGATAAATAGCTAGAAGACTAGCTGGGGATGGACATGAGTAATGTTACTCAATCTGGACATCGTTCATTCAATGTATAGAGTCACTGCATTAGTAAATTGAGTCAATTAAGAGTAAAACTTGCAGTTTCTCTTGTGTAGTTCTGTCATGCTGGTTGGTGCTGAAATAGCAAACAGCAATGGCCTGTCCACTCCTCCAATGTGGCTGATATCAGTTCAGGAGAAAAGCCAACTCAACATCCCTCTTAAGGTCCTTCTGGGCTCTAAGCTGTATTGGCTGTGCCCATATTTACTCACGTTTACAACATCTCTGGTCATAGAGCTTTTTAGAAGCGTGCAGAAGCTTTTTAGGTCAGGTATAATCTAACGTTATCTCTGTTGATTCAGTCTGTTTGTTTGCTTCCATGACCGCAGCATGTTAAGTTTGCCTGTCAATTTATTTCATATCTGAAACAAATGTTAATGGGAAATGGGCAGCGGACAGGAACACAAGCCAAAACACAAACAGATATTCCTCTCCGGAGCAGAAATTTCAAAGAACATACTGGCTGTAGCATTGAGGTTGGCGATGCTGATGTTGTGCAACATCCTGTCTTGCCCTGTGCTTGTCATTATCTGTTTCAGCCTTTGTTTTCATGTTCTGTGTGCTTTTGTTTATGTAGGCCATGTGCTTTTGTTTTTCTTTTGGTCTTTTTCTCCTCCCTAGTCCTGCCTTCTTGCCATCTGTCTCACCTGTTTGTAGTTTGTAGACCTGGCCCTGTATTAGTCCCAGGTGTTTCTTGTCTTGTCCTCAGTGCCTTAACACCGCTGTGTGTGTCTCTTTGTCTTGCATTGTTGATGTTACTGTTTGATGCTGATGGTCTTGTGAGCCCTTTTCTGTTCTCATTTAAGGTTGTGAATTATTCAGTTTGTCTTTCTTGGTGTTTAGTTCATTTCTGTTTTGTTTCAACATGGACTTTTCTGCTTTACTCACCTCAACTACTCAGTTTCTGAACTCTGTTAAATCTGACTTAAATAAAGAAAGCTCACACTTGCATCCAGCCTCAACACCCACATCATGACACCTTAATCTATGATGACATATCATAGTAATTTTATGATTTAATACAATAAATATATCACATATTGCTCCTTTAAATAAATGAAGGGTGGTCTCTGACTTTTGCACAATATTGTATGTGTACAAAGTAGAACAAATACCATTTAAATTAATATGCAGAATGATTCAAATAAATAAAAATCATCAATAAAAAACTCAAAAACACAAGAGAGCTGTAGGAAATGTGTAGAATTACAAAATCACAAACCGTTCTACTGATATGATAACTTTAGCCCAAATTTGCACCATTTTTAAATGTGGTCTTTACTGTACAGAACTGGAAGAGCATTTGTTGCTTTCCAGGCAATACATTTGTGATGCTGTAAAAAATAGCATTAAGAGTTGAAATGAACAACAGGGATTTGGTCCATTTTAAAATGAATTTTTATGCTCAGACCATTGCACAGTTTCAAATATTCTGCAGTGAAGTGAAAAATGTTAAAATGCTTCAGAGGATTCAGCAGCATCATTGTAATCTGTAAGCAAACCACAGTCTCACAGTACTAGATGCTAATCTGGAAAACAGTTAAAGGAAATTGTACGACAAGCTGAGAAGGTTCTGTCTCAAATTTTTAGCAAGGGTGATGGGTGATGTTGAGCAGAAGAGCTCATGATGATCTCTCTATTAGCATGACGCCCTCAGTTAACATGAACAATACTTAGAGGATAAAGTCGACTTAGTTCAGACTTAAACCAAAGAAATACATATGTATGTATATATGTATGTGTGTATATGTATGCATGCATGTACACTCACTGGCCACTTTATTAGGTATTATGTTCAGTTGCTTGTTAACACAAATAACTAATCAGCCAATCACATGGCCACAGCTCAATGCATTTAGGCATGTAGAGGTGATCAAGACAAGTTCAAACCGAGCATCAGAATGGGGAAGAAAGGTGGTTTAAGTGACTTTGAACGTGGAACGAAGAATTAAGGCAGTTCTGAAGGCAAAAGGGGGTCCAACCTTTTACTAGCAAGGTGTACCTAATAAAGTGGCTGGTGAGTGTATGTATCTATATATATGTAGCACATTTGTGATACTATATAAAAAAATCATATTTGCCTGTCATGAATTTCATTTGCCAAGAAGAACAGCATTCAGTTTTCTAATGCAAAACACATGGGAAAGTCTTCCACATGAAGACCCTCAGAGTCCTATGGCTATTTGCTCACTCTGCTCTTCGGAGCTGGATTTGTTAAAAATCTTTGTCTTATTTGTGTATTTTTTTACATGATTTTGGATCATATTAATGAGTATATGTGTACATAAAATAGTAAATTACATGCCTCACATACTAATTTCAAATAATTCTTGGTCTTCAAATTATGGATGGCTGTGGCATTACTGGGGTTCAAATTTAAACTTCTGATGCTGTGGTGACGCATGTTACTTTCTGAAGTTTTACAGTGTATTAACCATTTATGAAGCTTCAGGGGCCAGCTAGTGGAGAAATCAAGTGAAAAAGAAATTCTGCATGGTTTTCCTGACTGAGATGCAGAACTAGAAAATGAGTCAAGAAAACTTTTGATTAACTATGAATTGGTTCTAAATCTGAGTTAACTGAAGAAAATCTATTGTAATCTGACCTGTTATTTTATCATTTTAAATTGAGCGTTTCATATTTTACAGTGTAAGACTGAATAGTCAATTGAAAATATATTATTAAAGCATCTGTATTACTTTATTCAAGGAACATATGTTGGGGCACTTGTTCTTTGTTTAGTAAAGTCCAAATTAGACACTTGTAAATAGTAAATTAACTATAAATGAAGCATCATTCATTCTGACTTGCATTTTAGTGCATTAGGACATATATTTGAAAATCACTTATTTGCATTTTTAGTTTCACATCTTAGTGTATAATTCTTAGTGTTAGATTTTTTTCAGCAATATGCAAAATAACATTGCTTGTTAAATACCATACTTTGTTTGTTTATTTTCTAAGTGAAAATATGTCATCTTCTAGTGAGAACAAGTGCACAATTTCTATTCCACTTTGGAAAATATATAGTTAAATATACTCAAAAAAATTTAAGTTATGTTCCGTGAATTTTGCACAGGCCACATTTTCTGTTTAATTTTTTCCAGTATGGTAAAATCAGCAATTAAACAGTAATTGTGTATTAACATGTGCTGTAGAGAATGTGTATTTTCAATTGAAAAAAAAAACAAAACATATAATACCATAGGCACCTAAATGTCTGCATACAACAGTGCAGGTTCTAGGTAGTGTTAAGTTTTTTGCATTAATGCATTTTATTACTTACATTTGATAAAAATTATGCTTAAATAATTACTTACATTTTATAAGAAATAATAAGCATTTGATGAGTTACTGATGCTGCAAAATGTGTTCCAATACTGTATAGCTTTAGCTGCTCAGCTCTCATATGGATCACATATTGATGCCTTTGTGAACTGTTCAATCTTTTTGGCACCTAAAATACCATGAATAGTAAGAATGATGCAAACTGACTCAATGAAATCATATTTACAAACTGAAGCTTTTTAAGCTCAATTTCTAGGAAGCAATATGGCACTAAACTCTCCCATTTGTAAAAGGGGAGCACGTTGCAAATATAACTCAGTCATTTTTAAATAGCAAATGAAATAACATCGCAGATACGAGAAGATACGATTTACCTCATGATTTTTCTGCAAATGATACATGGGCATTGACTCAGCCTGGCTCTCTCTCAACTCACAGAGAGATCTATCCACAAAAGTGCTTACTCAAGATATATCACTTGGATTTAAATTGGTCTTAAACTTAAGTGGTGCATCTTTTCACTGAATATCATCTAGACTTGACTGTTCATCCTTCATTTCAGAGACATAGACAGAAATAGACACTCAACATTGCATAATAGACTCACTTTTCAAAACCTCTTTTTGTCCCCTTTATATAAATGAAATGGCTGAAAGGAATGCAAAGCACTTAAAGTCCAATGATCACACCAAATGAGAAATTGAGTCTAGTCCTGTTATGTTATGCATGATCACCCCCTTCAGGGCACACATATACATCACACCATTGATCGCTCACTCCACTAGTTTATCTGTGCCAGTCTCAATTCAGAGATTCAATAGACAAGTGTCAGATGTACATAGTGCGATATTTAATAAAGTGATTTTTATCTTATAAATGTTTCTTACATCACTCCATCTTCTCAATGCAATCAACTCTTGTCACTCTCCCTGTATAATCCATGTGATTTCAGTGTGTCTTTCCAAAGTCATGGTAAGTCCATTTATCTGCAGACCTGGACGTTTCTAGTCCTTATATTCATTTACTCAGATTCTGTTGTGCGCATTTATGGGTGTTACCATCTTTGTGTACTACTGTTTGCGCTACCATATCAGCTAGTAAACACAGCTGCCAATGAAAATGTTACAATATATTAGTTCTGCATTCATACGCTAGCACTCATGTTGCAAGGGGGTTCGCAGCAACTGACTTCCTGAGTATTTTTTTTTTTTTTTTACCAGAGCCATCCAGACTCATCCAGTTACCACTTCAAAAATTATACTAAGTGACACACTGCTACCATCTACTGTTCTAAATAGGACTGTGCATGATATCAGTACTTCTTCATTCTATCATGAGCAGTATACTTTGCCAGACCAAAAAACTACATGCATGCCTCTTTTCTGAAGCTGATTTATCTTCAGCACAGTTTTACAGTTAATGGTCGTTTCATACACTTTTAAATGAAGGTATTCAGCATTCATCTCATTCATCTGACAAACATGCATACTGACCTTAAATCATAAAGTAGTGCTACCATAAGACCCCACTAGAGGAACTGTTGAGCTTCATTAAACTATAATACTTGTTTGTAATTAATGTGGGAGTGCTTCTCAAAGACATCATCAGAATTCGTCAAGACTTAAAGAATCACACACATGCACGACAGGTCGCCAGTCCATTACAGGGCACTTAAAGAACCACAAAATCTGAATTATCTCTGATTTTGTGCACAGAGGACATGGTTTCCATGTTAGATGTTTTAGAATAACAAAAACTTTCCTTTTTGAGTCATGAAATTTGTTGACTAACTAGTTTGATGCACAAATGACTGCTATACATTCTTGTCTCTGAGATGGGCTTGTTTAAAGCTCTGTCAGAAAGACTTTAGCCCATCTTTTAGCTGAAGTTCAAACAGACAAGATACACTATATTTCCAAAAGCATTCACTCGTCTGCCTTCACACGCATATGAACTTGAGTAACATCCCATTATTAATGCATAGGATTTAATATGATGATTTCCACAAGGGTTAGGAGAGTGTTTATGGAAAATTTTGACCATTCTTCCAGAAGCGCATTTGTGAGGTAAGACACACAGATATTGGCTGAGAAGGCCTGGCTCGCAGTCTCTGCTCTAATTCATCCCAAAGATGTTCTGTCTGGTTGACGTCAGGACTTGATGCCAGTCAATTCTTCTACACCAGACTGACTCATCCATGTCTTTATGGGCCTTTCTTTGTGCACTGGTGCGCAGTCATGTTGGAACAGGAAGGAGCCATCCCCAAACTGTTCCCACAAAGTTGGGAGCATTAATGGTCCAAAATCTCTTGGTCTGCTGAAGCATTAAGAATTCCTTTCACTGGAACTAAGGGGTCGAGCCCAACTGCTGAAAAACAACACCACACCATAATCCCCCCTCCACCAAACTCTACATTTGGCATAATGCAGTCAGACAAGTACCGTTCTCCATGCAGCCACCAAACCCAGAGTCACCCTTCAGATTGCCAGATGGAGAAGCGTGATTCGACACTCCAGAGATCACGTCTCCATTGCTCTAGAGTCCAGTGGCAGCACTTTACAACCAGTGGTGGACAGTAACTTAGTAAATGTAATTTATTATTGTACTTAAGTAGTTTTTTCATGTATCTGTACTTTACTTAAGTATTTCCATTTTGGGTGACTTTTTACTTTCACTCCACTACATTTTGAGAAATCTGTCGTTCCTTTTGATTTTTGTGTGTATAAAAACATAACATGTCAAAACAAAAGAAGTGCAAAGCAAGAACACCAATCAGGGCACAGTGGTCACTTTGTTCTGAACTTGTTTTGACCTGTTGGTCATACCAACCCAGTGCAAGCACAAGGCTCAACGTCAGTGCAGCAGTGTAAAACTTTAGGAGCGCGTACGTCTGCCTAAATGATGGAACTAACCTAACTTTGTGTAAATAGACCACAGTATAGAACTATGTACACATGCAGTCGTGACTGGAATGTTTCTTTTTTCTGAATTCATACAAACACTTTCATTCTATAGTAAATTAGTTTTGGTTAGTTTATGTTTATGAACAGAGACCTACAGATCAACATAGAAAAGGAAAACTTATTTGTGATCCTGAGTTTAAAGCAAGCTTTTATTCAACTTGTAACTAAGTTACAAAGCAATCTTAAACTGAAACTTTGCTTGTTTGTAAGTGATTTCAGACCCACTTGGTTCTCACTGATGAAAACTGTTTACCTTCAGTGTTTTGTGCTTATGATCATTTTAATAGATGTCAGCGTCAATAATTGATGATATTCTATTAAACAACTGGTTTACCAAGAGAGATGCTGGAGTATTTTCACCAAAAATGAGTTCAGAGCCATAATTAATCTTTTAGTACTTTTACTTTCGATACTTAAGTACATTTGAAGGCAAATACTTTTGTACTTTTACTGAAGTTGAGGTCTAGAGTAAGGACTTCTACTTTTACTGGAGTAATATTTTACCTTGGGTATCTCTACTTTAACTCAAGTACATGATTTGTGTACTTCGTCCACCTCTGGTTACACCACTGCATTTGATGCTTTGTATTGCGCTTGGTGATGTAAGGCTTGGATGCAGCTGCTCAGCCATGTAAACCCATTCCATGAAGCTCTCTACACTGTTCTTGAGCTTATCTGAAGGCCACATGAAGTTTGAAGGTCTGTAGTGATTGACTCTGTAGAAAGTTGGCGACCTCTGTGCACAATGCGCCTCAGCATCTGCTGACACCGCTCTGTCATTTTACTTGGTCTACCAGTTCATGGTTGAGTTCCTGTCGTTCCTACTTGCTTCCACTTTGTTACAATACCACTGACAGCTGACTGTGGAAGATTTAGTAACAAGGAAATTTCATGACTGCACTTGTTGCACAGGTGGCATCCTATCATGGTACCACGCTAGAATTCACTGAGCTCCTGAGAGCAGCCCATTCTTTCACAAAAGTCTGTAGAAGCAGTCTACAGGCCTATGTGCTTGGTTTTATACACATGTGGCCATGAAAGTGATTGGAACACCCGATTTCAATTATTTGGATGGGTGAGTGTACACTTTTGGAATTATAATGTATGTCATGAAGTGGTCGTTTGTCGCAACAAAGGTGCAATCAGCTTTTCATTAAGCCTTTTCATGTACCTGACAACTGACTGAACCCAAGTGTTGGACCCAAGGAAAGCTGTGCACATGTGTTTTAAAGGCTGGTTTTAGCACTAGTATTTGCTGCTGTGGAGTTTTATTGTGGCTTGAGAGTAGTTGGTGGTCTCAGACTGTGGTTTTATGCTCAAGCTGAATCCCTGTTTATGTGCTCTTGCACAAGTAAATAGACCTTTTATTGGAATAGTAACCAGCTGCATTCTGAACATGATACACATTTTCTCCTCCCCCTGCTGTACTGCAACATGGCTGCCTGAAACAGTCTTTGCACTTGGGATCTTGCACTTGGGATCACCACCTGGGATCCTCATGAGTCAAGGACCCCATGAATGTACAAATGAGATGTATTGCATGTGATGATGTTCAATAAACTATTCTGAAATTAAAATTCTTTTCAGAAAAGTGAAAAAACAGTAATGATCTACATTCTTTGGTGTGATTTTCTGAGTATTAAGTGGGAAATTCAAATAAAAGTTATCCAAGTGCAATAGATAAATGCAAAAACAACAGCAAGCAAGCTTTAAAATGTAGCAGCATGAAGTGAAGTAAACAAATGACACATCTATGAAAAAATAGCTTGAAACTTTTTGTCTGTCAAAAGCAACACATCATATCACATTATGCTGCTCACAGCTGTTACACAACTTCACAATTCAGCTATAATGGGAGCATTTTGGTTTTCTCGCTGCTCGCTGGCATTGCTTGCTATAAGGACAAGTCAAAGTTTGTTGCTGCACTCCCAAAATTTGCTCTTTTTTCAGTCAGAGTGGCGCGCAGACTCACCTGTACATAATGCTAGTGTTAAAGTTGGTACAGATAGCTTCAGCATTGGGTACAAGTTATTAATTACTTCTCTAAAATTATACATGACTTATTACTTCCTGAAAAACAAAATACCTAAAAAAGTACTCATTCCTTTACTTCTGTGTAACTCTGCACCAAATTACCATGCTATCTTGGCAGATAATTCAGCTATATTTCTTAAAACAAGCAAAACTGCCTGTTATTATAGTTATTACTTCAAGTTAAATAATCTTATACCATTGTTACAACACTCTAAAAATGAGAAACATTAGATATTATCAACTAGATGAGTTTACTTGCCACATCAGTTTTTGCAGTATAAGCAGATATGCCACTCTGGAACCCCAAGCCTCAAACAACCTGCATCCAGGGGAGCCATTCCTGTTTCTTGTCTAGGGCCCCAGAATCACTAAATCCAACCTTGGGCACACATAGGCAGATGCCTAGGGCCTCTATAAGCCAAAGGCCCCATAGAAACACAAATTAGATATGTTTTATGGTGTTAAATGACTTATTCCAAAATATATACGTTTTAAAAATAGCTATTATTTGCAATTGTAGTGATTCTTTTCAGTAATTGCAATGCAGACCCACCCTCTGATCATGGTTATAATGGATTATTCCATGTTGTTATGAGATGACACAGCTGTGTAAAGATAGACTGGTATGAGCAGGGCATTTAAGCCATAATCTACATTTTGAAGAGGAGGTTTGCCCCCATCCGGGTCCCCGACGATGACGGCCAAGAGAGCCGGCAGAAAGCTGCGAGTGTGGAGCGGGCGGAGCGAGCTCCCGGACTGACAGGAGAGCGGCGGCGGGAGGAGGAGGACGAGGATGCTGGTGCCAACCGTGAGAGGCACCAGTGCAAGGAGCGAGTTCCGAGCTCCGCCACCCGGGCGCCGCCCCCTGTTACGCAGCGAGGCTGCTACGTTCGACCCAGGCGGCTGAGCTGCCAGCTGGGGGCGGTAATGGGGAGGCGGAGCGTCGAGCTCTTGTTCCCTCTCGGCTCTGGTCATCTGGCGGGCAGCGTGAGCGCCTTGATATGCAATCATGCAAACCATATTATTAAAGTAAAATACTACAAAGGGAGTGTATGAAATGTTGAAACTTTTAATTGAAATTGTATTGTTTTTTTGAAAATATTTTGAATTTGATACAACAACATGTTAAAAAATGTTGGCATGGGGGCCTGTTTACCACTGTGTTTCATCACCTCTTCTTTAAACAACACTCTGTAAGTGTATGGGAACTGAATAGACTGACTGCTGTACTTTTGAAAGAGAAATGTTTCCCGTTCTTGTTTGATATAGGATTTCAGATGCTCTTCAGTTCGGGGTCTCCTTTGTCACATTTTTCATTTCATAATGCGCAAAGGTTTTCAGTGGGTGAAGTGTTTAAACTGCTGGCAGGCCAGTTTAGCACCTAGACTCTTTTAATACAGAGACATGCTGTTAAAATTAAAATGCCAAAACATATTTATATCATTTAGCTTTAATGGTGTCTTCCATGCAATGTGCACTAATGCATGCCTATACCATCATGAATACTGGCTTTTGAACTGTGCACTGATAATAAGCTGAGTGGACTTTAGCCCGGAGGACACAGTATCCATGATTTCTAAAAAGAATTCAATGCTGACCACAGGACACTTTTAATACTTCCCCTCAGTCCATTTTAAATGAGCTTGGACTCAGAGAAGGTGGCAGTATTCTTGGATCATGTTTATATATGGTTTATATATGGCATTTTAGGGATTTAACTTGCATTTGTGGATGCAGTGATGAACTGTTTTCACAGACAGTGGCTTGCAGAAGTGTTCCTGAGCCCATGCAGTGATTTCCACTGCAGAATGCCTGTTTTTAATGCAGTGCCACCTGAGGACCCAAAGTTTACAGCCAGCAAATACTGGTTGCCAGGCTTGTCCCTTGCAAAAAATTCCCCCAGATTCTCTAAATCTTTTAATGTACTGTAGATGATAAAAAAGCAAAAGTTCTTTGCTATTTTATGTTGAGAAACATTATTCTGAAATTGTGTTTTTTAGCCTAGGGACCCAGAATCACTATATCTGCCCCTGGCCTTGGAACATTTGGTCAGTACTTAATTGAAAAGGTCTTCTGAATTCACCAAAACACAGTGAACTTAAAATATCAAGTTAGAGACAGACGGCATGCTTGTCTATATTCCATTGAAATGATTTAATCATTGTTCTCTGTGTTCTCTATGCAGGCCATTTCTATAAAACACCACCATACATCACCACTCTCTCTCTCTCTCTCTCTCTCTCTCTCTCTCTCTCTCTCTCTCTCGTGCCAGGAACCACTCAAAGCTAATTTCATTTTGGCTCCCTTCTGCACACATGCCAAGAGCTTTTTTTATTCTGGTAGGCAAACAATACATTTTCTAAAGCACAATGCAGCCAGCCACTGACAAACTGTCTGAGAAACGGTGAACTGATGATAAAATGGATGTAAATGATCGTCTGTTTTCACCAACAGATCAACAAGGTTTTGGGGAAAGGACATTATTTACAGCTCTATTTGTGTTACGATGCAGCATCAGGCTTATTTAGCACAGTGCATTGAATCACTAGAAGTACCTACAAAGGCTGGTATTTATCTGTCTGCATCTCCTCACTCTAATATTGGAAGAACTAACTGATCTCTTTTATAAAGCACTCTCAGGGGCCATGCAAATCTAGACTGATGTTCTATAGTTTTTCATTGAGAGTTATCAATGCATGCATGAGACAAGATGATGTTACAGCAGAATTAACCTGTCAATATTCCTCCTACCAAACAGTTGTTTCATGCATAAGACATACAGTAGTCCTTGTTTACTGTTGCATGTTTGGTCAAGCTTTAGAGAAGGCTGGCGACAATCTTATTTAATCTAATTAGAAAGTGCTGCATAAAATTATTCACATCACTGTTGTGTTCGTTTGCAGTTGCAGTTCAAATGTCATTGTAGCTAACCGCCACTAGGCAGGTTGCAAACAAAGGTATATAATCATGAACATGTGGCAACTACATAGGACATAGCAATGTTCAATGGATAAAGTTTCACTTTATAAGTATATTAATCAGATTAAGTATGTTTATCAGGTTACCATTAAGAGAATGCTCATTTCTGCTAGTGCATCTGTGGGATTAAGTATTACAAGCAAGCTAGAGGTGAGATAAATTCACTTTCCTATAATGGGTTTAATTCTATGGCTCCACCTGATTTTGTCTTCAAAGTTAAAAAAATTAAGCATAAAGTATTTTTGAGAATAGAACAGAGTTGTTTGAGCAGTGCTAGTGCCTGCCATGAATGATGACTGTATGGCTGGAAGTGACCTGTCTGCTATCTCAGCCATTACAGTATCACTGGGTGATGGTTCTCCCTTGCTTCCAGTTCAATAAAAGAGCATTCACCTTTAATGTGCAATGGTTCTTCTCTCCTATTCTATGCTGAAATGTATACTATTGTACTAGGGCTCATTTAAATTACAGTCCCAAACACAACAACCAAAATTTGCCATTACTGTCAGTATTTTGGTTAAGTCTGTTCCGTTCATATTTACCACTACTGGAAATTAACTACTTTCAACACTGACCCTATATGAGCTGTCTTCCTTGAATTGCCATTAAACCTGTATGTTTATAATCCTTCTAATTTGGTCTGTAAATCCTGTCCAGCCTTGCAACTGTAGCTATAAATGGGCAGATTTGTGGGTGGATTATGGTGGATCAATTGACATGTTTGCACATTTCTCCTAATACAAGCTGTCCTGTGTTTATAGGGTCCATGTCTGTGTTTTTCTATGCAGGTTGTGTAGTGCCTTTGCATCTCCAGAAGATTCCAGCTGGTATCTCCCCATTGAGAGTGAAGTTGATGCTCTGACAGCAAGGAGGTTTTCACCCAGCTGAAGTGAGGAAGGCCTCTCTTCTTCGCTGCATAATTAATGATTCTTTTTCTGGCTTTCTCTTCACTCCTCCATCACCCTCTACCCCGAGCAGCAAAAAGGTAACAGCGGAAAAGGGGGACAACACAAAGTGGGCTGTGAAGCTGTGATCAGCCCAAATGTTCAGTTTCAGAACATCATCGCAGTAGTTGCTTCCTGGGTGCTCTTAGATCGGCACTTCCTTCTCTTTTTCTGCTCTGAAAGGGTAGCTGGAAGGAGGGAAGTACTCAGATAGCAATCACAGTCCTTATAAAACCCAGAGATTTGGCTCAGAACAGAGCAGAAATGCACTTCTCAACCAGCTCTGCTCACTAATGTGACAGATCAAGGAGCAGCACATGGTAGAACTCTATATATAGAAATGATGGTACTCTTCAAACCAGCCCGCTCTCCTCTGAGGGAGGAAAAGAGAGGTAAGAGACAGCATCTTAAAAAGGCAGCCTTAGATATGAACTTTTACACACTTAAATGTTCTACATCTATCCTACATATTTCTTGAATGTCATGCTAAATATAAAGACCCCTATTCTGTTTGGCTGCCCTGCATTTTGTCTCATTCTGAAAGCTGTCCAGGCTGGAACACACCTTGGAACTTCAGTATAAATGGTCAGAACTAAACTGCTATAGGCTGTATAGGTAGATATTTGTAAATGTGTTGGTTTTTGTTGTATTGCAAGAACAATTGTTTCAAAAATGGGCTGTTTTTGCAACTTAGTTTCCATATATGGCCTGTGTGGACTGGGCACTGAATGCTACATTTTGAAACTACACCAAGCACTTTTATCAAAGTGAGAAAAATTTGCTGTGCTTTCCTAAAGAACCTTTCACATGATGGTTCTTTGAAGACTCATTATGAAAATGGCAGATGGGTGAATGTGAACACTGCCAGAAATGATATTTTGGCAAGCGAAGGTATCTTAAATTTTGGCTGAATATCAACTGTATCTCATTATGAGATTGCTTGAAGAATGTCAGCATCTCTCTCTTCCATCACAAAGCACAATGCCAGCCTATGCATGCTTCTTTCAGCTGGCATAATACATTTAGCAGTTAGTGTTCTCTTATAAGTGTGTTAAGCCTTGCAATGACATTGTGTTAGCAGCAGTTTGAAAAAATGCAACGTCTGGCTTTATGTGAGTCAGGCAAAACATGTGCTAGCATTCACCCTCCCAGCTTGCCAACACTGTGTTATAGAGGCCTTGCTAGTGGAAAAATTAGTTACAATTTAACTGGAGGGAAAACATTTTTTAACTCAATTTGTTTTGCTTTTATTTAAAAGACTTGTAAAGACTTAATATGTAAACACTGGTAAAGTTTCAAAACGCGCCATTCACTACCCAGTCCACACAATCCATTTATAGAAACTAAGCTGCATGAACAGCCTGTTATGAATTTACTGTCTGTGATGTCACAAGAACATCTACTCTTATCCATTTATTCAGTCTACGCCAACCTATTCAGTCTATCTATTCAGCGAAAAGGATTTTAGCCACACCCATTATCCTTGAAGTTCTATTCATTCTTTCAGCTCTGGGTGCTTTTTGAATGAGACTCAATGCAGCACAGCCAATTAGAACAGAGCTCTTTACATATATCAGCCTTGAAGGCACTGTAATAAAAAACAGCCTGCTTAACTGTAAGGGATAAAGAGAGGTTGGAAAATGATACAAACTGAATTATGAACATTTTTGGCACGTAAAAGCACAAAAATTTAATGAGTGGAACATGAGGCAAATAAACAACAAGAACAAACGTTAAAACGGGTCCTTTTCATGATTTTTCATGCTATTTTGCTTATTGGGGATGTTGAAACAAAACATTATCTCCAAAAAAGCAACTTTAACGAGAGAAAAAATAAAAACATCCTAAACTACCAATACAAGTTTATGTGACAAGTAATTTTGGACCAATTGTATTTGTCCACTTGTCATTAAATATTAACATAATGTAAAAGACAGCGGTTGTTTTAAAATTATGAAAAAAAAAACAAAAGTTAAAATATGGAGATATGTATTTTCTGTCAGGGATATTTTTATAAAGTGATAAGCAGTGACAGTATCTGCACTGGCAGGTGATTTTACTTCCTTGAAGGAATCTTTCTAGGACCAAACAAAGTAATCTGACAGTGCAGTAAAATAATTTGATTTGATTAAATTACGTACAACATCTAGATCTCATATCATGCTTCAATGATTTCAAAACACAAAATATTATATTATATTATATTATATTATATTATATTATATTATATTATATTATATTATATTATATTATGTATTTAAAGAAGCTCTGTATATTGTAAAGCTTCTACACAATTAAATGTTTCTCCTAAAACTCAAAGCAAAGAACCATTTTGAAGCAGTTGTTTATGAGCATAGTAAATGCAAATCAAGGGACTAAAGATTTATATATGAGTGCGAGAGTGATTTGTCACAACATATAGGACAGAAGCAGACTAGTCACCTTCATGTGCATGAGGGGACAAGACTCATGGTCACTGCCCTTCACACAGGTGCAGAACAAAAGCTGCCTTTCAGCAGCTTTGAAAAGCAGCATTCACAAAGCACTCTGCAGCAGGGCTACTGTACACTGGCCTTATTCAATCAATCTCATGTGTGCAGAGAGAGAGAGAGGGAGAGAGGGAGGGAGAGAGAGAAAGAAACACTCAATGTGTTTTAATATTTCAGCGAGTCACTTGGCCCAGGTTTTTTTGAGCTTTCAGATTCAGCATCCTGCCTTCTTCATGGACCTTTCAGTCTCACACTCAAAGTGTCCTATGCGCGACCTTTCTCACCCAAAACATCTGCCACACACACACACCCACCCACCCAAACAGACGTATGTATACATGCTCTCTATGATGGATAAACATATGAATAAAAAAGCATATATTTCATAAATGAAATATTTATAATAATTAGAGTGTTCACAATGATTGGTGTAAAAGTAGAGGAGGCAGTAGATAGGGCAAGATGGAGGCAGATGATCCGCTGTGGCGACCCCTAAAGGGAGCAGCCGAAAGAAGAAGAAGAAGAGTGTTCACAATGAAAGCCTTAAGTCATATACGCTGCTAGTTCACAGCGGCCGTTCCTTTTGCCTACCCTTGCACACACTGAGCTTTAAGTCCCTGAGCTGGAGTTTGCAGTGGATTGTGGGATGGCTTCATGAATATGCAAATGAGGGTTGTTCCAGTGATTGATTACCAGTCGAGTGATTTTTCCCCCCTTTGTGTTTTTCCAAATGGATCCACTGGTCTTACACAGAGAGTGGGAGAAAGGAGACAAGATGCTTGTAGAACATCTGCAAAACAACCACAAAGCCTTAGGAGGGTATTTATTGACCTTGGTGAAGGTTATGGGGGTATTGACTGAAACAGAGCTGGAGTAAATATAACGGGTATGTATTTCATATAGCGTGTAGAGTTACTTAGTTCTGGTGAAGGTCTAATTGCATGTATTCTTCTTCATTGTATGTCACAATCTGTTATCTCAATGCATTTGGTAATGTGCTGTTGTAACGGGGAGCGAGGAGGCGGATGCACATGTTGAGATAAGCGAGATTTATTAAGGGCAAATCCAGGGTCATCGTCGCAACAGTCCAGGTTCAAGTAGCAATACAGAGAGATCGTGGGGCAGACATGACAGACATCAGAATTCAACAGAACAAACAGAACATCCAATACAGCAGATAACAAACAAAGTCCAGCCAAGACAAGGGGTAAACACAGGGCTTATAAAACAGGGATAACGAGGGACAGGTGAAAACAATCAGGGGCAGAGTCAACAAACAAGGGAACTGAACCAAAACAAATGCACATGGAAGACCAAAACAAAAAGCACATGGAGTGGGAGGAGCCAATCAGGAACAACCTGGAGGAACAAACAGACACAAGACCCACTCGGCCATTCTCAAGGCTTACTCGAGCCATAGGCAGGTCGCAGTGGCGTTTGCAAACGAGCCGAGTACCACAGAAAGTGTTATCTGAATGTTCCATCTGTCTAGCCTCATCTTGCACTGCAGGTTGCTCCTCCCTGCAGCGTTGCTCAAGACAGGCAGACCCAAGGCGCTTACCTGAGCACTTGTCATCCTGACACAAGGCGGGAAGATCCTTCGCCTTCTTACGGGACTGATGAGACACTCGTGTTCCCTCAGCACCAGGGGATTTGCTGTCTCCAGCTTGGTGGCCAGAGTTTCGTCCCAACAGCCAACCACATACCGGAGTCTCGCTTACTCGCTGCATCCTTTGGTGGTCTTTCTGTAATGGGGAGCAAGGAGGCAGACGCACATGCTGAGATAAGCGAGATTTATTAAGGGCAAATCCAGGGTCATTGTCGTAACAGTCCAGGTTCAAGTAACCAATACAGAGAGATCAGGGGGGCCGACATGACAGACACCAGAATTCAACAGAACAAGCAGAACAGAACAAGCAGAACAGAACAAGCAAAACATCCAATACAGCAGATAACAAACAAAGACCAGCCAAGACAAAGGGGCAAACACAGGGCTTATAAAACAGGGATAACGAGGGACAGGTGAAAACAATCAGGGGCTGAGTCAACAAACAAGGGGGCTGAACCAAAACAAACACACATGGAAGACCAAAACAAAAAGCATATGGAATGGGAGTAGCAGTGGTGAAACATCTGAATACACTGAACTAATTACCTTTTAGATGTTATGTTGATACATTAATTACATTAAGTAGATATGTTGGTGTTGTAAACTTACCCAACTTTAGTCAGAACCTAACTCAAACCCTGGCCCTAATCCTAACTCTAACCTTCACCTCAACCCAAAACCTGATCCTAACACTCATATGTTTTGACATGTTAAACTGAGTCCACTGAGTGCTTGTTTTATCTGAAAGGAACACTCAAAATAAAGTGTCACCAACATCTCTAATCTAGTCAACGTATTTATTATTTCTCTATTATGTCTATTATTCCAAACAGTTCTAATTGCTCACTGGCAAATAAGAGTTAAAAATAATTAAAACATATACAGAAAAAGGAGCCCCTAATAACTATACAAGACCTGGTAGGTCACCAAAACCTTCGCTGTCAGATAAACAGTACTATCAAATCATTTAAACAATAAATTCAAGCTTGACTCTTGCTTTAACTTTCTCACCCAAAACATCTGCAAAACGTGAACAGCTGTGAGAAGACAACTCAGCGCTGTGAGTCTGCAATGATGTGTAGCTTTCAAGAAGCTTTTACTGAGAAAAGTAAATAGATCATAAAAAGAAGAAAATTTGTACTAGAACACCAAAACAAGACATCCTGAGATGTAGAGTACAGCCTTATGGACTGTTGAGTCTAAATATGATATGATCTCTGGATGTAATAGAAGACAGTATGTCCACCAGCAAAATGGACTCCATGAACCATTTCTACAACTGTCACTCAAGCCTGGTGAAGGATCAGTGCAAGTGTGAGGATGTATAACAACATCTGGAACTGGTGATTTGTTTCTGATTAAACGCATTATGAATACTGACCAAGTCCAAGCAAATGTCCAGACCTCTCTGAACATCGCTGAAAGTGTTCAGGATTACTTGGATCAAGAGAAACAAAATATAACCAACTTCAAAGACTGAACTTTATGAAAATATATTACATGAGAAGAATTTTCTAATGCATCTAATGTTCAAGGTAAGCTGCTCCAACATGCTCTTGCCTGACTCTAGAGCCACCGCTGTCCAGAGGAAGAAGAGGCGATGTCAAAAAGTGGTATTAAGCTTTCTCAGGCGTGGGATTAGAACCCCATTTTATTTGAGCCTGAGAGAGGGGAGACTGGCACACGAGGAGGGAGGGGGTGGAGTGTTAAACTTCTTTGAAAATGTTGCAATTATGAAACTGTCATTACTGCGGTATTAAAGCTAGATGAGCCTCAGAGAGGAGGAAAAAGAGAAAGAGGGAGAGATAGAGGGAGGTTGAGGGGTCAAAGCCACTGTCTTCTGTCGTCCTATAAATAGCTCAGTTTAATTGTTCTTCATATTCGGGGGAGAAAGTAGTATAAATGCCAGCTGTGTTGCTGAGCACTCATGATTTTGAGAAAGTGACTTTTAGCAGCAAATAAACTGTGATGTGTTTAATGATTCAACTCAATGATTTAAAGGGGCTAAATTATGAAAAACAACTTGCTTTTGAAAGAATGCATACCTGGAAACTAAACTGCAAAACAGTCTGTTTTCAATTTGCTGTTTTGTGTTGTCACAAAAACCAACACATTTAATTATAGCCACCTATTCAGCCTCCACATATTCACAATGAAGTTACAAAGGGTGTTTGAGACTACTTTTTGAATGAGGTACAATAACGAGTAGCCAATCAGGACATATATAATCATATGCAAAAGTTTGGGCACGCCTGGGTCAAATTACATGATTTGTTGATGTTCTGAAAACAAGTAACACATCCCCAACAGGAAAAAAAACCCTCTGCACATTTTAATGCACAATTACTGTTTATTTGCTGAGTTAAACTGTGTAGAAATTGTGCAATTGTGCAGTAAAATTGTGCATTTTCACTTGGGAAATCAACAAAAGAAAATTTGGCCATGGATGTACAAACATTTGCATGCAACTGTATCATTCTTAAAGGTACAGTAACAAAACAGCCTGTTTAATTTGTGATAAAGAGAGGTTGGGAAATGTAAAACTGAACTCTGACTGTTTTTGGTACCAACAATCAAATCAAAAATCACATCAAAAGTGAACCTCAGGGGAAAAGAAATACAAGAAAAATGTAGGACATGGATCCTGTCAAATAAAAACAACAACAACTTGGGCCACTCAAATCTCTTTATTTTGCTGTGCTTTGAACGGCTTGTAGAGGGAGTTGAGTTACACCATGATGACGCAAGACTCTTTTAAAGGCTCCTATAGAGAACAAACTCTTCTTTACCAAAACAAATAGAAAAAAAAAACGTAACAGCACAGTGATACGACACATCGCGCTGGCAGTCATAAATATAGTCTGCTACAAACAGGTGTGGTAAAGTTTAATACAGTGCTGTGATACAGTCAAAGGTACTCACAGTCACCATCACTCTCTCTGTTCCAGGACATGCTTTGCTTTTACTTTTAACTCAGCATTTGCAAACAGTTAGCTTTGGTATGTAACATTCTCCAGCACCTACGCAAGCAATGAAACATACATGCAGGCAGAAGCAGAGCCGGGGAGAGCCGATTTGATCAATTATTAATGGTTAAGATGCAGGGAGAGTGCTACTGCAGATGAAGCAAGGGAAATCTGGAGAGCACCCAGGGCCCAACATCCACTGGAGAAAGAAAGAGTTAGCAAACAGAGGTAGAACAGCAACTACCCAACTTTCATGCAACAAAGTACCACATTGTAAATAAATTCAACACAACACATAAGCCGGTTATACGTGTTAGTGGGTCAAAGCAAGATCTCATTTTTTAAATGCTAGATGCCTTTTATATTGAATACGTAAAGATGAATGGATGACTGAACCAATAATGTGAAACTCCACCAGTTTCTTAACATTTCTACGTAATTAAATGGTTCAGATGTAAACAAAGTTATTCAGAATGGTTTGGTGTGAAATGCTCCATTCTAGAGAAACTTACTGAGTCAGAATAGTTCATAGTTGTAGTGACAGGATGCCTGAGGAGTTCCATGCCTCTAAAAGCACCTTTGCAGAAAGTTTTTACACAAAATGGTCAATATGCTGTCTATGATAAGATTTTGGCCTAAAACATATTGTTAATCCATTTATTTTAATCTTTTTGTTTTTAGTTTTGTTACAACAGCAAAATTTGCTTCTTTTCTTACTAAAATAGTTACATTAGCATCTGCGATGTACATGAGAGAAAAGTAAGCTTTAGGATCTGTAGATCAGTTGGTATACACTGGATTTTGGTAATTAAGTAATGACTGTATGCTTAAGGGGAATGTATGTCTATCAAACAAACCATGTTGGAATTACAGCCCTTTTACACACAGTACCCTCTTTCAGAAGGCCATAAGCTATTGGATGATACTGTTGCATCACTACTTCATGAAAAGCAACAAGAAAAGTACAAGAAAAAATACTAGAAAAGTAACAAATGATTTAGAGTTGATTCTAAATGTGGCATTTCCTCCTGAAGATTGCTGCCAAACTCTGAAGCATACAGGAACATCTTAAAAGCTTAAATCCAACTAAATGACTCAAAGCTCTCCTTGCAGAAGGACAATAACTTAAAACATGCTACTACAGCAAATATGGATATTTTCAAGGCCAAAATTAAGTGCTCTTGCCTGGTCACATCAATCCACAATCAACAGCCTTACTGGGCATACTTTTCATTTACAGAAGACAAACAGCCCCCAAAACAAGAAGGACGTGAATGTCTGAATTACAAACTTGGAAGCCAGTCTGTTAATGCCACATTGACATTTTACTTAATATGTCAATGTTGAAACCTGAAATGTATTTGTTTAGCAAGCAAATGCTAGTTTATATTAAGTCCCCTCTACTGAGGCAGGTGCACTGACGCTTTCTGAGCACAGCTTTGTAATGCCTAAAAAAGTAGGCAAAATGTAGGTAAATTCCTTCATACATTAAGACATGTGATTCAGGATTGTGTGGTTCCTGATTTTGTACATGTAGTACCATCAGTATTTTATCTAAATGTGTCAGTGCTCCTTCTGGTCTTATTAAATGAATGTTATATTTTATATATTTATCCTTTTCATTGTTTTTGGTAATATCTCCTTCACTATCAGTCCAGCTGAAACAGGAAATCAGTCTTTTCATTTCAAAATGACATGTCATAAACAGATATGCATCATTTTCCCAAATGGGTGCGTTTGTCAGATTTTATGATTTTATGACATTATTACCAAAGTGTAATACCAGCAAGTGACACGAAGTAACTGGGCAGAAGCCATTGATTGATAGAAAAACATCACTCTAACTTTTCACAAGTAAGCTTAATATGGGCAATGGATTCAGAAAGGATTCAGACCCCCAATTTTACACACACACATTTTATTTGATTGTTTGCAAATGTATTCAATTATCCTTCAAATTCCCTTTTGTCTCATAAAATGTTTTATTCATCTTAATTACATAGTAATTAATATTAATTACATGGTACAATAGTAAACATGTTTAATGAATTTTAAATGAACCTAAATTCTTTAATGTTCTGGTATCTTGTACTAGGAGGTTTGGTATAACAAGATTGACACTTGTGGCATATGTCAGCATTTACTTCTCACTTCTAACTCCACTGGTTTCCAGTTGCTGCTCGTATCAAATTTAAAACTCTTACGATTGCCTACAAGGTGTTAACAGAGCAGGCTCCTTCCTACCTGCACTCGCTCCTAAAGGCTTACAGCACCGCCTGGTCGTTGCAATCCTCCAATGAACGTCGCTTAGCTTTGCCAAACATTCACACAAAGCAATCGAGACTGTTCTCATACTTGATTCCCCAATGGTGGAACAAGCTACCTTCCGCTGTCAGAGCAGGGGCGTCCCTCGCTATTTTTAAGAAACTCCTGAAGACAGAGCTCTTCAGGGAGCACTTACTCTAATCGCCTCTTGCAAATCTAACCACTACCAACCTCATCTCCTTCTTGCCCTCCTTCCCTTCTCTACCCCGCTATTATCCTTTGGCCTCCTTTAAGGCCTGACTATGTTTGTTCTATGTACCACATTATTTGTAAGTCGCTTTGGATAAAAGCGTCTGCTAAATGTAATGTAATGTAATCATGGATAACACTTTGCATTAGGATTAGTGTTCACAAGGCTACATGTCACCTTATAAGCTTGGCATGACTACTTACATGACCCTACATAAGTGTTTGTAATGTTTATTCCAATAGGCATCATCTGTCATTAAGGCCACTTTAGCCAACTTTGATCAAAATTGGCAAATGTAATATTTGTTTGCATTCATTTCATTAAATGTAATATTTACGATGATGCCTATTGGAATAAGCATTTATAAACATTTATGTAGGGTTATGTAAGTTGTTATGATAAGCTGTCATGTAGCCTTAAGAGCAGTACCCTACAGAAAAGTGTTACCCTTCTCAGGCAATGAACACAGGAACAAACAGGAGTATCTTTCAAACAAAATGTTAAAATATATGAAACATTTAATAGCCAATTATTAGACAAGAAAAGCAAAAATCCTTGCAATTTATAATGATTCTTATGAGAAGATCATGTAATTTCCAAGAGCAGTGTAAATTATGTAATGATCCATTATTTTACATGTGAGTTTTCATTGGAGTAATAGTGTTGAGTCTACTGTATATTCAGAGCTAAGGTGGTTTTTGTGTTGCTGACATTGGGTATTTGACCTCAGCTCAGTACTAAAATGCCCCAGATTTTGTTTACCATCATATAATGGGCCATTTCAAATATTCGGAGAAATAGCAGAAATCAGACCATGAAGAAGAAAGCCGATTTCAGTAGAGACGATCACTCTGTCATTTTGAATTCAGAACTCAACATATACTAAAGGGTCAGTATGAGCCCAAATAAACCACTACAGTTGAGGAAAAAATACTGTACTTTATTATGAATTTGTGTAGTCACTCAGACTAGGGCTAGTTTTTTTGCCTTATGAAAGCTTTCCAGTGCCATTTGAAAGTTTTCTTTTTAGTATATTGTCATTGCCCACAAACAAAATAAAAAGTAGGAACATTTTTTTTCTCTATTAATTAAATGCAACAGTTGTCATTTACCCTGCATGACTAATAGAAATGTTTCTCAATTACATGGAAAAAAATCTCTTTACATTAACTTCCATCAAATGTAGGATAGTTTTTGCCTTCTTCTGTACTACTTCTATGGAGATACATGGTTTTGTTTGCTTGTTTTGTTTGGGGTTTGTTTGGACAGCACTGATATAGGTTAAAGCAGTTGAAGGACTTGTGCAGGACTTGCAATGAATTTAGAGCACAAGTTTGCTGCAGGCCTTGTTGAATTGAAGCTGGCTGGGTAAGGTCACCCACATAAAGCAAGAATTGTATCATAAAGAGTCCAGGAGCTGTAGCTGCTGTGCTAACTCACTGAGATAAACGCTGAAAACGGTTAGACTGTGTTTTACACAACCCGCAGAAAGTCTTTTTTTGTCCTCTCTCTTTGTCACACACTCTCTTACACTTTCTCTCTATCTAGCCACCTCTCTGTATATGTGTTTGTGAAGGGGTGTCTCTATGTGTGTGTGTGTGTGTGTGTGTGTCTTTCTCTGCATTTGAATTCAAATGTCTTTTTTTAAACCTAGAACAAGTCCATCTCTTTCAGTGTAGCTGGTTTAAATTAAACCAGTGTTAGATTAGGTTTGTGAGCTGTGTGAACATACAGATGTTCCAGCAGTGCTTCCTTTTACTGACCATCTGGTGCAGTACTTTAGTATCTTGAGCTGTCAGACATTCATATTTATAGTCTTAAGTGCAAAGTGTGCCTGGGAGCCCCTGAGCACCTACTGTGTGTTCAAATTCCAGCTTCTCTCCTTCTCTTTCTTTCTCTCTCTCTCTTGCTCTCTCTCTCTCTCTCTCTCTCTCTGTCTGTCTCTATAGTAACCTCTTCTGACCTGTGATACCTTGGCCCTGTCCAAACACTTTGCTGAATAAAATATGAAACATATTGTCTCTTCACATTATAATCTCTTTTTTAAGGTCATCATTTTGAACGATGCATTCAATTCATCATTGACGGAGCTCACGAGAGGGTGCACAAAATTGACATCTTTTGACAGTTTGGCATGTTGGGCAGTGACACAACAAAGCAAGACAGCAGATGCAGCAGCTTTTAAAATGCCAAAATGAAGTGTATAAATGATGGTTACTTTCCCATTGTAATTTAGACAGTAGTCTGATGTGTCTATTCTAGTCGGCTACAAAAGACTGAAATATCACTTCTTTCATTTTTGCGCACTGTTCCATTTATTCCACCCCCAGACGCATCCACATAGTTTAATTTTAAAGCTGTATGATTTTTTTTGTTAAATTACTCTGCAAAGTCTGTAACAGTCATTTAAAAGTCAGAGGTGAGGGGTCTGATTTTGTGCATGTACATGTTAACGGCACATGCACAGACTCATAAAGACAGCCTGGCTCAAATTTTAGGCCTTAAGTGAAAATCATTATACTGAGGAGGTTTTGTATGTAATCATCAGATTCGTTCAGGGAAGCATTTGAACATTTGAAGCATGTTCATCCGCATGTTGCATGCAACTGCCCATTTCCAAAACCAAATAATCTCCAAATATTAAATAGCAACTTATATAACTTCTACCTTTTAACATCACACATTTATTCATATACCTAGACTACTAACAGAAATATAAACCATTTTTATACCACATTCTAATAGAAAGGTTGAAATATCTGCCTTTATTAAAATGCACAAACTTATACCTTTGTTTCATGTATCAGTGTGACTGTACAAGAATCCAACATATAAATTAGGCATATCTGGGGATCCTCAAATAGTGTCAGAGGACTCAATTATCTATGGGTCTTTACAAAGAGAGTCTTATTCATAAATCATGATGTAGACAAATGTATGATTTTTGGGTCAGTCTGTATGGAACTCTTATATACCTAAGGAGCCTTACAAATGCATGGGATATAAATCCCAGAGCTCACTCCATGTCAGCTCTTTCAGAGAATGGAACACTGAATCAATGCAAGGGACAGTGACTTTAGCATAGCAACCAAATAACAAAAGACAGGACTTAAATTAAATACAGGTAAACAACTTGCATTCAGGGGTGCAACGACTAATAGCTTTGTGAATTGTGTATTTGTGTTAGTACTTCAGACCAGTGAGGGCCTGAGGGCGATTATTGAAACCAAACAAAATCAATACAATTTATACAAAATTTCCATTGTCTATCAAAAGAAAATGTTCAATCAATGTCATTTTCAGTAGAGTCTTGGATGTTTGGAAATATGGACTAATTCTTGCCACCGGGCATTAAGTAGGGCACATTTTTCACGCTGGCTTTTTAAAAAAATTTTTTACAAGCAATAGATTATGTGTGCATTGACAGAATAACCTCACGTTTCTGAAATGCAAAGAATGTGACAAAGAAAGAAACAGACCAGGAGGAAATGCAAGGAAGGCCATATATGAGGAAGATGAAGAGGAGAGAAAAGTAGAAGTCAAGAATAAGGGGATTTTATAGCCCTATATATAGTGCAATACAGTGTAGCTCAGCCTAACTGATATATACATTACTGTGCACCAGTCAGAAATCAGCCTTCGTGTCCAAATGGCTGTTAAATATGATGTATTTATTTCTGAAAATTCTGAAATTCTGAGTAGATTAGATTTAAGATAATCCACTTACATACGGATCAGAAAAGTTAAAGCAAAATAAATGAAAAACAAGCTTCCTAAAACTGGAGTTCATAAAACAATTCAAATAACCGTGCAGGACCTGGTACACCATCAAAACTGACACCATTAGATAAACAGTACTTAAATCATTCATCTCTGAGAGAGGATCTCTGAACATCAAGCTCAGATCTGAAAAAAATAAAGGTGTTTCTGTCCATCCTTCCACTGTGAGAAGACAACTCATCACTATGAGTCTGAAATGATGTGTTGCTGTGAAGAAGCTGTTACTGAGACAAGGAGATGAGACAAACATTTGCAAAATCAAACAAAGAAGCTGCTGGTTTTCTCAGAACAATGGACTGACCACCAGACCTCAACATCACTGAATGAGGTGTTGCAAGAACCCAAAAACACGAGTTTCCAAGGCAGAAATTTGGAGGCGTGAAAGACATCCCTGCAGATTTCTTTGAAAAACTGAAAACAAGTCTTAAAGCTGCATGGAAGCTGCAATAAAGGCAAAGCATAAACATATTAATAACGGAAAAATGTGAGATTATATTTTGTTGTAGAGGCTTCTGTGTTTTTTTCTGATAAACATGTTTTCCTGATGGTGAAAATGAATAACTCAAAGGTCCTTTTGACTGGGCCATTTTGCAGCTTTCCACTCCACAGTCTGGCCTCAGAATGACCTTTAGAAATGTTACCTTAGCTCTGGAGGCAGATGTCCCATTTGTGAGAAAAGCATTTTTCTCTACAATGAAAAAAACATGGAACTTTGTTCCTATCATTACAGGCAGCAGTGCATGAACACAGGTCTAACACCACCATTCGGAGAGCATTTCACATTTGATTGCATGACCTTGTTTCCTGGCAGCTGTTTCATCTACCCACTTGAACAAAAGTGCTGTGTGCCAGTGGCTTCAGATCAACACTTGAATGCAGGCCTAGGAACATGGACGTTTACTGAAATGATGCTATTACCTTGCTTAATATTCAAAAGGCAGACAGATGCCACTTGATTGTCGGCCTCCTTGTAGTGCTGTTAAAGCTGAAAGAGGTCTTAATGCAGACTGCAGACTGTCCATGTCTGGGTGTAATGAAACTCGAATACTGAAAATGTGTACAAGTGACTCCAGCTACCGTGCTGTGCGAGCAGTCGCGCGACCGGAACAAGCCTCGCCCGCATTCAGTACCACGGACAGCTGCCGCGCCTGGCAGGAAGTGGACATCGTTTGTTTTTTCCCCACCCGTATTCCGTCAAACCCCGCTGGTAGCGCTGTTATTGGTTAGTAGTTCATGCTAACAAGCCGCTGCGGTGTATGAGTATGAATTAACAGCCAATTCTAGCGCAGGAGGCGGGAGCTGCCGAAACCAAATTCGGGTGCTGAAAGCATCCGGAAAACCGGTGGGAAAACCAATACGCCGTTCGTTTCCTTTCATTGAAAGAGCTGCTCGCCCCCTTCTCAACCCGGCCCCCACCCCACCCTCTCTCTCTCCCTCTCCCTCACTCTCTTACACGCGCATCTCTCGCACTGACTGGCCCCCTGAACACACACGTAAGCAGCGGTGTCGCTCCGGCCGCGTGCAGAGCGATTGCAGCGTCCGCGCCCGCAGCCTCCGCGCGCGAAATATCCCCAGCATTCCGACAATCTTACGACCGCGTTTTGTGAATTAGTCGATTAGTCGAGCTCGGCCAGCCCCGACTCCAGCCCAGCGCGGTCCGTCGCTGATTTGAAACCAAAAAAGGGAAGGAAAAGAAAAGAGGCAAAATGTTGGATCCGTCATCCAGCGAGGAGGAATCGGACGGGATAGTGGAGGAGGAGAGCAAAGAGGCGCTGGCGCCGCAGGCGAGCTTCTCTCGCGTCTCGCCGAACCGGAGCAATGAGAGCTCGGACAGGCTGCAGCCCAGCAGCCGCGGCAGCAGCGCCAGGCCGGCCAGCCCGAGCCCCACGGCCGCCGGAGAGCAGGAGAAGGAGGACGCGGAGAGGCTGCAGCGGGAGGAAGAGGAGAGGAAGAGGAAGCTGCAGCTCTACGTGTTCGTCATGCGCTGCGTCGCGTACCCGTTCAACGCCAAGCAGCCGACCGACATGGCGCGGAGACAGCTGAAGGTAAGAGCGCGCTCGGAGGCGGGGTTGGGGGGGGGGAGCATGCGCTGCTCTCACCTTCACAGGCTCACTTGGTTCACCCCCCAACACACACACACACACACACACACACACACACACACACACACACACACACACACACACCATAATCATCACCACCAAAAACATGATAACAAGGCCGCGCCGCAGCTCCGGTTCTAACGTTCTGCTGTTATATAAGGCAGCAGAGCGACAACGGGGACGAAGGATGTGTGGGGTGGTCGTGCAGTCCGCTGGTGGTGGGACAGTGATGTTTCAAACGCAGCCTCGCGCCCTTCGGCTCGGGACAGCTGCCCGTTCTAGCTCTCCTCCGGGGGCTCCTGATGGAGCGGACCAAAATAAAGCAGTGTCATTGCCGTAGTAGGGGGTCACGTGACCTGCGCGGTGGCGCGCGTCCTCCGTGCAGCACAGCCCCACTTTGCTCCGCGCGCGCCATCCACCGCCCCGCTCATTCATCTTCCAAGGTGACTTTAGGGCCAAGATGCAAACGCGAGATCGGCCGCGTGCGCAGAGGGCCGCGCGCTACAGCGCTCACCCCGATTAGATGGGTGTGCTTTGCCGGTTTAATGTAATCCAGTGAATTTATTGGCCTTTTTAATAACAATAACTCAATAATTTTCATTTTTTTGTTGTGATGGCAGAGACTACTTATATTAAAATATTATTAGTATCATGACTATTGTTATTATTATTATTATTATCATTAACTAACTATACTATCTGTTGCTAATAAAACAAACACAACCAAATAGGCAAGTTAACCTATTATTATTATTATTATTGTTATTATTGTGAGGTTTATTATTAGGTGTGCTTTTCTCGCCATAGACCTCCATTCATTATTTAGCTCCAAACGGTCCGTTTTATTACTACTCGCTCATGTAGTCACAGCTGAAGGTTTCCTATGTAAAACACATTTTCAGGTCTGCAGCCCAGTCTGTGTATTTTTTCTATTTCTCTCTTCACATTTTTCCCAGTTAACTTTTTTCCTTCAACTTCTTGGAGTCTAATAATACTGAGCTATGAAGCTCCACATTATCCCCACTGCTCTGTGTATTTGATCCTTCTAGCTTTCATTCCTCCTCCGTTCTCCCAAAAGAAAACTGATTTTGCAAATCCCTCAGTGTTCAAGATAGAGGCCCAGAATTCTGTGTATACCCAAAAGCTACATGAAACAGGCCTGTTTTGTGTTCTTACTCCCATGCATCCTATTCATTCCTCTATTCTTTTAGCTTATTGCCCCTGTTGACTGCAAAAGCCTTTTTCAAAACTGCCCCCCGTATTTACAGTGTTAAATCTAGAACAACTAAACTTGGTATTAAGGTTCAGGCTGGCCCAATACATAATCATGCTTTGCATGCAGATTGCCTCTTTTGTTATCATCTGGCTATCTTGGTTTTTTTTTTCTTTCTTTCATTCGTTCTTTCTTTCTTTCAGCCCAGTCCTGGTGTAAAGCTGCAGGCTATTGATCACAGTATGCTGCAGAGTGTCATACTGTTACCACTCTTGTGTCTGATCCTGATCTTGCATGGACGCACTACAGCACCCATCTAATTCCCCTCAGTTATTGATCCAGGTTGATCACTTACAATTTACAACAAGCTCTTAACAGCTGGAGGTCACTAGCCCACTACAGACATGGCCAGATGGATAAAATCAATTAGGCCATTTTTGATTTTGATCCATCTTCAAAAGGGAAGGAATTAGTCTGATTATGAAATTCATCTCACAAATCAAAATCACCCGCATATTATGGTGTAAATGTCTCAAATTCTCCTTTTGAGATCAGTTAACTTCCCAGTTACGAAGATCTGAAATGGAGCTCACCTCAGGTCTTGTAACAGGTAAATTCTTCAGTGGAATGAATTAAGAATGTTTTTAATTATCATGGTGGATCCTCATTTGTCTGAACAGATCAGTCTTACCCAAATCATACATAAAATTGTGTTTAATTTTGTGTTGAAGGAGTGAAGGGTACTGTGAACAATGAGGCAAAAATATTCTATACAAGAATTCCTTGTTAAAGCAGACAGATATTGAATGAAGTATGTACTGTTTGACCGAGACTGAGTTCGACCTCCATAGCACAAACATTTTAAAGCACTCATTTCAGATAGATGGATGTGTTTGCTTAAGACAAGTGGACACTTTGGCTGCTTCCTGGATTGACTAGGCAGGTCATCTTTTTTAACCATCTCCTTTTTTCCTATTATAGGTTTTGTCTTATAGAACAAACTGCTTACATCTACATTAATGTTTTGGTGCTTATATGCACAGAATAAGGGGAAAATATGGAAAAAGTAAAGAAAAACATCCAGGCATAACTTTCACGTTGTAGTTTAAACATAATAACTTCTTGTTATCCATGTTACAATGCCAGATGGACAATGTTACACCAGATGCAAACACCAAGTGCTGAGTAAAAAGCAGTGTACACATTAGCAGCAGCCCAACTTAGTTCTTTTTTGTCGTATGTGTAGCCCTGTGAACTCTGACCATTATATAATTCGGTGGAATATCTGGTGCGAATCAGTAAAAGACATCAAGGCTCTGATTCTCCCACTGGGAGTGAGTTCAGTTTAGTGAGTCAGTGCTGGTGGTATTTAGGTCATTGGTTTGAATTTTAGTGTTGAGTCACTGCTGAAGTCTCTAAAGCGCAGGAGAGTCACTGCAGTCAATCACTGCCATGATTCAGAGTCATGTGTGTGAATCATCACGGTGAAGGACATCCATCAATTGCAAGCACAAAATGAGTGACATATCTGCCATTCTGCTCTGTCTGTTTCTCAGATATAAAGTGGATGTGTATGGTGAGGTCGATGTGACCGGCGTAGCAAAATCCCATTTCAAGTTAGCCTAAGGAAGGGTAATTGTGAAATTCACTTCACAATTTAAATTCACCTGCATATTTTGGTGTAAATTTCCCACATAACGAACCAAATTCCCCTATTGAACTCAATTAATTTCCCAATTTTGAGGATTTGAAACAGAACTGGCTCCAGGTCTTGTAACAGGCACACATTTGTCATTAAAATGACTTCAGAATGTTCTTTATTATCATGGGTGACTGTGAAAAGAGGCTTATGTGTCTGCACAGACAAGTCTTACCCAAATCATCCTTGAAATTGTATTCATTTTGTCAAAAAAGTGAAGGCTATTTTGAAAAATAAAGTCAAATATTTTATCTAGTAGAATTTCTCATTAAAGTACACAGATATTGAATGACCTAGACATAGTTTAATCTCTATAGCATACAGATTTCTAAAGCTGTGCAAAAACATTTTAAATGGCTTGAACTTTGATTGACTTTAGAGATTGTTTTGCAAAGTTTTGTAAACTCATTCCAACTTCAATTTATATTCACGTTGCCTCACAACAAGGACTTCTGAAAGATCAAGTATAGAAAAAGGCCCCAATTAAGATACTTTGCTCTGGTTGAGGGTGGCCCAAGGATCAAACTGAGTTAGGGCAGAGGGGGTCCCAGACCTACCATAAGAATAAACAAGACCCATACAACAGACATGTTATTTCCTTAAATACGTTTTTGTTTTATAACAAATGTAATATGCTCACACAAGGTGACCCTTTTTCCCCCTGCATTTTCATTGAATCCGACATTAGATTCCTCCTGCTGGAAAAACTATGAATTCACACTGTCCACATTTTTAAAGTAGCTGTAGAATCTGGTGCACCATGCTGCATTGCTATAATTTAAAACTGGGGAGCATTAAATTTTGCTGCATAATTTTACAGCGTAATTTGGTTGCATGTCAAAATAATTTTTACTGCCTAAATAATGTTTTACTTCATTAACTGAGAGAAGGAAGGCTATTAGACATACTTGCCTCATATTTTCACAACTCTCTAAGTGTAAGTACAGAGGTAAACCTCTCAAAATTATTTTGTGATAATATAAGATATAAATACAACATATACAGGTCAGATGTTCCACCAGGTTCCACCTTGGACCAGTGGAAATGCTATTTTGGAGACTTTTTGTTGTTGTTTTCTTTTTTTATTTGACACAGCAATGATATACAAAAGTGCACACGAGCAGCCACCACCCCATTGATTTTATTATGGGTGCTGTTACACATGCTTAGTACTTTTTACAGCCACTTTTAAGAGCAAAACAATGCAAAAAAAATTGCAACAGTTGAAAATGTTAGTAAATCTGCCTCTGGAATATTACAGCAACTCCAGCAACCTATGTTTCTGGGCTAACTCTTTTGTACTTAAAATGATAATTTTGCTGATGTCTGCAGAAGAAGCCCATCCATCCATCATCTAAGCCGCTTCTCCGTCAGGGTTGCTGGAGCCTATCCCAGCAGTCATCGGGCAGAAGGCAGGATACACCCTGGACAGGTCACCAGTAGACTTGAACTCACAACCCCTGGTTTACAAGACCAGTGCTCTAACTACAGAGCTATAGACCCACAGTCTGCAGAAGAAGCCTTTTCTATAATTGCCTGTTAATGTATTTTGGGTCCTGTCCCATTGTCTATTCACATGACCCGCAATACTTAATAAAAGATGATCATTTACTGATTGCCCATAAAATCAAAGGCCCCTACAGTACTAGATAGTTTCCTGTTGTCCACCCTACTTTCCTATTCATGTTAACGGAATTAGGCTCTTACTCTACCCCAAAAGTAATTAAGCATTTTATTGTCATTTCAAAGACTGGAAAGAAGTGATGATTCTTTGAGCTTAAAGTATGACTAAAATAATAATACTGAAGTCAAGGCTGTACATTGCATTGTCACAGGACTTGTGTGGGTGTGCGTGTATCTCTGTGTCTTTTTGCATGCCGACAGGCCTAGTTAGCTTTTTGTATGAACTGCAGTGTTGTGCCTTGAAGTAGCAGTCACTGACCTTATGAAAGAGAACACAAAAGAGCTATTACACTCTGTCACTAGCTATCGGGCCCTTTGAGATTCTTTTTAGCTCATGTAATCGCCTCGCCCAACTCTCCATGCACAAATGCATACACATGCATTTCTTTTTTCCTTGTAGTTCTGTAGAACTGTGTCACTATTGTGCATTCAACATGCTGTCTCACTGCATTACTCTACATGTATAGAATATATGGTACAAAAAACCTTGTAACAATTTACTAGTTTAATATTTATCTTTTTTATTTTCTCAAAAATGTCATCCACCCTTTGCATTGTATGTCATTTCATTATGAATGGTCCAATAGAAACGGTACAAAATTAATTGGAAGTCTTGTTATAACCATGACAAAATGCAGTAAAGAGCAAAAGTCAGAGAACTTCATTAATTTGTTTTCCATCAAAATGGCCATTGTGTACCATTAACTTATTAATTTCTCAGATCTCAGCATCAGGAGAAATGTATAAAATATATTTAACAGAAAATTATCCATACAACTCAACATGTGATGCAATATTATATTTTTTTTTCAGCATTTAGCCTTTCCACACTTTGCCTCTCACAATCCAAGTAATCCATATTTAGTCATGTTGAGATCTGGACTCAGGGGTGGTCAGTCAGAACAACTTCAGCTTCTTTGTTTGATTTGCAAATTTTCATCTTTTTTGTCTATTGCCTTTTCTGAGATGCTGCTTCTTGGCAGCAGATTCATAGCATTAAGTTGTCTTCTCACAGTGGAAGGATGGACAGAAACAGATCTGAAGAACGAGTAGAGCTTGATTTTTTCCTTTCTCTCAAAGATGAAAGCTTTAAAAACTCTTCTGATGGTGGTCTGGCAGGATTTGAACAGTTGTTAAGAGCCCCATTTTCTCTTTTACTCATTTTATGAACTCCAGTTTGGTAACTTACTTTCTTTTGAGGTTCCCTTGCCTTATTCAAGTGGATTATTTTATATCTAAACTCATACCTAGATAAATGAATAACCTAATGGCTGTTGTGACTGTTTTTTTTCCAAATTTCCATTTGTGAACTCTAGGATTTACTTGGTGTATGTGCCTCCCCTGAAGTTTATAGCAAATAAGTACAGAGTAGTAAAAAAAGTGGTAGCAGCCACCTTGAAGCCTGAATTCTGGTTGTACTTTTGCCCATGGTTTATAGTCATACAACGTCAAAAACCACATAATCAAGTCTATTTGAGATTATTGTAGAACTCAACATAGCTAGAGGCATGTATGTGATGATTTAAGCTGCAGTTTTCACAGTGCTAACAGTGTCTGTTAGCTTCTCTTATTTGTTAGCTACATTAGCCCTGTAGCTCCAGGGCCAAAGCTACAAGCTATCACTTTAAGATCATCTTAACTTTTCTAACAAGTGCTCTAAAAGAATGCTGTCTTTCATCTCCTGATGATCTTTGTGTTGCAGTGATGCTGTGAAGCCAGGCCCATGGGAGTTTTTCTGAACATGAAAACACTTGGTGAATGAGAAACGAGTTACTCAATCAGGTCTCGTGCTTCTTACTGTTTGTTACAATGGGTGATGATGAGAGCGACTCCATTACCCTTCTCGCTACAGTCAGAGCGCAACAGAGTGAGGCTGCAGGCCACATGATTATCTCCTTCTTCAGAGCGGGATGCAAATCAGGGCAGCATTGTGTGATGGGTGAAGTTAGCGTGGCTGTAATAGTAGCCAGTCTAGCAAATTCACTTTCATTCTTCCCTGATTTTCCCTTGAGATCTTTTATGGAGTTGCACTTATGTGTTGAACATAGCCTTTTTTGGTTCTCTCTCTTGTCACACACTCTCTTACACTTTCTCTCTATCTAGCCACCTCTCTGTATATGTGTTTGTGAAGGGGTGTCTGTGTGTGTGTGTATGTGCGTGTATGTGTGCATGCATGGTGAGTGTGTGATAGTGAAAAAGGCAGCATGTGCAACCTCAGCCCTTCGCCACACTCATGCACTCTGATGGATCAATATGTCAGTCACAAGCCATGTGATCAGCATGAAACATGAGACATTAAGGTAATCAGAGAGTGACATGAGGGACAAGCAGAAAAAAAGACTAAGGGAGTGCAAGAGGCATACAGATGAGTCTCAGGCCACTGAAAAACCATTTCTTTGATCTGCATCCATGAAAACTGAAATACCACCAGCTCATAATATGGAACTGATAGGAGTGATAGGAGAGGAAGTTCAGAATATTTTGTTTTCTTGCAGCCGCTCTGTGAAAAGGGCAAAGATAAAGACATTTCGAGTTTAGTTGTACGAACAGGCTGAAGACAAGCTGCACTCTCCACTAACTCATTTCACTTTAGCAGGTGAACAAGCCGAGTGGAGTCTGTGATTAGAACAGACCTGACAGCACAGTATCCACATGCTATGCACTGACAGCAGTGATTTCATCCAGGATAGCCTTGAACTCTAGCCACTAAAACATTGCACGAACACACAGAGCCACTGCTGTTGAACCTTAAGGGACATCAGCCATTTTTATTCTGACAAATCAGAGCCAAGAGACGAAAAAAGAGGTGGGATTCAATTAGGAATTCATGTGCATTCGCTTAATGATTCTCCAGTGGGCAATTAGTTCAATCACAGTCCAACCAGAGTAGCTTTTACTATAATCCACTGCTATAGTAAACACATCAACTATGTCTTGTGTGGAAGTCACCATCCTTAAATAAAGGCACTGAATCTCTTTTACTGAGCCGGTTAAATGTATCTGACATACTGTGGGAGAAGCAGAATTAATTTCATCCTCTAATATCCATTGTTGTTGAAACATATTAGAACAGACACCTTTGTTTTCTAGTCACTGCTAAATATTGAGTTAGCTAGCTAACACTGTTTGCTTCAGGGGTTTATTTGTAAGGATTGACTGTCTGAATAATTGGAAGCAGTGGGAACCTAATGTAAAATTTTTAAATCAATAGTGTACAATCTACATAAAAGCATTGACAATAGAATGACACCCTCTGGAGCAACCACACACGGTTACCATATCCAATTGTAAGCACTGGCTAGAGGGGTATAAAGCCCCTCAGCATTTTCCAAGTGATGCTGTAGAACAGTAGAACTGTGTTCTCTGGATGTCACAACATCACTTGGAAAAGTTTGGAGCAGCATTTGTGATCCAGAAATAATCACCCAGAATCAGTACCTTGCCTCAATAAAATGGGGCCATATGCAATGAAATCCTCACAGCAATGGTCCAACATCAAGCATAAAGCCTTCTCAAAAGAGTAGGGATTGTTATTGTAGTAAAAGAAGGGCAAACTCCTTATTAAAACACTTGATTTCAGAAGAAACACTGGACAAGCAGGTATAGCGCACTGTGAAGTCTATAGAGACACCACTCAGGATCAGCTGCAGATACTGCTGATAAATCCATAGTTCGCTAAAGACACCCGCAGCTTGCACTGTGACCTGAAACAAGAAGATGGTTACGCCAGAGGAAATTAAATCAGACTCATGTAGGGCAGATAAAGAGGAATGAGAGGAAGAGAGAGAGAGAGAAAGAGAGAGAGAGGTGCAAGCCGTCAGCATGAAAGAAGGTGGTGTGTTTAGAGAAAGGATAAAACAGTGGCAGAAGCAGTAAGAAAGAGCGAGAGAGGGAAAGAACAGAAAGAAAGATAACCACAGTAAAGCCTGGTGAATCGAGGGTGAGCAGGTTAAGAGGGGATTTTGTGTAGATATGAGAGGCCTGAGGTAGAACCATATCTACTGAGAGACGTTCTGGAGATAAACTACTTTTTAAGACAAAATTGGTGAATTTAATCAGCTAGCACATTAAGGGGCAGGGTGAGAGGCTTGTGTGGACCTATGACAGTTTGATTGGGGGCAGCATTTGCAATATAAATTACTGAGCAGACCACATTTTATTTGTGTAAGATCTGATCAAAAATATTTTAAAAAATACAGAGAACAACAGGAAACAGTACTAAAAGTGTTCATCCTTGAGAGAGGAGAAAACCAGGCTCCACTCTTCATTTAGATCTGAAAAAATCCACAGGTGTGTCTGTCTGATACCCTGATGCTATGGTTATGAAGGCATGTGTAACTGTGCAGGGAAAAGGAATCAGACAAATAAGAAGAATACTGCAAATCAAACAAAGAAGCTGCTGGTGTTCTCAGAACAATGGACCTCAGAAGCCAGACCTCAATGTCATTAATGTGTTTGAGATTACTTGGATTATTATAAGCAGAAAATGGAACCAACTTCTAAGACTGAACTTTGGAGGTTTGTTAAATATGCCTGTAGTTTTATCTGGAAAAACTCAAAGCACGTTTCCAAAAAAATTGAAGCTGTAATAAAGGCAAAGTGTAGACCTGTTAAATACAGAATAAAGATATTTAGCTGTGAAGGATTATGTGTAATTTTCTGTTAAATATTTGTTTTCTAAGTTTTGCACAGTCTTTTACATTTATGTGTAAAGCACTCTCATTGTCATTTCAAAACATCATAACTAAGTATGCCATTAGCATACATTACAGCTAAGAACATTTATTTCCTTCTCCTACAAATGTTTGCTTCTGAGACTAAATTTTGTTACGGTACATTCGTGGTTCTCATGGCTTCATTTATTTTGCAGCTTCATATTACACCCATCAGCAGCCATAATGAAGAGTAGGCACATTCTTGTATGTCCTATCAAAATAAACTGACCATATACTTCTAGTTCTGTCTTCTGTATGTTTTACTGAGAAAGCTATAAATGTTACAATCTGCCTGCACAGTTGGGTTCTTACAGATACCCTACTTAAGCCCTCATAACTGTACTAATGAGAGGCCTATTATTCTAAAAACAGAACATCCTGCTGCATTGCTAATTATAGGCAAATACACAGTATGTCTAATTTATGTTGCTAGTAAGACATAATAGGCGTCTCACTCTCCCACTCTTTGAAGCTAGACAGCTCAATTAGGAGTAAGAGCAATCAAGAGCAAGACTAATGATCCTATCCACTAGTTACAATACATATCAAACCTACAGTCAGAAAAGTTCATGGCAAAGTAAGCATTTGGACCAAATCTGTGGGTGTGCAGTGAGAATGTTGAGCTGCAAGGTATCTAGCTGGTTCTGCTTTGGTGAATGAAGAAAATGCTGACTAATACTGGCCTTAGCATTGATTTTTTTTTCTTTTACAAAGAACCGGCCTATTTGTGTGGGATACGGATGGTAATTTACACAGCTATTATAATGAGAAAAGAGGCGGGATCCATTAAAGAAGACAGGGGGTGGAGTATGTGCTCTTCACACTAAGAGCAACAGCATACCAGCTGTTTTTAGAATCAATATAAACATGCATGCTCACAGTAGTGGGTAGGTTTTGTTCTAAAGACCAAAAACTCTCTTACTCAGGCACATGAACAGAAGAACCCAAGAGGGTTCTTGAGCCCCTGCCCTTTTGCCCTCAGACTGTTCAAGTGTCCTCTTGTTCGCTATGGGTAATAATTGTGTTTTATGTGGTCTCCATCATTGTACAAGATCCATTTCATTGAGGTATAGTTTGCTTAGCCACATTCGACACATAATATGTTAGACACATGGACTGAATACACACATTCATATAACATTGACAGAACAGTGGATAACACTAGCAATGTATATGCTGGCGACTGGGTAGAAATAAGGATTTCTAACACAGGTTTTGCTTTCCTCTGAAAATAATTAGATTGTATAAGCGTGTATGCCTTGTGCTGTAAGTTAAATGAAAATTCAGTCATGTCCAGTGTGCCCTTTTTCCCCTTAAACCCGCATCTCCCAAAATGTCTATGGATGGGCCTGCTTCTGCTGTTACTCTTCCCCCACCCCCTCTAACCCACAAACATTCACACTCACACATTGCTGCAGACACTTTACTGTAAAATGGCTTGTCGTATAAACCTAAGAAATGTACTTGATGTGTAAACGAGCAGTTTAACTGGTTTTGTTGAGACTTGATCAAGCCATGAAGTGAAGCACAGGAAAACAGCATCTTATATGATCAAAAGCAATGTTTTCCCTCTATTTTAATCTCATGATCACTTCAAGTCAACTTCTGTCCATTTTTTCAAAGACGTTCCTCCTTCTTTTATCGACATCTCATCACCCTTAACAGTACCACCCCTCTCCTGCTTACCCCCAATGAACAACTATTTGTCATAACACAACCACAGAGTAAGCCAGGCCTGATAGATCAAGCTTTTACTAAAACCCACTGATGAATTCATTAAGGCACTGAATCATGGTTTAATAAATCTAATAAAAGGAAGGGCTAGACTCAAATTCACCATTTAATGTACATTGAATGTATTGAATGTATTGGAGAGTGAGACACAACCTGACACATTTAATTTTTTGCTAAAAAAAATGTAAAACATATTTGAGCAAGACTGATAATTCTTTTATGCACACGACTTACACATCTCTGCTACAAATCAAAGCATCAGCTTTATTTCAAGCACAGAGTATAAATGTTAACGCTTACCCCATATGCTGGGTTAAATGTAACAGGCTGATGAGTTTGTTAAATAAAGATGAATTAAATTCAATTACAATTCAATACAATTCTATGCTGTTTGAAGCAGACAAATAAACATAATATCTAAAAACATCTGTATCAAAGTGATCTGTGGATAGAGGCTGTTTCAAACACTGATACATTTATTTTAGTCCACAAAAGAGAACAGCAAATGTCAGCATAATAAAACTGAATTATATTATATTTATATGACATCTATAGAACGTCTTTGATGAATCTATGAATAAAATGTTTAAAAAATGAAGTTTAAATGAGGGGAAAAATGACTAATCTCACTGTTTACTTAAGGGGCATTAGTTTTAAAACTTCATCAGAAGCTGTACTTTAGCCTAGCTGGCTGTACTTATGAGCTGATTACAGGCACAATGATTAAAATAATATAGGTGTACATTCTGTGACTTATTCACACAACTCAGCAATCAAATAACACTTACAATAAAAAAGTTACTTTCATGAATCAAACATGGCTTACATGGTGAATCTTGAGAAATATCTGTCCAGTATCTTCTGTGAAACTATTGTGCTTCTCAACTGGTTCACAGAAATATTTAACATCTCTCTTAGGTGGTATGCTGTGCCAAAAGGTTTTAAAGAATCAGTTATCAATCCTGTGCCTAAAGATGGTATCTACCACCTCACTGAATGATTTTAGACCCATAGCACTTACTTCAGTTGCTATGAAGACATTTTAGCATATTATCCTGAAGTCATGTACAGCTTCAGTATTGTATTCATATGAATTTGCTTACTGAGCCAGTTGATGGGTCAACAATGACATATATCTATCATATCTTCATCACATTTAAATGTCATTGATTTTCCGAGTGGAAACAATCTGTTAAAATCAATCATTTAACTTCACAGTGTTTGTCATGTAGTTCAGGGGTGCCTCAGGGCTATGTGCTATGCCTCTGTAGCTTTTTTCTCTCTCTATACTAATGATCTGGTATCTCACAATGAATCTGTTAAAATTGTGAAATATACAGACAAAATGACCATAATAGGCCTCATTGCAGACAATTACAAAAGACCAGTTATTGGCAGGAGATAAATAGATTAGTACTAACAATGACCTCCAGCTTAATACATCAAAAACTATGGAGATCATTGTGGATTATTGGAAGAAACATAATGTAAAAATTCCAGTGCAGTTTTTGGGACAGTCAATATAAGGTACTTACATTAGGAATTCTTTGAAGTAGAATTAATTCTATTCATATCATCAAAAATCTCAAAAGATTGTTCTATTTAAGACAAAAATAAAAAGTAAGAAAAGATCTACAGGTGACATTTTATTCATCTGTTATTGAGAGTGCTCTTACGTCATCTATTACAGTTTGGTATAGAAATATAGATATTCAAACTCATAATACATTGCAAGGTATTGCTGGCAAAGCTCCACCAGGCTGGACTGCTCACACAAGGCAGGTTAGGCCCATGGATGCATGCTGTCGGCACTGAACTCTGCGATGCTTTTCTGCTCTCTACAATTGTATATAGTGGTTATCTGAATTACCTTTCTGTATTAGCCTTTCTGTCAGGTCAAACTACTCTGGCTATTCTCTGTTCTCTCTCTCATCAACAAGGCATTTCCATCTGCAGAACTGCCGATCACAGGATGTTTTTTCTTTATTGCACTATTCTTAATAAATTCTAGAGATTGTTGTGCATGAAAATTTAAATATAGAAAAATATAGAAAATTTAAATATAGAAATACTCAAACCAGCCTGTTTGGCACCAACAATCATGGCATGGTCAAAACCACTGAGATCACATTTTTCCATATTCTAAGGATTGATACGAACATTACTTGAAGCTGCCTGCCTGTATCTGCATGAATTTATGCTCTGCACTGCTGCCAAATGGCAAATTAAATAATAGCATTAGCGCTCAGTGAGTGTATGTCCATAGACCAAAAATCTGAAAAACTGCATTTAAATTTTTATGTAGTCAAAATGTTGATATAGGGTTTTTTTATGTTAATGCAGTCTCTCCCCTAAAAGTACACTATATAGTCCATAAAGACACTACTTGAGATCAACGGGAGTTTCTGTTGAATAATCTATGTTTCACTAAAGATATCCACACTTTACATTGAAAAACTGTACCTTGGAAATGGCATATTCCTCTAATGCTGATAAGAAATATCTTATAACAGCTGTTGTTTGCTTTGCTCTGACTGCTAAATACTTTAACAGTTCGTTATCTGTTTTCCCATATCCTATCAACCTTTAAGCAATAATGCCCCTCTCTCACTCACCCCCCACTGGCAGGCAGGCCTGCGTGACCTTTTTCATTACTCAAGGTTGAATAGCAAAAAAGCACTCTGCTCAAGGTCCTGCTGGCTGGGAGGAGAAATAAGGAAGCATCAGACGTTGCTCATGTGCATTCAGGCTGTAAAGTTCTCTCTGTGGTGTATGTGTAGAGAGTCATCCGTTCTGCGTTTCTGCTGTCTCTTCACTCAGAATAAGTATGCCTCCATGGGGAGCCATTTTACCGACTCTGCCATGTCACATGTCTGAAATCCTTATTTTTAGCTGGATTAGGAGAGTTTCAGGCGAGTGCTCTCACCCCCGCGCACACATTAGCTCTCTCTTGCAAACACACATATTAGTTCTTATCTCATGCATGGGCTGAAAACATATACACGCACAAGTTATACAACTGCTCTCTTCTGTCAAACCCAAGGTTGCTGAACATGTGTGCACAAAGTTATTATTAAGAATAATTTTATTAGCTTTATTAATAACATACAGTGCATACATGAAAACACAGAATATAAAATTTATATTTAATAACGTAAAAATATAAGTGAGTCAAAATTACTTCTCATGTACATTAACATTAAAAGCTTTTTTCATTGTCAGACAATTCCATTTTATATACAGTACTGTGTGAAAGGTTTAGGCATCTAAGCAAATTTTTTAACAATTTACCTCAGCAGTGAGTTTATCACAATATACATTAGAATAAAGTCATATTCATAATTCAAATAAACACAAAAACAATAAAAGTAACAAGAATTTCTTGGGTTCATTTTTTCCTTGACACCTTCACAGCCACCACAGAGACTTGTTAATATCATCAATGACATCATGAGCACAATTTACTGAAGCACTGATTGGTCAAACCAGGAGTTGCCTTATAAGTACATATAATACTGGGCTTCCTCGAGGAGAGGTTTGAAAATGGTTAAACAAACAAACTAATTAACATTTATATATGTATATAATACATATATAATATATTATAAATTTCTATTAGTCCATTCACTGTGAGATTTGATGCAGTAAAAATGCCACTAGTGTTGTGTAGTTTTGAAAAAAATAAAAAGAAAGAAAAAAAAAAGATTTTGCTTGAACAGTGATTCTGTTGTGACACTTAGTTGCCAGCAGCACTGCTGTGTCTAATCCACTTATACCAGCGCACATACACTAACTTGCCACAACCATGTCAGTGTCGCTGCAGTGCTGAGAATAATCCACCACCTTTAAAATACCTGCTCTGTGGTGGTCCTGTGGGGGTGATAAAATGACAATAAATGTAGATACAAGAAGGTTTACTTGATGTATATATTGTAGTGTTCACACTGGTGGTAATAGACACCAGACGTCCTACCTGACAGAAACAATTCCTAATATGGTAACAGATAAGACATTGTTTTAAAATTTTTTAGAGGGAAGCTTTTTATCATAAAACATATTTCTCAAAAATCCATTTACGGTGGAGAGGTACAACCAATAATTTTTCTTTAAGGTGCACACATTGAGCACACAGAGCTTGTATAATCTCCATAGAAAAGCATTGCCAGTAGGATGAGGCACTCTGGAGCAGCTGCACATGAGCCTGAGGTCACCATGCTCCATGACAATTGAGGTCTAAAGGGGCATAAAGCCCCCCCAGCAATAGGCTGTAGAGCAGTGAAACTACATTCTCCATTCTCTGGATCATCCAGTACCTTTGGGATGAGTTGGAGTGTCAGTTGTCATTCAGAATTAATCATACAACATCAGTACCTGACCGCATTAACGTTCTAAATATATATATATATTATAAATATACTATATATATATATATGCCTGTTTCGTCATCATACAGTATTTCTTGTACCTCCTGTTTTCATTCACCATCTCTCGCTCTCTCTCTCTCTCTCTCTCTCTCTCTCTCTCTCTCTCTCTCTCTCTCTCTCTCTCTCATGTACTGCTCTGGAGTACCCTTCTGGGGGTGAGGGTGTAGAATCTGTCTTTTGAATGTTAGTTGCTGTTGATGGATCAGTGCGTAGTCAGCTCTACAGCTACAGAACGCCAATAGTGTCTTTTTTTTCTAACAGAAATTCTACCTCCAGGTCTTCCATCCCAGTCCTTTAGCACATGCACCCACCGCACCCATGTGTATGTACATGCATATGAAAACTAGCACAGGCAGACAAATTGCATCATGTGTATTCCCATGCAGTCTCCGTTATTATCAAATAAATATAATTCCCTTGCTCAGTCACATTGAGCGTTAGGGAGCTGCTTTGCTGCTTTCAATGATGAATAAGACATTGCAGTGTGTGCATGTGCGATGCAGTCTTACATAAAGCAAACACAAGCTTGTTTCTGGGGCAGCGCCTAGTGCAGCTTTTTGTGGCTTAGTGTAATGGGCTGCCTATGAGAATCATACATTTCAAAGCACAGTGGCATGTTATTGCTGTATGACAGTCTTTGAATGGACCTGCTTCAAACAGATTAATCACGAATAGTTGCATTATTTTGTGCTGTTCATCACGATTATTTGCATGTACCTTATTTACCTGAAGAAAGATTTTCTCCACCTATAGGATAATGAAAAAACATAACTTGATGTAATAGAAGTGAATGTATGAGGATTTTGTTCCAAGTGAATTTGAAACTTTTCTATTGGTCTATTTATCATAAAAAACATTATTATGTGAATAGAGTGTAAATAGTAACTGGAGTTTTTAAATTATGCAAAAAAATAAAAACAAAACAAAGATAAACGTACAAGGTTTTTTCATGACAGCAACAATATATACAGTCAGTGGTTCCAATTCATCTGCAATTGTGGTGGTGCAATTGTCTTAAGCATTGGTCCTATCTGTATCTGATCAGAAGATCATGAGTTCGATTTTGGGTGATGCTACAGCCATCTGTATCTAGGAGTCCATGAGAGCACAATTGGCCTTGCTCTCTCTGGGTAGGATAACCCCCTCTTCTCCCCCCATCACTCAACGCGCTGCTAGTCAGCGCAGGCGTCTGTTAGCTGACGTAACAGATCTGGCGGTTGGTGCTTTCCTCCAAGCACGTTCGGCTGTCCAATGACATGAACGGTAGTTCGAAAAGAAGCAGTGGCTGGCTTCACAGGTCTCAGAGGAAGCCTGTGTTAGCCTTCACCAAATTAAAAAAAAAAAAAAGATATTTCTGGGCCTCCCCAGGGCACTCATTTACTTTGTGTTACCAACGATCTGATTACCAATGCTTGATTTTAATGTAATGGCAGTAGTACTTAATGGAATGCAATAACTGTGGCCTTTTGCAATTAGCTAATTGCAGGGGCCAAAGTCATGATTACATTTCATATACAATTAATTGTTCAACCTAATGTTTATTGCCCACTCTGATGTTTAGTGGGGAATTTCTGCTCCTTTTTCAGCTTTACCTGATATAAAAGGAATATTCTAATGTTTTCTACCTAAACTCTATCTACGTTATCTGTGTTGTCCTGTTGATTACCATGTAAAATAAATTCAGTGTATTTTCCAGTACTTAGACAAAAAGCACTGACATGAAATTCTCTCATAAGTCATTCAGACCTTGATCATTAAGCTTTAGTGGACGCTTACTTGGCTACCTTTGGTGAGCCTCTACCTGGCTACCTTTTTCTGTGGTTAGGGCAAGTTTTATTAGGGCTATGCAGTACTATGCTAGCAGCATCCTAAACATGGCGTGTCACTACTATAAGCATTCTTTCACTGATCCTTTCATTTGTTTGTTTATAATGTTCATGTTGCATAGCTGCTAGTAGTAGACAATGCTAAGTTATCTAAGAGGTTCAAGAAACCAAGCATCCTGCCACAGCAGGTGTGGAAAATGTTTATGTCTTAACTTTGATTATTTTGCACAGAGGTAGATAGTTGTCACTGCTGACAGTGATCTCTTATTCAGGCTGACTTAAGTTGTTTGGCTTTGGAAATGGGCATGCTGTACTCTGTTGAGGTATGATGTCAGGCTTTTACAGGCCCCAAGGCACATATTGTGCATCTGTGAAATTCAAATTCAAAAGAATCACAGAAATGCTAGCTTCCTGTTAAAAAACAAAGCTTGACTGAGATTAAGGCAGGTATTGGCCAAGCAGTGATTAGAGGCGAAAATAAAGTGGATGTTCAGGAAAAACCTGGAGGGCGTAAGGGTTAAGATCAGCCGAAACACAAGGTCGAAATTAGTTACATATTTTTGGTTGTGCTCTTAGTTCCCAGTCTTAGTCAAGGCAGCTTTTTTGATTTAGACATAATTTCTAATGTGGGTCCTCTATTGACTTCGGCTTCTGGGCATGCCACTTGTTAGAAAAAAACATTGCTGAAAAAAAAACAATTTTTAATAACTTTCAGTGTAAGTTAATGTAACAACTTTCTGGACATTTTTGTGGTTTATTTGTCAAGAAATAAATCACAAAAAATGTCCAGAAAGTTGTTACATTATGTCCAGAAAGTTGCTGGCATATGTCAAAAAATTTAAACTGACAAAAATGGCAAAACAAGGTGTTTCCAACAGCAACTATTTGCTTTTATTATGATTTTCTGGTAACAGGCAGGAACCAGCAAAACCCACATTAGAAATTCTTCCATTTGGAAAACTACTTTCATCTTTGAATGAATTAATTATGCACATATACAGCTTAATTTACAAATGCTGCTTAAGAACTCATGCAAGTCTTAAAAATAATGTGTTTTACATACATGTTTAAGTGATGTAATTCAGCAGCTTCTGTTATAAGTCAGTTTGAGTCAACAGGTTTTTCCTTCCATTCTAGATACAGAGAATGCGTCAAAATGACTGTCAACACACTACAGATGTCGCAGATAAAGATTTGGTTGAAAAACACTGTATTATCCTTTTAACTCTGGTGTTTCAAGGTGTGTTGAGGTGAACATAACAGGCTGAATGATTCATTTAGATAAGATTCAAAAATAGAAACCCTGTCCTGTCTCTGGAGAAAGCTATGCTGAGACTCTATTTGTGGGAGAACGGTGGATTTGCATGATTCCCGTCTCAAATCTGAGCTGTATGTGAAAGCAGCACAGTGAGAGCCTGTGAGTTTTACCCTTTGGCTCTGAGTGTACCAAAACTTGAGCAAACCAGGCACACTCAGCCACAGTCACTCTGCAGCAGCTCTGAGCGCGGTCATCCTCGGGGTGGAGAGAAAGGACGGAGAGTTGGAGGGAGTGAAGGGGAGAGGGGGCTGATGAAGAAGTGGAACAAGGTGTTCTTTTGCTGGCAGAATTCCCTCAGAGTTCAAGAGCAGCTAGTAGCTGGGTTAGGGCACTAGGCAGCTTTGTGACGTTTGTTCTGTCTCAGTTGTTTTCTGTGGATGTGAATTAGATGAAGACGATGCTCTGCTGAATAGAGCGCGGACATACAAAGGGCTGTTCTGTTTGCTTGGGGCACTGTGTGTGGAGCTGTGTGTTTGGTTTGCGAGTCTGTGTTTGTGTCACGGAAAAAGCCTTGAGTAAATATAAAAAAAACCTGCAGAACTTTGCAGCAGGATTGCTGGCATGATCTATGCAAAGATTCAGTTTTCTCTGTGTGATGTGGCTGCATTTATTTCTCTGTTATCTGCTCTAAGCATTGTTTGGCTTTGTCTGACTCTTGGCCCTGGTGTCAAATGATATCTGCGGACAGTAAAGTGATCAAATGGAAGTACAGCAACCTGTGCAGTCCAATATGCATCTTCACCACACCTAACATAAACAAACACCTACTTAAGTCACAGCACATTTCCGTGTGCTGGCACATAAAAGGACACTAAAAGGACCATTCCTCTGTTTGGAGGCCGTCCCTTCTGAAGTCCTCCTGGACCTTTATGCAGCATAGAATGTGCCCGTCTGAATTTATAGTTGTTTGTATGGCAGCTCTTCAAACCCAGCATTTTATCCATACATAGAAGGTAAGCTGTTAGAGCTGCATCTTCACAAAAACAAAGAAAAAACACCATGCTAGCACCTGTATGGGATTCTAGTAGTATATTAATGTTAAGCTAATATCAGTCCACATTAGCATTTCTTAGTTGTACTAGGTTAAACTTTGAATTTTGAGGTTTGTAAAAGACATTTCTTATTTGAAGCTTGTAATAGACATTCACATATATTTTACTTTTTAGCAGTTCTACAGTGACTGTTTCAGTAAAGAGCCATATAGCAGCTGCAGTTGTTTTCCATTTCTAACGACTGTAACAAAAACACATTCATCAGGCTAGCAGTTGTATTTGCTGTAAGCAGTGTTTTTAGGACTTGAACTGTCCTAGAGTTTTTTTTCCCTCCCAAAATTGGTTCCACCAATGGTAAATCAAAACACAACTGGTTGATTCCACTGTCAGTTCCTAATTATGTTGGCAGTTATGCTGCTTTCATTTGGTCTGGAGGTACCCTTCAAAGTGATGAAGTCAGGTACATTGAAAGTTATAATGTCAATGCTAGTTTCAACATTGGGGGAGGTTAGAAGCAAACAGTCACACAACAAGAAGTTGTCAGAAATATAAAAAATGATAATATTAAAGTAACTTTTAACCACTACAGATGGCACAGATAGAGATTAGGTTAACAAACGCAAGAGTATCCCTTTAACTGTAGTGTTTCATGGTGTGTTGAGGTGAACTTAACAGGCTGAACAATGCATTCAGATAAGATCCAAAAATGGAAACCGTGGCACTGTCCTGTCTCTGGAGAAAGCTCGGCTGAGACTCTCTATTTGTGGTAGAACGCATGGTTCCTGTCTCAAATCTAACCTATATTTCATTCCTGCTTTGTATGAATTCAAAACACAATGCCAGCTAGCCAGTAAAGTACACCTATTTCACAACCAATGTTCTGTTTATCTCTCATATAAACCACATCTACATAGACATCTACATAGACAGCACAGAGAAAAAAGAAACATTCATAGATCTTTTTCTATTGGGCATTTCACAGTTTGCATACAATAAGCATGCTAAATACTTCTAAATGCAAAATGAATTTAGAATTACAGTAAATTTTATTTCACAGAAATCATTAGGGCTACTCTTCAAAGAAGGTTCAGAGGTCTCCTTGTTCTTGACACTAACTCTTTGATGAAATAAAGGGTCCGTTGTGCACATGGAGTCGCTCCTCCAGTTGTACTTCGGCTGTTGTACTTCGGCTTCCTGCTTCTAAATTTGGCAAGCACCTCCATTTTCCTTCAGTCATTCAGTTACATAATATCTAGGGAAATGTTCTCTTTCTTCCTTTGTGTCTTTCTTGCTCTGTGTTTGATGAGCCAGTTACAGAAGGTTCAAGCCCATCAAAACCAAATGCAATTTCGGACGAGCTTAATTGATTTAGCTAAAAGTGGATTTCATTTGAAAGTACTACAACAATTAAACGCTCTATTTTGGATGCGACTACTATATTTTCTATCTGCAGTCTGACATTTAAAGTCTCTAGTTCATTTTTTGCCCCCCCCACCCCCACCGCCCCCACCCCCCCTTCTTTCTCTCTGTCTCTCATGCATCATCTTCTGGCCCTTAGCGAAAGCTGCTGCACTCATGCAATTATCATAATTACTAACGACTCTGCAGTGTGCTTCTGCTGAGTACGCACGCACACTCACTCACATACACACAAACACAGTATTAACTTGGCTTTACATTGTGCATGAAAGACATTCTCCCAATGCACTAAAGGAAAAAAAACTGAATGTTATTTTTTGCATACACAATAAATGCAAATTATTCCATAAATACATAAATAATGAAGATGTTGAAATCATGCCCTCGGAGGGGAAAATTATATTTAAACATTGTGATTCATGAAAAGCAGACAGCACATTAGCAAGTATAGTTTGATGAGGCTTTTTTAGTTCAAGACAATAACTAGAAATGTGCATATGGAAACAGACCTTAGGTTACAAGAAATGTCTGTTGCTACTGAATGTTGGATCAAAATGGAATTTCCTGCTTGGCTGCAGCACCACACTTGATATTCAGGCCTTTAGCAACAATTGATGGAAAGTCACACTTTCCCTGTGTACTTCTCACTAACAGAAACGGCCCATCTGTGCAAGTCAGCATGTACGTGTACTGTATGTTCTCTGCCCTTGCACTGACATATAGAGGGTGATGTATGTGTTTGTCCTCTCTAGTCTGCTGTTCTAAACCTGGCTGCCAAGAATTCTGATAAGGAAGCTTTGAGGAAAAAAAAGGATTGATGGAGCTCTGTGTGGGTTAAATGTAGGCGGAGATGCAATGAAATTGCTGAAGAACATTGGCTCCTTCTCCAATCTGTCAAACGGATGAGCAATGCCAGGCCTCAGCAGTGAGCGAATGGCCGGAACAACATTAACTGACCAGGGCTCAAGTGCTTTTAATGTAATTAAGAAAGGAACCTAGCTGACCTGTGCTAGCCTTCTGAGTCATCACACTGTGCTCCCTCACTGGCACATACAGATAGATGCATAGTCAGAGGGAAAAGATCATGCTAAAAAGGATTTTTTTATATTATTCAGTTGTTATTTTTAATTGAAGAATTTATACACTTAACAAAAAGAAAACTGTACTTTAAAGGGTCCATTTTATAGAAAACCATAAATGTTTTATCATAAATGTACCATTCATAACACGTTCCACACAAATGGAAACAGACTGTTCTGAATTCACTGTTTCTGTGATGTCACTTAAGTTACATAATATAATACATACCTCCCAGTTTAGCTCTGCCTATTCATATTGAAGCTCTGAGCAGTGTTGTAGCTCTGAGTGCTGCTTGAATGAGATGCAACACAGGACAGCCAATCAAAACAGAGCTCATTATTTTACATCAGTCTTTAAAGGAACAGTAACAAAAACAGTTTGTTTAATTGTAGTGGATAAAGGCAGGCCAGAAAATTGTCATGTAAAACTAAATTATACAAATAATAAAATACAATATAAACCCTTTAAGCAAAATTTACTTTGTAGGATTTCTTGAAAGAGACAATATATCGAGCTCATAACAGCACCCTATGCATCTTAAAACATAAAGAAAGAGCAGGAAATATGCAAATATGCATTTAATTATTATTCTGTTTCAATGCACAATAAAAAGTTAAACAGACTTGATATGTCAATTATGTATGCATAAAGTATGAATATAGAAATGAATCTATACACATATGCCGGTTGGAGGAAACATATAATTATACTGTTATACTGTATACTGTAAGTTATACTGTAATGCACTTAGAGAGGTTTGTTGGTTTCAGTTCAAAATTGTGTAAGGTGTCCATGTTTGATTAGCGCTATAGCTCTGGGGAAAAAGCTCTTAGCAAGTCTGGATGTGCTGGCTATGATGGTCCTGAATCTTCTACCAGAGGAAAATGGCTGGAAGAGGTGATGTCCAGGATAAGAGGGGTCAACTATAGTTTTGTCAGCATGTTTTATCATAATGGTGTTGTAGATGTCCTGAAGCATTGGCAAACTAAATCCAACAATCCTCTTAGCTGTTCTGATTATGCACTGGATTTTGGCTTGTTCTTGTGGGTGGAGGATGTGAGGATGGACTCAATGATCGCTGCGTAGAACTGGGTCATCAGGCTTTGCAGTAGGTTGAATTTCTTCAGCCGTCTCAGGAAGAACATCCTCTGCTCTTCTATCTTGGCAACGGAGACCATGTTCCTCTCGCACTTCAGGTCACTGGATGTGATTGTGCCCAGGAACTTGAGTGACTCCCCAGTGGAAACCACAGAGCCATGGATGTTAAGGGGGTAGTGAGGGGGAGGTGTTGCTCCCTAAGTCCACCATTATCTCTGCAGTCTTTTGCATGTTCAGCAGCAGGTGGTTGATGCTGCACCAGGACACCAGCTGCGCGACTTCCTTTCTGTAGACTGACTCATCACAGTTGGCTATGAGGCCCATCATAGTGGTGTCATCTGCAAACTTCAGGATCTTCACAGCTTGTTCCTTAGAGACGCAGTCATTGATGTAGAGACTGAAAAGAAGGGGTGAAAGCATGCGACCCTGTGGTACTCCGGCACTAAGGTTCCAGGGGTCTAACAAGTATTTTCTATGCCACAACTGCTGTCTACTGTTTGTGAGCCCATGGGACCTGGCACAGCCACCTGGGACAGTTTGACCTGCAGAAGCTCTGGCACCAAATCTGGCCCCAAAGTATTTCTCACCTTTTTATTTGCTGAAGAATTTGTTGGCATCCTGTTCATTGATGGCAAGATGAGCAGAGGGTAGAGGTGAGAGAGCCAGAGTGGGAGAGGGAAAGTGGACTGGGAGAGAAAGGCTTAAGTTTGTCCCTTTTTTCTTTCAAATCTGCAGTAGAACTCACTGGTCATTGGTGAGCTGGGGGGGTCATTCAGGAGAAGAGGAGTTTTAACTTGTAGTTGGTGATCTCTTAGAGGCCTTTCCAGACTGAATTTTGTGGCTATGTGGCTTTGTGGCTTTTCAGTTTTTCTTGGTATTGTTGCTTTGCTGCTTTAATCCCTTTCTCTGGCTTCTTTATAGAGAATTCTGTCCCTACTCTTGAATGCTACCTCCTTTTCCCTCTGAAGCTCTCTGAGTTCAGCTGAAATTCATGGTTCATCATTGCTGTCAAATGCAGCTGTCCTGTGATTCAAAGCAGTCCTGTAGCTTTTCAATGTCTCTGTTGGTCCCCTTCTTTACTCTTTTGACCACAGGCTGGTTTTAAGGTTTTGCCTGTATGTTAGGATGAGGTGAACAAAAAATGTGGTCAGAATACCTGAGAACTGTGCATGTGATAACATGATATGCTTTTTGAGTAGTGGTATAGCAGTGGTCCAGAATGTTCCCTTCTCTTATAACACATGGGTTTCCTGTATTTGGGCATTTCCTGTGTTAGATTGTCACTGTTAAATTGTGATGAGAAGTGAGTCTGGATTCTCTCTTTTTACATTCATTATCTGATCAGCCAGCAGTTTCGGCATGTTGCTTGGGACCGCTACTGGCAGTACATAAACAGTGATCAACATAAAAGAAGAAAATTCTCTGAGATAGTATAACACTTTGCAGTTGATGAAAAGTGACTCTAGATGAGAAGTACATGACTTTAACAGTACCGTGATGTCTTTACACCAGAGATCACTGACATAGAAGCTTAGATTCCTAATACTTTGGATTTTATTTCATAGTTAATGTTATTAATTATCTGATGTGCATAAGCGCTGTCAAAATTGGCCAAAATTAATGTTTGATTATACCTTCTAAAAATACAGTTCAAACTATTTGAATATCTAGCCTATTTTTGTGTATCATGTGCATAAGAGGGCAAAGTGCAAAATCAGCACCAAACAACACTGCAACTACAGGATGTAAATAAGGTTCAGGAAAGGTGTAAATCTTTGCTTTGCCTCTGATTGACTGATGCATTGTTAAATTGAGGCTTTAGACTTTTTCACCCATTTTGCTTTCCATTGTTTCAGTTTTGCATGAATGTCTACCCGTGACCATGATTTATTAGGGGAACATACATTTGAGGAAGAACTGAATCGGATGCATTTGGGTGCATATTTTTGAGATGTGCCGTCAGGTTGCTTGTGCTGGAATCATAGGCTACTGTAGCCTACATAGGTTGCATATAACTTTATCTAAAGGTTCTACCATTTTGCTCTCTACTGGCCTTTAAGTATTGCTCTGAAGTATTTCCAAATGGGGCTTTTGAGATTGCACGGAGTGCAGATCACTCCCCCTGCAGCCGAGTTGGGCTCTGAACTCTCTACCATCATTATTACATGGTTGTTGAATTATTTGCTTGCTTCAGCTGGACCTACACCTCATTTTAAATCATGAAAGAGACATTGTGTGACTCCTGTCCATCATGCAGTGCATTAAGCACAATGCCCCCTGTCCCACACAAAAACTCTTGAGGCAGACAGCTGTGGGTAATGCTGCTTTTTTTTACAACTGAATATTAATTTTCACATTTTTTTACAATTCAATTATATAATGTAAACATAGAATATTCATAGCCTTAGTACCTAATGCAGTATATCAGATGTAAGCAGATTATGCAGCATATTCACTGTTGGGTGGTGGGGTGGAGGTGTTGGGGAGGGGGGCAGCAGTAATTGTTCCTTGCTTGATGTACAATAGACAGCACTGACAAATAAAAACAAATATAAAACCTATGAGCATCTCACTGAGGCTGCCATCTTCGGCACTATTTTGAAAACTCAGTGCTTTAAGGAACCAAAAATGGTTCTTGTATTGCATCACACAAATAACACTTTATGGCACCCAATTTTAGAGCATTTGTTTTTAAAAATACAATGCCATAGGTTTGTAGACTGAAAAACATTTAGGTGGGTTTATGCGTAAATGATTTTCTCCAGAACCTGAACAACCCCTTGCCTTTTTTTTCCAAGTGTGAACAAAATAGTTTTTCATGCTGAAACATATCTCTCAGGAGCTCATAGCACAGTACAGACAAAGCCGCTGTTGCTCTCACCAAGAACTCTCAGGGCAAAAAAAAAACATATCTGAAATATTGATTATATTTTGCTCATTTCCAAGACAGGCTGAAACACTCTGAAAGGACAGATTCTGTGTGTGTGTGTGTGTGTGTGTGTGTGTGTGTGTGTGTGTGTGTCCATTTGAGGGAGAGTGAGGACAGTAACAAAGAGATGAACACACAGATGGTGCTGTAATGCCTCACAGGCACACTCTACATGGTACTTTTCCACCTTCCTCCCACACCAGAATCTATCTCGCGCGCATGCAAACACACATGCACACACATACGCATACACGCTCTCGTTCGCTCCCTCTCACACACCTCACACAACCCGGAATTTATATTTCTCTAGACAACAGCAGGTGATGACCAATTAAACACTGAAGGCATTCAGGCACTAGAGTTCGCCAGATTCTAAAACATGTCAGTTCGCTTCTTTTTAAGACAATTTGTGTCCCTTATATCTTTTTTTTATGTATCACAATACCACCAGATCAAAAAGGCAAGATCCAACAGACCACTGAATATTTGCTGTTACCAGCTGGCTTGAATTGGAAATCAAGCCCTGAACCAAATCAGTGTTTCCAAAAATTCCTTTTCTTCACATAAATTCCTCTCAGGGTACTGAAGCACAGAAGTGACAAATCAAGCTGTTTATAGATAGATAAATACAGTCGTGAGAAAATATTTTGTGAACCCACTGATATTATCTGGATTTCTGCATGAATGCCTCCCAAAATGTTAGCCAATCATCACCAAGTTATAATAATAAATGCCCAGATCATATTTTAGTAGCCATTCATGCAGAAATCCAGGGTTTGAAAGTGCTGTGTGGGGAGGGTGTTGTGGAGCGAACTGAATGGGGTTCAACCGATTCTCTGTGAACACACTGCGTCAGTTTTTGTCAGTCGTCTGCCTTCTTGGAGGTTTTATAACCGCTGTTAGTGTTTACAGACATGCATCACAATATCATTGTAGCTTAGCACTTGTCTCAGAAAAGTAAAAGCTTGCCTAGTAAATTAGCTAGAGTTAATGTTAACCAGTTAATGTAACGTTAGTTAGTTAGCTAGGTTAGCTAATTAATGCCCGGGGCAAGTGAAATATTAGCTAATTAACGAATGCCTGGAATATTACTGTTAGCTGGCTAGTTAGCTACGAAACTAGTTAACGTTACGATACGAGATGTTTGGCGACCTTGACCTTTTTGCACTTGAGTGTCAGTGTAGAAAATATATTGTCTGGAATTTGGTCATATTGAGTTTGGTTACTCCTGTAATTCCTTCACATTTAGGTTTTAGCTTTGGTTCCATACCAGAGCTGTTAAAGAACCATCCGAATCCCTTTGAGGACCAGTTAGGTATCCCTAGAGAACCCACAGATCACTTTTTAGTTTAGGAAGGAAACTTATGTTAGTGCAAAGAACCTTTTTGTTAAAATTTTTTTGTGGCTCCAACTTTTAAAGAACCAGTTCTTTAAGGAACCAAATGCGATTCTTAGTTCTTATATGCTGTCACTCCAAGGAATTCTTCTGGTTCCACTTGGCTCCATTATTTTTAAAGATACCTGGAGTTTCATTCCAAAGTGCTGTGTAGGTGTGATTTCATGATTTGGGTGCCACATAGCCCTTCTGATTCTTGAAAATGAGACATTATTGAAGTATAATTTTTATTTAACATTTATATTATTAAAAAAATATTTTTCAACATTGAATCTAAAGAAATGTGCATTAAACCTTTGAAAAGATGACCCATCTCAGGAACAATATATCAAGAAGGGCCTGGGTTCGATTCCCCGGCCAGGCGACCAGGGTCCACTCTGTGTGGAGTTTGCATGTTCTCCCCGTGTCTGCGTGGGTTTCCTCCGGGTTCTCCGGTTTCCTCCCACAGTCCAAAGACATGCAGTCAGGCCAGTTGGACATGCTAAACTGCCCCTGGGTGTGAGTGTGTGAGTGACTGTCTGCGTCTGTCTGTCTGCCCTGCGATGGACTGGCGATCTGTCCAGGGTGTATCCTGCCTTCCGCCTGAAGACTGGTGGGATAGGCTCCAGCACCCCCCCGCGACCCTGACGGAGAAGCGGCTTAGAAAATGGATGGATGGATATAAAGGAAGCTTTATGAAAAAAAGATGTTTCAAGCATGATGTGTTAAATGGTTTCACAGATTAATGAAATATGAATTTGACTAAAATTTCTTTTACCAACAACTTATATCATAAAGAAAATTAATTAAATCAAAAGCTAGAATAAAATTACAGTAAAATAACACATCACCTGAACCAAGCGATGGAGCCATGATAACTGAATTGTGAGATAAAAATCAATAAACCTCTGGTTTCAGAATAAACAGGCCTTTCATATAAACACTTGTGTACTTCTACTAAGTTGCCCTCATTTTTCAATTACAGCTTACAAATTATCTGAAGCCTGTGAAGTTGCGGATTACTAGTATTATGTCAAATTATTATGATTACAAAACTAGTTTTATGTTTATTAAATGTGTAATTCGTTTGAATCGTATTGTACTTAGTACACTAACCTGTTCTTATAGGAAGCACTTTTTAGTAAAAGAGAGGGGGGAAATATCTCTCAAAGGCGAATGCTTTATAAAGTATATAAAGTAACAAATCTTACAAGCCTGACTGCTTACTCACCGGTAAACAGCGATACAGGCTGTTTATCCTCAAGTTACCTGTAAGCTCAGAGTGAGGAGTCACTTAAAGTTTTGCTCTTGTACCAAAAAAATCACACATCAGTGTGCCTATCATACTGTTCAGATTCCGTTTTATTTCAACAACCAGGCAGTTGTCTACCTTTTGACACATGATCAGTAAAACTAGCTCATAAAATAACTGACTGCTACACATTGCTTTAATTCTAATGGTTTTCAAGGCTTACAAAGTGCTGCCTGAGTAACAGTTGCAAAGTTCATACAAAGATTTGACTCTGACGGAATTCTTTAATTGTAATGATAGTGCCTTGAGGTGGGAAATGTATGAAGTACATTTTCTGCTTGATGTGATTTCCCCCTTTGAGCAGGGAGTAGATGCTGGTGAGGCTGTTTCTCTTTAGTTTGCTTTAAACATTCACTCTGAGTACATTTGTTATAATATAAGTTGTCTTGCTTTGTAGGATTGTTGTGCATATGGGAGAGAGAGAAGTCAGTCAATGTTGTTGCTCTGCTCTGTGCTGCTGCTGTGTGAGACAGGAGGATGCGGCTTGGCTCCTTGTCATCCCCGTTTCCTGCTTGACACCTCTTTCGTTATGCGGCTGCCTTGTTTGCCGCTGATAATCGGCAAGGATGACTTGTTTACATCATATCTAGCCCAGTCCTTAAGGACTTCAGAGTGTCCATGTTTCAGCTCTGTTCCAGCTCCCTACACACCTGAGCCAGGTAAACAACGGCTGTGGAACTGTGATTAGCTTGCTCAGGTGCATTTGGAGCGGGAATAGAAATTTGTGGACCGACTCAAGGCCATTTCTTTTACACACCTGCACAGAAGGACATCAGAGAGGGATGGCTTTGTTGAAGGAGAAGGAGATAGGGTGTGTATTGAATTAGTTTTTTGTGCTAGGAACCAAACTGCATAATAAAGACAGAGATGCTGGAAGTAGATGAGAGTTTTAGAGAAGAGAAATATGATGTGCATGGGATGTTTCACAAGATACTTTGAGAGAAAATTAAAACATGAACTGCAGTGAAGACTGCAGTGAACATTTCCTGATTTACTACACTATTTTTCTTCTCATTGCCCCAGGGTCCTTCATAAACATTAAAAATCATTTGTTTTGGAGCCGTATGGGAGTACTCAGATTTGAAACTTTTAGAACAGATCAGTAAACAGTAATCTACAGTCTAGCGGGGCAACATAAAAGGAGACCTAAAATAGCATGCAGCACAAATCATTGCACAAAGAGTGAGACATATCTATGGGTTTTGTCATTTTGTATACCAGAATTTACAGTCTCCTTCCAGTCAATGCTCCCTCTCTCTCTCTCTCTCTCTCTCTCTCTCTCTCTCTTTGTGTGCTTGCATTATCATTGATTAGCCACTGAGGTAGCTTTGTTTTCTCTCTTTCTCCAGATCACCAAGCAGCAGCTTCAGACCACCAAGGATCGTTTTGAGTCATTCCTCAAAGGAGACACTCAGATTGTGGCAGATGAGGCCTTCATCAATGCAGTTCAGAGCTACTATGAGGTACAGTAGCAACCAATTCTAGTAGAATGTTCTTATAATCTGCAAAATAAGCCCTTGTTATAGCCTTTTGATGTTAGCGCTGATGAGCCATCAACAAGATATACAAAATGAAAAAAAAATCCAACCTCTTGAGTATTTTATAACATGTTAAAAATGCATTTAATTTTAATAGCTCATAGCAGATGTCACATTATAAAAAACATGTTGGTGATGACATGTCTTTGTCTAAGTAAATTAGCATTGAGATGAGAGTCCTAAACAGCCCTCAGGGGACATTTAAAAGGCTCTTTTTAGCTCAAAGCCTCATATACTCATTCACTCACATAAACACACATTCGCTTGAGCGTGCACACACACACACTGAGGAAATTTCTATGCTAATGGCCTTACTGATAAAGTATTGTTGTTGTAAGGTCACTATGTCATTCTCTTCTGTTGCTATGGTTTGGGCCTCAGTGGATGCTAATTAGCCTGTGTGGCTAAATACAAGGCAGAATCACAGGCAAAGGCTCTGGGACTGTGTTCCAGCTTTGGGTTAAATAAGGAAGCTGCCTTACCTTTACAAAAACTTGTCATCATTTGTGGAGACAGTAGGCATGTGGGAAGAACATACATTTAATTATAATGAATAAAAGACATCATCATATTACGTCAATAATATTAGCTGTAAGAAAAGACTAGCAAACATATGTAGTGAAGCAGAAAAGATGTAGCAAGTATGTTATTTTGATGTAAAGAAAAGGCCTTAGGCAGAGTGCTTGGTATATGCTTTAGTGCCACAATAGTTGTGCAATTGTCATACTCTAAGGCAAGGAAAATACCAGTTTGATAAAAGTGAAAATAGCCTCATTGCACCACACAAAACAAAATGAGTTTTCTTCCAGGGTAATTTGCACTAATTAGATTATTCTGATAATAGTCCATTATGGTGTTCCCTTTATCAGGTACTTATCATTTAGCATTCAGTAACAGGGTATGTGCATCTTTTACTTTTTTGTGTCTTTGTAGCCACAGGTGCAAAGCAGTCCAATATATAATTGTAATTATGGAACAGCAAATTAGGACTCATTTACTGCCATAAACGTTTGAGGTTTCGTTTTAGTCATCGAAGCGCTGCATGGTAAAATAAAATAAACCAAAACCATTTTAGAGCATAGAAAGACTTTGTCTTATTTATAAAACAATAGCTGCAATATACAAGATTAAAATGTCTTTATATGAAGCCTTATCCTCACCCTGCACTTTACAGACTTTCACTCATCAACATACATGTGATCCTGACAGTTCTTCTCTTTTCCACTCTGCCATCACACACCTCAGTATAAGTACAGTTTTAACCTACAGTGCAGTTCATTTCTGAGTCCTGTGATTAATCCTCTTTAATGATTCTTCTGCATGTTATCATTATTAATGATTTTTGCATTCATAGAGAGAAACATTGCTGGAAAGAAATATAGGTGATAAATTCTGATTTGCTCACAGCTCATGCAGATGGTTAGAATCCATAAACCGCACACTGTGGTCTGCATAATCAAACATCTTAGCCCCCTATTCCAAGATCATGTTTGTCCCGAAAGTGGGGTCTTATTGGACAACAGTTCATTTTCAAAGTGGTTTGTCGGTGTATGTGCAGGTAGAGAGAGGCTCGTGGGAAATCGACGTCTGGATTGGAACCAGACAGCAATTTAGAGCCCCATCCGTCTTCCTGAACAGAGCAGTGGAGAGGGGCTTTTAAAAGCAAGGAAAAGCAGCTGCCAAACATTTCAACCAGACCTTCCAAATGTAGAGAAAGAACATAAATCACATTTTACTCGCACTTCCATAAAACTCAATTTGAAACATAGTTGGTGGTGAGGAGGGGGGCAGGGTAAGCGTCTGGATCTTAGTCAGACTCTTTACACCATACACAACTGCCACTGCAGTAGGACCAGAGCAGAAATCACACTTTTTTATCATCTTGGTTTCAGTAGGGAAAAAAGGTCTGAATAATTCAGAGAGAGATGGAAAATTTGTGGCCTTATGAATGTAACATTTCTGCCCACACTGGCTCCATCAGTTTAAAGCTGTGAAATTTTAAAGTTTCCATTTCTTCCTGTGGCTGTAATGACCTTGCTATATTATTTCAGTCCATCACAATAGATGTAGGTATATCCATCATATTGTAGAATATTAAAACATAACTCTGAGAAATAATTTCCCCAAGCGGACTGGAATTGGTTTCATTTTTGATTGAAATCATTGTGCATATTGACCTAGGTTTACTTTCCAGAGGGGTAGCACTGTTGGAAAACCATACAGAAATACATACTTCTTAGGTCATTACTAGAAGAATCATTACTAAAGGAAAGGAAAATGCTTCTACAAACTTTTTGTTTTTGCATTTTTATCTATTTTCCTAAAATCCCCCATTCACGTGACAAGCTATTTAAACATTTATGTGTCTTTTCTGCAAGGTGATTTAACCTTATTTGACAAGACTTCATGTTGAACACTGCAGGGCTGTAAATGTGTGGTAGTTTGCTTGATAATGCAGCTTCACTAAAGGCCCTGCAAGTATGGGTTTTTTAAATGAAAATGATGAAGTACAGTATATATAATAAACTACTGATATTGATTTATGGTAAAAACATAAAGTGACAGAATGATTTCTTTTAAGATAAACAGTAATTGGTTAGAGAATTTCAATCAACAAAACCTTTGAAGGAATTATTTGCTAAAGTTAATGTGCTTTGGCTGCCACTGTGCTGTCTACAAGCAGTAATTCTAAGTAACATTATTAAACCAGAGCAGTTTAACTAGCACCCTGAGATCCATTTCAGCTTTGTGATTTGGAGCACATATGAGGCACATTAAAAAACACTCTTTGAATATATCTCTCATAGGTGTTTCTGAAGAGTGATCGTGTGGCTAAGATGGTCCAGACTGGAGGTTTCTCGGCTGTGGATTGCCGCGAAGTTTTCAAGCGTCACATTGAGAAGCGTGTTCGTAGCTTGCCTGAGATTGACGGATTGAGCAAGGAGACGGTGCTCAGCTCCTGGATGGCCAAGTTTGACACCATCTACCGCGGGGACGAGGACCCACGCAAGGCACAGCAGCGCATGACAGCTAGCGCTGCTTCAGAGCTCATCCTCAGCAAAGACCAGCTCTATGAGATGTTCCAGCAGATCCTAGGCATCAAGAAATTCGAGCACCAGCTTCTGTACCAGGCCTGCCAGGTGAGGTTGCTTGTAGATAGGTTAGCAAATAGAGACCGACTTTTGAAGCCATATTTAGATACAAAACATCTTGTAATTCTCACCCTCACTGACATTTTAAAGGCTGAAGATTCTCCTCAAAGGGGAGGTGTTAGTAGTCAAGTAGCTTTTGTGCATTTGATTGAAAGAGAGGAAACTTGCAAGAAGCTACCCTAGCAGGATCTCACAGAAGTGTGATGGCAATAGCTTATAGGAAGGGCTCACCCAATCAATGATACATGGAGATAACTACAGGCAAAAAAAGCAACTGAAATGCTGTTTTAGGATGGTCCTTCACATAAATGACACAATGTCCTTGTAAAAGTCTGTTTTTCCGTGATGGGTGCCAGTCTTTCCTTTGCATTTTTTGGTTGTTGTTCTTCATTCTGATCAGAGTTACAAAATAAAGAAAACTGTAATGTATTTCCAAATTAAACAAGCGTGTTCTCAGGAACAGGGCATTTCATGAAGGATATACAGTGTTTTAGTGTCACTGAGTTCATAACTCATTATTTCTGCTCAGAGCAAGTTTTACAGCATTTGAAGTGAGCTCTGTGAATAATAAGCACACTGGTGCTAATCTGTTCTTCCAAGGCCATGATTAGAAGCCTTGTCACGAGGCGATTAAGCAAGAAGCAGAAAGAAATTTACATCTCCTCATCAGTTTAATGCATTTGAGAGTCCTCTTCTCCCGTGCATGTACTAATAATACACGTGCCCTCGGACACCACTGAACTATAGGAATGTGATGATCACAGTAAATGTGATATTACTAGTTACAGAATTTTTTATATTTTCATAAAGTTGCTGTCAGTCTATAGTCAAAAACCTGAGGTAAAACTTTAACAAAACGTGATTTCAGGTGTAGATGTCAACACAAGTTTTCTACTGCTCTCTTAATTTTTTTGCTGTCTCTTTTTTAGAGATCTCATCTGTGCCCTTAGTCTTGAAATCTATCATCTTCTCTCTCTCTCTCTCTCTCTCTCTCTCTCTCTCTCTCTCTCTCTCTCTCTCTCTCTCTCTCTCTCTCTCTCACTTTCTTTCTCTCTCTCTCTCTCTCTCTCTCTCACTCTCTCTTTCTTTCTTTCTCTCACTTTCTTTCTCTCTCTCTCTCTCTCTCTCTCTCTCTTTCTTTCTCTCTCTCACTTTCTTTCTCTCTCTCTCTCTCTCTCTCTCTCTCTCTCTCTTTCTTTCTCTTTCTCTCCCCCCGCCGTTCTTCTTTGAAGATGGCTAACCCACTTTTCCCTTGCTGCTGGCTCAGACTTCAGGGTCAGGAATTTGCATATCATCTCCCAACAAACGTCTCTCAGAAATCCAAACTGAATAATAGAACAGAAGTTACAGAGCATCATGTTTAGTCTGTTTAGCACTTTAGAGGTTAGACACTGCTCTGTCATAATGTTACATAGTTCAAAGAACAGTTTAAAGACTAATCGCTTTGCACACTTAGCAGTCAACTGCCTTCCACTTACCAAAAATAGCCAAGTGGAGGTTTGAACACAGGGCTTAAAAGAGCTGCAAAATGTTTTCAGGGAAACAAGCTGGTAGACAAACTCTAATTGCCCTGCAATAACTGGCTAACCCATCCTTTCGTCGGATGAAGAGATAAAGAGAGGGAGGCAATGGACAGGAGAGAATACGTTAAAGACAGTATTCAGCACTTAATCTTCCCTTTCTCAGCAATGTCATTGAAGTCAAAACATCACAGCGTAGCCGAGGAAAAAATCGCCTCATCTACTGACAAATAAGTCAAATAAGATCAGATTTGCCATTTTCAAATGACATATACTGCCTCAAGCCAACACTGTTCATTTGACACACAAACAAAGTCCTACCTACAATTTGCTGCCAGTGTGTGGAAAGTGAGTTTGTTTACCATCAAAAACAGACAGCAGGAATATTAAAACCACAGTGAAACTTCAGCCCTGCTCTGTCAGGTGCAACCTTCAGTACATTTCCCCCTGGAGATGATCTGCCTTCTAGGAATTATGACTGAAATGTCTAGCTTGAATTTGTTGCGACAGGGTGAGGTTATCTCAGGAGACTTTAATTGTAGAGAAATTCTGGCATATAAAAATGGCCATAAATATATCATTTTTGTCCTTTGAGGGCAACAAAGATCTTAAATGATAGATAACTCAGGAAGTGTGGGACAGCATAGACCTTAAAGAGAGTTTGTATAGAGAGATCAGGTGGAATCTGTTCCAGTTGCCCAAGGGTGCCCACATCATGGATACATTCATCCTTAGATCCAGGAAGCGTGAAACAATCCAGAGAACTATTTTTGTCTCCTATCAAGTGAAGCAGGCAGACATTAGGAATGAGTCAGAGGCTTAGCTGTCACCGTCATTCTGCCGACTATAGCAGCAAAAACATTTCTGATCATAAAGCTGGAGCAGTCTGGCTATTTGGGCAATTAGTTGCCTTGTTTTGAAAGGCCTGTCCTAATATGCCTCTTTTCAACACCCTTTGGTATGTTTTGCTCTGTTAAGAGATGACACCAGCTCGACATGGATTTACAAACAGAGCTGTCCTCAGTAATATGTAGGCTACAACCAGTTTGAAAACAAACTGTCATTGCTTTGGAAATGCTAGATCAGGGCCCAGAGAGTTTATATTCAGTATGCCACCCATGTATTGCAGCACAGCCTATTTTTGTTTGATTTCTGAACATCAGATAATTCACTAATTTAATTAATTTATTGAGAGGGATTAGAAATTGAGATGTTAAAGAAAGCCTGATATGGATCAAAGTCATACTTCCAACATCTCTCTCATTGCAGCTTCAGGCTAATCTCAGTCTGTGTCCTACACCCCACTGTTAAGCTACACATTGTTAAGTCAATAACCTGCCTTTGCTGTACACACATTCTGCTCACATCACTAACAAAATCAAGTAAATACACATCAAATACTCCTCTCCACATCAAACACAGATTGGTTAGCCTCTGTAACTGCATGGAAAACATTTTGTGTGCACCTTTTCTGTCTCGATCCGTCGGAAGGACGGTGCTGTATGGATCTCAAGGCCACGCATAGAAGGCCTTTTTTTCTTTGCCTGCCAATAGATGCCTCATGCACCACCTGGAGTGTATTTAATGAAAGCACAATCACACGTAATTGGCAGAAATTGTCTGGCACTATACACACACAGTCTGAGCAACTGCGCCGTTGCCTGCCCCGCGCACACACACATGTATTCACCTCGTCACAGATAAAAACAAATGGCCCATCATCTTACATTAACAGCTCCTCATCTGGCTGGAATTTCTGGTTGAGGACACTGAGGAGAGACATACTGGAGCCAAGTTCTGCAAACACTGTCAATGTTGCCTCTGCATATTTCAATATCAGATATTCCAAAAGGCACACTTGCTGAGCCACTGAATCTAAAAGACACTATAATGATCATCCACCTGCACAGCTAATGAGGCAGCCGAAACCTTTGTTTGGAAAGTGGCCGATTGAGCATTCACATTGGCAAACAACTCTTGTCTCTCGCAAAGCTGGAGCTCTTGGGTAGAAATTCATAATGGGCCATAGCATCTAACTACTGACTGTGCAGAACGTGTTTTCTCTTCTTTTTTGTCCTAATGTTTGTTAACAAACTACTGTTTGCGAAAACCATGGCAACTGACAGCACAGTCAACACAGTCATCTGTCTGCCCTCTGTGAAGCATTGTAGATGGATGTTATGGTGAATGTTTCTGTATAACACATTTACTTAATGATAAATATATACTCATCTTAGTCATTTCCTAGTTCTTGATAAGTAGTAGGTTTCTGACTGCTGTTGGCTGGATTTTGGGTGGCAGGCTGCTCTAGAAATCAGTTGAATAATCTTATAGTATTCTTACAACAGTCTCACAATGAGAAATATTAGCTATATTATTTATATTAACATTTTATTAAGTGTTTTCATCTGCCAAGATATTATTTTGCAGTACATGTCAACGTTACTGACATATGTTACAACTGTACAAGTGAGAGACCTTTTATTTATATAATATCCTGTCAAAACGGCTTTTCAACTACAAGTAAGTCATTTTTAAGAAGATATTTTAAAAAAATATTAGATTTAAGATAATTAGCTTCCAATAAGAAAGGCAAAGTTAAGGAAAGACAGAAAGAAAATAGGACTCCTACCAACCGGTGGCATGTTGTTAATGGTGCGCCACTAAAACTGTCACTTTCACATAAACAGTACAGAATCAAATTCCACTCTTGCTTCAGACCTGAAAAAATCACCATAGGTGATTACTGAAAAGTAAATAGAAATGAAAGAAAAACGTTGCAGACCAAAAACCAAAACTGGACATCTGAGATGTAGAGTTGGAGAGCCCAGAGCAGGGTTAGTATAATTTTAAACTTTCATTAGGTTTTATTTTTATTCACTTCTTCATTTTGGATTTTGATTTTGGTTTAGGTCTAAAGGGTGCCTTAATAATTTTAGTTTTGTTTTATTTTCTGAAAAATAATAGTTTTAGTTGAGTTTTTATTTATTTTTAGGAGTATGATGACTGCTGTGATAGTAGGTATTTGAGAAGGGTGGAGTAAAAATAACACAACAGTTGATTGAGTTCAGCTGAGCTCCAGCTTTCCTTAAAGAAAGCCAATCATGGAAGGAATCCACAGTGAACTCACTCACGCTGAAAATCTTTTTTCCCCTCAATAATTCCATTTTGTTTGTTTCTTTTAGTTTTAATTCAGCTTTTGAAAATGACCTTTTTATTGTTACTATAGTTAACAATCATATTTTTCACAGCTAGTTTTATATATAACTATAGTAATCCTCACCCAGACCTCAACATCATTGAATGTGGGATTTCTTGAATTGTGAAAAGCAGAAATGCCACCTTTTAATACTGCACTTTGGAGATGTGGAAAAAAATTCTTGCAGATTTCTTTGAAAAGTCCCCCAAAAAGGTGGACATTGGGATTTTGGCAAGGGGTGGAAGTATCAAATATTTAAAAAGCATGTAATATTTTCTTGTTGAGGCCTTAGTTTTATGTTCTATTAAATCTAAGTTTTCTGCTTTTTTTCTGGCACTGAAAATGAATAACTTGTGGCCATTTTGACTGGAACTTAATAAATAAAGGATGAACTGTTTTGCACAGTACTGTATATGCGTATAACACCTTTCTATGCATGTATAAGTTAAAGAATCTACATTGGTACTATTTCTGATGTTTTCATGTTGAGTCTAGTCATTTATTTAATGTTTTATTAATGAAGAATTGTAAACATCATTAGTCTCATTAGCCTTTCTGTAAGCTTAAAGAGGATCAAAACACAGGCAGGTGGACTAATATACACTCTTCACATACATAGCAGCAGATGGAAAACCCTTAAAAGAACTCAGCAGCTGACCGACACTGGTCTGTTGTTACATAAAACGCTACAATATTCTGTGAGTATATGTGCTTCCATGCTATGATGCACTGACTCAAACAGTGTTGAGTATTACATCTCTGTGAAACGCTGTCGCTAGCTCCTAAATCGCTCCATTCACACCCATCTCCCTGCAGTCATGAATATTTCCCCTCACGGATTCACTTCGTAACACACTTCTCTCTTTCCAGCTCTCTTGTGCTGATTGAATTAGTTAACAACCAGGAACGGAGCAGGAGAGCAATGAGAATGTCAATCTCTAACTCATGTGAAGAGGTATTATAATTGTGTGTGTGTACACAGCGTCTAGTTTCTCTCTCTCAGCGCGCTGTGACAGCTCAGTAGATCTTGCAGGTTGCTGGGTCGCCAGCCGTGTTATTAAAAACACCCCCAACCCCTTCAGGAGTATTTTGACTGCTGAGGTGCACCAGCCTAATTAGGAATGAGCATACACATTATTAATACTGAGTATTAATAACTGGAGTAACAAGGTTGGAACCTGACATCTGAGAATGCGATTGATGCTTCGCCTAGAGATGCACTGATCCCTTGGCATTGGGGTCAACATGATGGACAGCAGGACGGACGTTTCTGCATGTTTGTGTGAGGGAGAATAATGCTAGGAAGCTGCAGCAGAATGAATGCCATGCAGACTCTCTGTGAGAGAGAAAGAAAGAGGGTGGTTTTGTGCAGCTGGTGGCTAGAGCTGATTATGTGCTCCACTAACCAGCAGCTCAGGGAGAACCAGCAGGGTTACAGCACGCACACACAAACACACTCACATGTGCACACACAATACATAGTTACAATCACACAAACTCATGGTGGGTGCTTTATTCAGCCTGGCTGTGTTCTTTATGTGGAGCAGACCTTGAAGTCCATCAGTGATTTACTGTATGTGGAAGGCTACTGTAGATACAGGACCCTTAATAATTAATGCTCTCTCTCTCTCTCTCTCTCTCTCTCTCTCTCTCTCTTTCTCTCTCTCTCTCTGTTTGATTCTATCTCTCTCTGTCTCTCTTTCTCTCTCTCCTTCATTTTCCTGACAATCTCACTTTTCCTTGCAACCTCAAGAGGCTGTACATAATCCATCTCCAAGACAGGAGATCGTATGCATTGGCAAATATTGATTTTTATTTTCTTTTATGGGTTCTGCATGCACGTGCCCTGACACACCAACTTATACTAAGCACTCAAACATGATTTACTTATTGTCTCTTTATTTCTCTTTCTCTTTCTTTTTCTCTCTCTCACTCTTTCTCTAACCCACCCTTCCCTGTTCAGAGGTATGTCACAGAGGATTACAGTTATGAAACAGACATCCAGAATCCAGAAGATTTTTAACCACCTTGTCACCACAGCACAGTTGCTCCCTTTTCCTCTCATACACTCAGACAGTTCTGAGACATAAGGACAGAGACAAGTGGGTGGAAAAGAAGACTTCCATGTCTCCTAGTCAAAGAGGGAGAGTGAGAGTCAGAGTATTTGGTTCCGTTGTCTCTGGCCTGCTGTCAACAAATCTAAATGTGTGGATTCATTATTAATGCACAGAATCCTTAGTGCCCTCCATCAGTGTGTGGATGAAACTAGGCTAACAGCTGCCAGGAGCTCCCTCTGCTGAGAGACAGCCACTAACCCAGCCACGCAGCCATGCTCAGTAGGGAACAAGATGGTGCTCTCAAACCACTTACATCTTTCAGGCATCCACTGCTTTATTAGAAACACCTACCTTGTGTTTACACTTAGTGTGCACTTTGAGGTCCACCTTCTCTATAGGTCTTTTATATAATTGACATGCACAGTTTGTCAGTCAACTTCTACCTCGTTTATTACTGGACAGTTTATGAATACAAGGCTTTTATCACCCAGATATTATTTGGATGATGGACCATTCTCAACACAGCAGTGATACTGACATGTTTGTGGTGTTGCACTGCCACAAGTGCACAAGGGACAGTAGTGTTATTAGATGCTCCACCACCCAACAGTATCCAGCCAAGAGCAGCTATGGTGAGGAAATGACATTTGATGTCTGGTTAGAGCAGGGATCAGCAGCCTAAATGTAAGAAGAGGCATTTTGTCCTTTCAACAAAAATCAAACCACCTTGTCCATTTTACCATCTTAGCTGTAAATGTCTTAGATGTAAATATAAAATAATTTAATTGCTGACTTAATTTGTTGTGCTTTAAGTTTTAGTTCAGCTATAGTCGCTTTCTCGCATCTCAGTAAGGAAACTTTTCCCCAAAAGCAGAAAAGTTTCTTGTAAAATATCTTCATTGTTCGACTTATTATGAGGCTAAGTCAGCTTCTCATTTGCCAGCTGCTTGTTTGAATTTTCCCATTCCACCTTATGTCGAACAGGGAAATTAGAACGAGAAGCTGGTGAACGAGAATATGACTTCAGCTTCACGACTTCTTAGTGTTTGATAGATTTTCAATGCAGATTAAACATATCAGGAAACCAGCTGGAGTACTTATAAATGCAGATAAGTCCAGTTGTCTCCAAATTATCGATGCTCATCTTAAATCTTTCTCTTTGCTTTTTTGTTAGCTACTAGCTAGGTAAGACTGTTTTCTGCATTGCTGTATGACCAGCAGTCTGTGTGTCAACCCTTGGGGTTGAAGGTTGGTGAATTTGCAGTTATAGGCTGCATTAACTTACAACGTTTAAGACCATTTATTGTGAAAACTATGTTATAATGACTAGCAGAGCTTTATTTTACCACAAAGGAGGATTATGTTATTTTTACCTAAAAATCTAATTATGCTGTGGAGCCACAACAGGGCAGTAAAAGAGCCGCATGTTGCCGACCCCTGGGCTAGAGGATGACTAATACAATTCATAGCGCAGAAAAAAAGTAATTGTACTAACATAATTTCCTTTAAATGTTCCTTTAGTGGTCTCACATCACAGGTTTTGGCACAAGGCCTTCTTGAATGTGCCGAAACGCATCTGTCCTGCTGTAAAACCATTAGCCCCTTAAATGGCCAGGGCCCATCGATTAGTCCGATGTTTCGTTGCACACTTCTATAATCTAAGAGTAGCTCAGTCAGTTTGCATAGCTGTCTGTTTACTTACTGAATAATAAAACTTACTATGTAATAAGCCTGAGATTTTAAGTGGTTAAACTAACATTTAAAGAAAATTATGCCAGCATTGTCTGTTTTTTTTATATAGTTTGGATCCAGCACACCATTCATTACCACCTATCATAATTGCATGCGTTGCAACAGATGTGCTGCAGTTTCTTACTGTACACCATCAAGGTGGACATGCATATTTTGTGTTTCTGATGAAATGGCTAGTGAGCAGGCGCTGCTTATAGAAGAGTTTACAGGACTGTGAACTTAAACACTGGTAGTATAGTAACTTTTGCAGGACCTGCTTTTCCTGTTCACAGAGATTAAAAAAAGAAAGTGAATAGTCTAATGAGTTGTGTGTTTATGTTAGTGTACATAGGACCATAACATAGCCAGGGTTTATTGTTCATGGATTATCTCCATAGAAACGACTGCTGTGTCTGTAAAATGAGCAAGGCTGGTGAAAGCCCCTTCAGGTGCACTACAGGCAGAGAGAAGCTGAGCTGCAGAAGCACTGCAGTCAAGGCCAACTGCTAGAGCGAAAAACATGGTGCTCATGCAGCAAACAAAATGGTGTAATACAGTGAGCAGAGAGGAAGTGGAAGATTGTTTTGCCCATCTGTAGTTGCCCATCTTAATTAAGTCCCCTGTTCAGATCCAGGCCAGTGGTTTGAGTTTGTTATGTTTATACTATCATTTAACCATATGGTAGTGGCAGGCTGAGAATCTGACTATGGAACGACACCCAGAGGTTTCCTGCATTAAACCTCTTGTTGAGATCTCTAGATACTTACTTGAGAGCAGTTCTATAGAAGACATTTTTGACATTATTGCTCACAGAGGCAAAGAATTAGAAGTGAATTTGTAGTGAGGACAATTGCCACTTTCTGGGTTTGTCAGATGCTAAAGGGTGCTTCAGAGCAAGCCCAAAATGAATGGGTTTCTAAGGCGTTTTTATGCAAAATCATAGTTTGTAATTGTCTAGTTGTTTTTATACACAAAATGCACTTGCAGGCATCTTCTAGAGTTTTGCAGTCTTGCCTTTGATATGATCAGAGAAATAGGAAGTGGGGAGATTCCCCTTAAACTGACTCTGGCTGAGTGTTCTGGTTTGGACACTGCCCCCTAGTGCACATGTTCACATTATGTGCAGGTATGTTGGCAGATGCCTGTGCGAATGACTGCGCATCACGCCTGAATATGTTGGCAGATACGCAGACTCATAAATATAATGCGATCTTACTTCTTCCGGGCTTTGGTTGTACAGTTTTTGTCCAAACAATATAAAATGGGTTGAACAATAACAAACCATGCATGGTTCCAAAATACTAATACTAATGCCCCAAAAAACATACATGTGATCTAACAGTGTCAAATATTTGTACATTTTTATTTACTTTATGCCATAAACAAATCAATAATTAGTGCTTACTGATCAAACCTCTGGAAAAATAATCTTTTATACAGTGATAGAAAACATGGTAGCACGCAGACAGCTTTGATTCTACACACTCAGATGTTTCACTATGTCCACCACATACATTCACATGCCATAACTCCTCTGCTGGCAAATATAATCAAGTTTTGGGAGCCTCAGAATGGATCACCTTTGAGACACTTGGTTCAACAGGGTTATCTGTAAGAGAGGCCAGAAGGAGAGTTAAAAATGATTACATTATCACAAAGCAAATTTTCAAATAATCACTACCTATTCATAGAGATAATTTTTAATCACTGATACTCTTTTTCTGTTAATTGAGTTTTTTGATAAATTGAGTTTAATTGCGTAATCGTTATCCTTAAACTCTTCACTCGTGTTACTAGATTACAGAAATCCGTGCACATGAGCACAAAGCTTTGGCTGGGGTCACTGTGAGCGCTCTTCCTGTTTAGCGGATCTTCACCGCCCCCTCACTCACAGCACTGTCCTGTCCTTCGCTAGAGCCTCAGCCACATTTTCACACACGGACAGAGGGCTCCCGTGGATGCTGTGCCATGCTTAATTAGAGCAGAGCCCCAGGAGAGCTGGCCACAGAGAGGGGGCTCAGGGGACACACACTGTGCCGTGCCCCCGGTGACGGGGTTTCCCGCTCCACAACGACAGTTGCCACAGCGAGGGTTACCGTGGCGCTGTAGCCCCTGGATGCTGTGTGGGCGAGAACAAGCAAGTGACACAGACAGGAAGTGACGGCTGAGTGGGTGGGAGGGACGTGCTAGTTATAATAGTACACACACATAACTTCACACTGAGCATGTTTGTGTATAGTGGTGAGCACACACTCATTCTTGATCTCACCTTATTTACATGCAGTCTCACATACAGCACATGAACATGTGCAGATAATCACACTGGGCCTGCTGTGAGGCTGCAGTCATTGTCATACAGAGGACCATAGGAGCTGTAGCACAAGCATTTTGAGATCAAGCAAGAAGACATACAGGGAAGTTTTCAGGTTTAGAAAATAATGAAAGTAGGCAAATGATATTCTGCACTTCATTTTAGGTGCAATCTGCCTGCTTCCCATTACTTTTGAATTAGTTGACTTTTAAAGTCAAATAAAATTAAATTAAAACAAGTTAAAAACAGATTTTAACAGGCAACAGGATTTGGAAATGTCATAATAACTTGGTGGAGTTCATGAAATACTGAAATACAGCATGTATAGACTGGAAAAAAAGAAAGCATCAGTAAAACGTTTAATGTCTGTGGTGTCTTTATTTATTTATCAATGCACTTGTTTGTTTGTTTATTTGTTGATTTGCCATTGATTATTTGGGTAGTGACATTAGGACACATCCATTTTTGAAAAGCGAAGGCAGTGTGGGGTTTTTACTGCCTTGTTTAGGAAATGAAACTTTGCATGTTTTGAAGAAGTCTGATGTCTGAAGCTCAGTTTGAGTTGCTGGTGTAAGTTGCTGAGACACAACCAATCGCTCATTATGTAGAGACAACCAATAGGTTGAGTGAGTTTTCACTTATCTGTAACATAATTACTGTCTTTTTTCTGTAACTGTAAGAGTTACCTTTTTTGTATCCTGATTATGTAACAGTGTTATATGTACAACCTCAATTCCAATGAAGTTGGGACGTTGTGTAAAACATAAATAAAAACAGAAAACGATGATTTGCAAATCCTTTTCAACCTATATTCAATTGAATACCCTACAAAGACAAGATATTTCATGTTCAAATGGATAAACTTTCCCAGTCTTTTATTTGCCCCTGTCCCAACTTTTTTTGAACGTGTTGCAGGCCTCAAATTCAAAATGAGTGAATATTTAAAAAATAAAAAAATTAAGTTTATCCATTTGAACATTAAATATCTTGTCCTTTGTAGTGTATTCAATTGAATATAGGTTGAAAAGGATTTGCAAATCATCGTATACTGTTTTTACTTGTTTTACACAACTTCATTGGAATTGGAGCTGTATTATGTTACTGCTTTGTATTCAAAATGCCTTCATACTTCTTAAAATATTAGTCTCCAATAATCCAAGAATCATAGTATTGCACAGAATGGGATATTCATCATATAAAGAATTAAATGTATTTAGGCAATTAAAAACATACTTGAAGCAAACATAACCATGTTCTCTCCATCTATGGACTTTTGTGACATACTGTGATCAGTAGCCCTCCAGTTTATTGACCTGGCCTATTAAGTTAATAAACTAAACTCTGTGATTGCCCTTTCACCTCTCAGGAAACATCAGACATCTTACCTCCCTTTAAATTAAAGGGTGACCTTTGGTAAACAGCTGTGTGAAAACCTATTGGAATGGATTAGTTGTCCACCGGAAGAATATGAGATATTCTTTGAACAGCGGTAATGGGACATCAAGAATTAATGTAAATGTGTGTATCTGTATATGATTTACAGTTGGATAATCTGGATGAGCAGGCAGCTCAAATCCGGAGGGAGCTGGATGGGCGTCTGCAGATGGCTGATCAGATTGCCAGAGTGAGTTGCATTTTCGGATCAGTCACACGCCTTAAATGCTCACACAGTAGAGTGTGAATTTTATCTGCATGCGCTGTAAACCTGAGAATTACCGATGATGACACTTGTTTAAAACTGTTGTGTGGAGCTTGGTAGTTGTGGCAGTAAATTAGTGACATCTTTATTCTAACATTTCTTCCTTTCGTTCTGTAAACAACAGGCAGGCAAGTTCCCCAAGTTTGTGTCTAAGGAAATGGAGGCCATGTACATCGAAGAGCTAAAGTCATCAGTAAACCAACTGATGGCTAATTTGGAAAGCATGCCTGTGTCCAAGGGAGGCGAGTTCAAACTTCAGAAGCTGAAGAGAGGACACAACACCTCCATTATTGACATGGGCCAGGAGGACGAGAATCAGCTGTCCAAATCAGACGTTGTTCTCTCCTTCACTCTTGAGGTACAGCATGACTGAGTGTCATTAGTTCAAGTCATGAAAAATGAATGAATTTTCTCAGTGTCTGGAGTGCACTGAGAAGTCAAGAGCAAAATATGTGTTCTTCTCACTGTCTTCTTTTAACCAATGTGTTAATACATTTTTTAAAAGCAAGAAATGTTACTGCATTTCACTGCTTTTATGCTTATTTGCATTTATTTTAATGTTATATAGTGTTTTTACAGGCAGAAAGCACAGCTGAAATAAAAAAATTATTGCTGAAATTAAAAGTTCTGAACAGTATTGTATATATTATTTTTAGATATCGCAGCTGTTGGAACAAAACTTTGTATCAATGTTTATTTTTTCTACATTTTTACATAATTTGAAAGCACCAACTGGCCTTTTCATGAAGTTATTTTTACATGAACATCTAATATAAATTGGTGATGGGAAGCTTTGTACCAGGAGCATCGATATAAAGTCGTATGCACAAATTTTAACACCTCTGGTCACATGACATGTTTTGGTGATTTTCTAAGTGAAAATAAGTAACATGTCATGTACAAACTTAAATATGGCATTTTTTTCTGGAATTTGCAGTGCATAATTTCTGTATATTTCCTGAGTTTAACAGTCTAAAAAAAGCATAAAATATAAAATGTGCAATAATGCTTACACAGGCCACATTTTGGTTTTTTTTTTGCAGTATGTTAAATTTATAATAAACAAAAAGTAAAAATCATCAAAATCAAAAAAAATCATAAAATGTGCCATAGACATCATGTAACATGTTGATTAGGGCACTCTTTTGTACTCATTGTACTTTTGTGTACAATGGTTTGTGTGTGTGTGTGTATATATATATATGCTCCCATCTAGGTTTTACAAAGTAATTCAGTACACTGCAAAATAACAAAATACTATGAAACAATAACTGTTAGCGTACACACAGTTACAGTCTTTTTCCCATAAAAGGCATATGAACAGAATGTGTACCCATTTCTGGTGCTGAGAACCCTCTTTATGCAGGCCCTAACAGCGTTGTCACTCTGTGTCACTGTCAGTAGTCTTTTTATATAAATATTGCGTTACTCATTGCCTACAACTCTGCTTTTCTGCTTGACAGCACTAATTTGTCAAAAGGAAGGATCACCTAAATGTGCTTTTAATGTTTTTTCCATTATGTTCCATGCCATTCAGACACATCAGAGAACATGATTCAGTGTTTTGCCTTTCATTTAGTGCTCCAACATTTGATTTACAAGTACAAATTAATATTGGCTGTGATGGGTGCATATGTATACTAGCAGAATTTTTTTGCATAAGTATTATGCTGTGTTTAAAAATCCAGCTCTTTGCTTCATTTACACAAAATGCCTTCTGAAAGTTTTAAGGTTTGTCTCTCCTTATTAGAAATTCATGAGAGGCTGCTGATGATAGAGAATCTGAGAATGTGCTAGATGTAGCTAGCAGCTCCAGTGTTATTTTGACACGTGTGAGGCTTCAGGATTCTCAAGATTACCAAGCTTCCCTGTTGAATAAATTGCAGATGTACTGCATTGTGAGTAGAAAAGGCTGCAGTTTATTAAAAAGAGTAATACTGCATTTCTGATGAGAAATTATTGAATATTGAATACCCTGAAGAACTCTGTCACCCAAAAGTTTGTGCTATAATTACAACATCTTGTGCTCACGTCCTCTTTGCTCTTCATTATAATACTGCAGGGCAATAGTCATTACTCTACCTGGTAAAGCTGTGGCTCATGGATTTGAGAAGCAGAATTGAGTCTTGGATGTCTGTTTTGTATTCGTGCTCTGGTTTTATGGGTGCTGCTGGGGGTGTGAGGATTGATTTTTGTGGAGTTGCTTTGAACAGCGAAGTGAACAACACATAATCAGTGCAGCAGAGTGAGGATCTTGTAAATGAAAGATGCTACAACCCCAATTCCAATGAAGTTGAGACGTTGAGTAAAACATAAATAAAAACAGAATACAATGATTTGCAAATCCTTTTCAACCTATATTCAATTGAATACACTACAAAGACAAGATATTTAATGTTTTAACTTTATTGTTTTTTGCAAATATTCACTCATTTTTAATTTGATGCCTGCGACACGTTCAAAAGAAGTTTGGATTTTATGCCAATATAGGCTAGTAAAAGTTTTAAAATATTAGTTTTTTGTACTAATCTAAAAGTAAGAGTGCTTGTATTCCAGCCAAGTTTCTAACCAATCAAAAAATATCCACCTGTGTAATTTGGTTCATTTTAGATTGTGTGAATGGAACCAAATAAAACAGAAACAGTACCAGAGTAATGCAAACTCTATTTTGGACATTAGAAAACAAAATAGGTTTTAAAATAACCTTAGTCCACTTCTAAGTAAATCTTTGTTCAGTTACCTGCAGGTGGGAATGCATTTTTGTGATGGTCTGCCCCAAATCAGACCATGCTTTCCTCTTCTGTCTTAAAGGTTTCTAGCTTATTATTCTGTATTGCTGTTAAGTATTAAGTGTGAACCTGTGCAGGTGGTGATAATGGAGGTGCAGGGGCTGAAATCTCTGGCTCCAAACCGCATTGTGTACTGCACCATGGAGGTGGAGGGAGGAGAGAAACTCCAGACTGACCAGGCTGAGGCCTCCAAACCAACGTAAGTCTTGCATACTCATATCTCTATTGTCTGTGTATTGTTAGTCTGACTTCTGAGAATTACTTTCAGCAATGTATATGTTTCAATGTGAAACTGTTGCTGATATTTAAACTGTCTTCATGCATTTAAAATGGCATCATCAAATCCAGACTATAATACATTTTGACTCTTTAAAGCTCAAGTCTGTATGTGGACCCACACATTAGTCTCTCACTCTCATAACTACATACATTAATATTAGTTCATTAGCAGCAAATTACATAATTGAGCAGAATCATTGATACCAGGTCTTTAAAAATAAATCAGTCAGCGGGAATCAAAAGGGATTATGCTGTAGAATATGCCACTTTTAGTTCCTTAGAGACTTCAGTGGATACTTTTTAGTGAACCATTTTTGTAAAAGAGAAATGTAAGTGTGAAAGACCTATTTAACATTTAAAGAACTTCCGTGTCATGTGAAGGTTCTTTGTCAACAAAATGTTTTTAGGGTGATGCTGTACTGTGGGGTAGTGTCCATAAGGCTGCATCACACCTACATAAGCTTTTCATGACATCTGATATAAACCAACATAAACATTTATGAGGCTGTATCGCAACAGGTGTTGTCTGTCATAAAGGTTTCTTTTTTCAACTTGATATCAAAGTTGACAAAACATCTGCATCAGGTGTCATTTTTTTTTCGTGACACATTTTTGTTGATATAATATAGCATATTGTAACAACTATAGATTAATGTATATTACAGTGAAATAATGCTCATGATGGTACATGATGGATTAAATGAGACTCTTTACCTAAGGGCCACAGAAAATGCTCACTTGTTCAAGCAGTCTGACACATGAATATAGTTATGTCATATTGCAATATAACATTATGTTACTATGATAAACACTGAACTACAAAATCTGTCGTTTCACAAAGTCAGTCATTTCAAGTGTCATGACAACCTAATGTCATAAAAAAAATCACATGACATAGATGTTATGTCAACTTGATATCTAAGTAATTTATGATCAATTGTACCTATTGGAATAAGTGTTTATATATGTTTATGTGGGTGTCATGTAGTCTTATTAACACTGTCTTACAATCAAAATACCATTTGTCCTTTGAACCATACGTCCAAGGCAAGAACCATTTAAGAGTCTTGATAGTAAAGAATGTAAGAATAATAAACAAATAATTAATCTGTTTACAGGGTTAAATGCATAATAAATCATCATCAATATCATCAGTATGTTATAAGCACTAAAATTGTAAAACACTACAAAACACTGCTGCTACTCTGGTGGAGGTGAGTGAACATCATTGCAGCGCTGCTTCAGGTGCTGTGTGCTCCAGCCTGCACTCATTTAGACACACAGCGGCAGAGGCTCTGGGGAGGAGCACATGATTTTGAGCTATTTTTGGGCCCTCTCTTCCGTCACTGGATCAGGTGCCAATTTATAATGAACTAAGGAGGGGGAGGGGAAAAGGGGGGTAGGGGAGGGTAAGGCAGAGAGAGTGTGAGAGATAGAAAGGGAGAATGAAAGGGAGCACAGCCTCTGTTTCCCCTCACAAGTGCAGTCAGCTGTGGACAAACTGATTAGAAACATGGAGAGAGAGATGGAGTGAGAAAAGAGAGGGAGAGAAAGGGAATCGGGAAAGGGAAAGAGTGAGAGTGAAAATGAGAGAGCCTCCAGCACTCCAGCACCGAAGAATAATGACATCACAGGAGAATTAGCGTGATCCATCATTGCACATGCAATGCATAGTTTCACATACAATTGACTGACTGTCTGCTTCAAACTCAAGCGTAACCCAAAACACATTTATGGATGTTGTACCATCAGTATGCTGTAAATATAATGTCTTTCTGCCCATCCCTGGATGCACAAGGTCACCTTCATGCTCTGCGTCATTGGTGACAAAACCCAGCATGAAGAGGCACCAAGGACACTCTCTCCTCTACTCCTCCCTTTCACCCCCTCTTTCTCTCCCTTTTCCTCTGTCTCTACCCTCTGTCCTCCCCTTTTTTTGCTTTACAAGTTTCTATTTCTCTCCTCTGCCTTGTTCCCGAAGGAGTGACTGATGTATGCCTGCAGCTATCATAGAAAGGTTCTAAATAACTATCAGAATCAGTTAAGTAAGACAGAACTAGAAAGATTGTTTTTCACCAAGCCATTTGTATCACACACACTTACACACAGCACAGAAGCACATACACATGCACGAGTTCAGTGTTCACTGATGCGTGCCATAGTGCAGTGTCAGCACGCTCTCTGGCGATTGCCCTTAGCACTGTCAGAATGCTGACCGCCTCATCGCCGTGGGAACCAAACATGCTGGACCAGGAAGGAACCACCTGACCAGCTGCAACCTGGCTCCATTCATTCTCACAGGCTTCAGTGATTTAGCGGAGGTTACTTCTTCTGAAGCACCTGACGTCGGCCCAGCTGTGGTGCTTAATATTTTAATCTCATAAGTTTTAACTCTAGGTTTATTATTCAGTTATTCATTTTAAGGGGGCCATTTCGTAAAAGATTGAGCTTTTCAGAGCTTTTTGCTTTCCATATAGATTAACAAAAGCCTGAATATCCCTTGCCTTTACGAATAAAGAAAACTGAAATATGTAAAAATTCAAAATGTACCATTCACTACATTGTCCATACAGTCCATATATGGAAACTGTCCTGCAAAACAGCTTGCTTTGAATTGATTGTTTCAGTGGTGTTGCAAGAATATATTCATCTACTTATCTACTACCTGTTCAGCCTACAGCAGTTTAGCTGGATCTAAGGAATGTTTCAACAGGGCATCCAATCAGAACAGAGATCATTTGCATAGCTCAGTCTTAGAGCAGAGTTACAAAAATGGCTTTTGTCATTCGAAAGGGTAAAGATAAGATTATAAAATTGTCATGAAAAAAGAATGATGACTATTTTTGGTACATAAGCACACAAATGTTATAAATGAACCACAGAGAAGTAAGATACAAATTAATGTAGAATATGGACTCTTTAATGCTTATGTACAGTATCTCTTGAATTATTCAGTAACTACAATAAAACTATTATGTAAGGTAAGCACTTATTAGAGTGAGGTATGGAAGTCTTGGGGTTGAAGTGTGGCTGTGTATTATTTAGCCTCACTGTCTTGCCAGTTATGTTGTTTATCAGTTGTACTTAGTCACCTTTTACAATCACCCAAACACTAGTCGTCTTTAATCTTTTAATTTTACGATGGCTTTTTTACGGCCCTGTGAGCATGTTTATGGACTCTGGCCAGTTGAGTTACTGTCATGCCCCCGTGTGGTTAGAAGTGAGAGTGGTGGTATTGTCTTCAATTACTGCACTCCCCCATCCTAAGTCTAAATTTGTCACTCTCACACTGCTCAGAGAGACAGTTTTTTTCTGTGCACAGATAAAACACAATACACACACACTCTGCCTCTCCCTCTTGCACTCTCTGTCTCATTTGACTGCTGTCTCTGACACGTGCAGCCTGTTTCCACGGCAGCAGATGTTGTCACGTGTTCCTGTCTTTACTAGGCCGGCACTGCTTCTCACTGAGGCTGTCTATGTATGTGATAACAGACTGAATGATGGATGCTTAAGGTGAACATGTCTTAGTACATCAACAACATGTTTAAATAAAGCGTTTCAGTGCTATAAGAGTAACTTTGAGTCTGCAGGAGTTAATTCGTCCTGCAGCACTGAGTGATTTTCATTTTGTCTTAACCCCTAAAAATCCCAGGCTTATTACGTACTAAAGCTTGTTATTCAGCAGCTAGAGGGACTTCAATGCAAGCAAGTTGAGCTATTGTTAGGTTATAGAAGTGTGTAATAAAACTGCCCATGGCCATGTAAGGGGTTAATATAAAGTTTTGTGCAAGAGTTAGTGACCATCATTTATGGATTTCATTTCCATTATGGTCAAGTTATACATTTTTTTTAGAGATGTTCATGAGGAGTTATACAACAGTTAGTTCTGGCCATGCAAGCTGATTGGTTGTGAAGCATTCTAACTGTGTTGCTATTTCACCGTAACAGCACAGGTTTTTCACAGACGCTATCGCTCCACTGAGACACCATTGCTAAGCAGTTACTTTGACAGCTGTGGGAGACGCTCAACTACACTACACTAGACAACACTACGCTTTTCAGTCGGCAGCTGCAACAGAAGAACACCTAAACTACCTGGAATTAGCCAGAAATTAATTGAATACCATTCACCAAACAAAATGGGCTGTAAGATGCTTTACAGACTGGCTGGAACAAAACAGCATTAATATTAATCTAGCAAAAATTGACAAAACTGAGCTAAATTTGATATTGCGGCGGTTTTATGCCTCAGTCTGTACTTCAAAAGGTGAGGCGTACAGCAGACTGTATAGCGATCACATTACTGTGATGTAGCAACAAGTTGCTTGTTAAAGAACTAGCTATAATTTGGCGGAAGAAACTGCTAACAAAAACATTACATTTCACATTTGCAGACCAATTTATTTATTCCTTACTTTATTTATTTAACTGTTGTATAAAAGCAATAGAACCCTTGAGGTCGTATGTTATCACCAACAACATCATGGCTGTAATGATCTGCAAATCACAGCCGTGAAGTTATGTTGCGATAACATATAACCTCAAGTGTTCTATTGCTTAAATTAGATTGCATAGGAAGGGGAACACAAAGGAAAAAAACAAATGTTCACCAAACTGAAGTTAAAAATGATTAAATGACCACCAAAACTGTCTCCGTGAGATAAACAGCAGTTAAAACTCATCTTTGAGAGATGAGACAAAGCCAAGCTCCACTCTTTCTTCAGATCTGAAAAATCCACAGGTGTTTTTGTCCATCCTTCCACTGTGAGAAGATGTCAACACTATAAAGGATATACGGTTGTTCAGAAGCCATTTCAGAGAAAAGGAAATGGATAAAAAAGAAGAACATCAAACAAAGAAAGCTTTACAGAAGAAAGAAAAGGAAAATATTCTTGCACATTTCTTTGAAAAACTGAAAGCAAACATTCTGAAAAGAATGGAAACTAATGAAATTGAGGTTTCTGGGAGTTGTTCTGCCTGAAAAATTTAATTTGACTAAAGTTTATAGTGACGTCTTGGTTTCTGACTTGCACAGCAGTGTATGTGTTTGTTAGTATGTGATTTTTATTTCATTTTTTACCTTGTCCACAATGTTCATTTCAGCCTAATATTTTTTCATAAACCAGTCAATTGAAATGCGCTGTAGGTACTGCATACTATAGCAGTACCAGCATTTCAAAGGACAGTATAAGTTTCTCTCTCTGTCTCCTTTTTTACTTTGACTTTCTTCTTTGCAGTCGCTCTCGCTCTCTCTCTCTCTCTCTCTCTCACTCTCTCTCTCTATCTCTCTCTCTCTCTCTCTCTCACACACACACACACACACACACACACACACACACCTGTTCCTCATTGTTTTCCTCCTCTTATGATTGCTTCACCAGAATGATGATATATATCTGTGAGGGGGAGAAGAGAGCATGTAGAATGAGGATAGATCTGTGAGGGGGAGAAGAGAGCATGCAGAATGAGGATAGATCTGTGAGGGGGAGAAGAGAGCATGTAGCATGGAAATATCTGAAGGTAGAGAGCAGATAGGGAGAGAGATCAACTACAGGACCTAGATATCCTAGGAAAAGAGCAGGGAAGATGGGGAGGGAATTGAAAGTGTGGATTATCTGCTTTGTGTGGATATTCTGAATTGAACTATAAATGAGTGAAAAAATTGTGGAAAAGACTTTTTGTACAGTTTTCTTTGTTTATTAGATTTTAATGTATTAAGCATGTCACAATCATTAAATGTAACTCATGATTAAGTACAATATAAAGAACTGCATTTAACAATTTCATCATCTTTTTTATCCATTTCATTCTATTTAGTTAGTACTATTAGTAATAGCGCTGTTAAAGTTGCAGATCTAATCTGGTCAAATAAAATCTTAAATTTGTAATTAATGCCATGTACTAATGTGAAATTACTACAAAGCACTGCTGTATGTACTTGCACAAACAAGCAGATGTCTTCAGTTACATAGTATGATGCATCACCAATCAAGCAGAGTTTACATGTTGCATTGTTAACTTGATAGTGTGAAAATGTAAGCAATAAATTCTTTCTGGAGGCATACATGCTAACAATGCTAGCATTCTAGCTAGTAAATAAACAAATATTACTGACTGCAGCTCTCGAATCATGTTATAACATCAAGGAGACCCAAGACAAAAAAAAAATACAGTGCAAGAAAAATGAAGGATACGTTTCATACATATTGACAATCGTAATAACATTATCTTCATTGGGTTGACTATAAAATTACATAATCCACTGCACCTCACAGACTTCCTGAAATTATTGATTTTTTCTTAATCAGTCCTTTTTTTAAAAGATATAGTAAACACTGCAGTCCAAAGATGAAATGCCAGTTTGCTCATTTTTCTGTAGCATGATAACTTGGCACTAGTAGACAATGTGATTGGATTTGTGTGCATGTTACAGATGGGGGACTCAAGGAGACTTCACGACTACACACCCACTGCCAGCAGTCAAAGTCAAATTGTTCACCGAGAGTACAGGAGTGCTGGCCCTGGAGGATAAGGAGCTGGGCAGGGTAAGGGTCTGCTTCTGCTTCATCTGCTTCACAGTTGTGCTTGGTGTGCTCCTACTTTACTGAAATGGAAAAGTCTAATCATGCTCTCAGCCTGTGATGTTCAACAAAAAACAGACAAAAAATGCACTAACAATTATAAATAATTGAAAGCATCTTAAATATAGGCAACATATCTTTCTCATTATGACATTGCTCTAAGACTGTCATTAAATTATTAAGTCTCTTTCTAGACATGAGTATTTACATAAAGTAATCTTTAGTGACATTATCTTACATTTACTTCTTTCAAGTATTATTTCTTGAAACAAGACTGTGATCTGCCAGTGTAGGAAAAAATCCACTGAATAAATAGGCTTAAAGTAAAACGTCTAGGAATAGGTTACATAACAGTATTCATTAAACAAATAATGAGAAAATAGATATTTTGCTTACAAAATTTTAGATACTTTGCAATATAAGATATTTTGCTAAGATTTTTTTTCAATGATCTGTATTTGGTATATACAAAATATCAGGCACTGTACTGTTTTCTTTAAAATAATAAAAATCCATTAAACATGCTGTCACGATTGCCCCCCCACACAGTCCTGTCCATGTGTTCATGTTTTGGTTTAGCACATGTGTGTTTGTTTTGGTTTAGCCCCCTCGTTTCATGACTCCACCCCTTGATTGTCTCCACCTGTTTTCCACATGTCCCTCGTTTTCCATGTGTATTTAAGCCCTGTGTTTGCCCCTTGTCTTGGCTGGTCTTTGTTTGAATCTCTGTATGCTTTGTTGGTTGTTCTATGCTGTGTTGGATGTTCTGTTTTGCTTGTTCTGCTGTAGTCTGGTTTATGTCATGTCTGCCCCCCCAATCTGTCCATATTGGCTCTATGACCCTGGACTGGCTCGACCCTGATTTTGGATTTGCCCTTAATAAATCTTGCTTATCTCCACATATGCGTCCGCCTCCTCGCTCCCCGTTACAGAAAGACCAGTCACCAAAGGACGCATATGCAAGGGACAGGTGAAAAGCAGGTGGAAACAATCAGGGGTGGAGTCATGAAAGAGGGGGCTAAACCAAAACAAACGCACATGGGCTAAACCGAAACATGAACACATGGACAGGACTGGGAGGGGGCAAATTAGTAAGAAAATTATAATTTATGAATGCAACATATACAAGTAATACAGATTAGTGAATACTCACTGTTGCAAGTAAATTACTCTCCTCAACACAGTGGGAATTTATAAAACAGTTAACCCTGAGGGCATTAGGCATGTAAACTTTGTCTTGATGATGGCAACACCTAATTACAAATCAAACTTCAGCAGATAACCGTGTTGCTATAATATTCCCACTGTACATCATACAGAGTGTAATCACATTACCTGTCCTTTGGTTCTTAGCCATTTTGTTTCCCTCTTACAACTCTCAGGGCAAATTAGAAAAATCAATAGTTATTTATTATTTAGATGCAGATCCACAGATAACAGCTGTAACAGAATACTGTGGAGACATTGTGGTCTGTTGGAATTTGATAGCTAAAATTTTAACACTGGCTACTTTGTACATCATACACAGAGAGACCATTTCAGCAGCGATGGGTAAGTTCCCGTGAGAAAAATAAAACCATCTGGTTAAAAGAGAAAGACCAGCCGCTCTGTCCATCACTCTGTCCTTTGTATGTTCCCTGCTGACACACATGCACACACACACAACTGAAAGGTCTATCTCAGACTCAATTAACCTCCCTGTGGAGAGACAAGTCCAGTTCAACCTTTAAGTCTAAACTCTATTGTGACATTCAGTGCTATATGAAAAAGCCACAAGTGGAAATAACTTGAACAAAATTGTGTTACGTGACGATGTTGCTATGTCCAGAGCTTTTTCAAGTTTGAAATTGTCCTGCCAGTTTTGTTTGGTGTACTTTAAATGCAGTTATTTGAATAAATGGAAATTTAAAGTCATTATTTACTCAATCAGGTCTTTAAATAAAGCATTCAATATGTAAATGTTAAAAACTTGTTGACTGTTTTTAAAAGTGAAGCATGTCATAGACTTGGCTAAAGTGAAGGTTTAGGTTGTGAAAATTACCTTGGGAAAACGGGTGCTTTGCATCAATAGCACTGTGTGGCCTTGTTTATTCATAACAGTGTCAAATATTTGTTAAAATGGGACAAAATGAAAAGTGGGTATTGTTAAAATAGGAGAAAAATATACTTAGGTGGCTGTAATTATTCTTGAGGCTGCCTCCTAAGTATTCCCCATGTGGGGGGAATACTAAAAATGTGATGGAGCAAAGATGAAAATCTGCATATTTACTTTGTGTCAAAATACCATTTTGAAAAAGAAAACATATGTAGTTCAAGCTGACACTTTGATGGAACAGATCAATAATAAGTGTTTCCATAGTGATGCAAGTTCTATTCTGTATGCATGCCAATCCAGAAACTATTGCAGTACATCCAACAGTATGGATAGCATTATGCTTCTATTAAATATCTCTATTTCTGTTTTCTGTAATTTGAAAATGCTGGCTGTTATTGACACCAAGTCAATTTTAATGAAACATACATAGTCAATTGATTTGAATAGTTGATACTTTATATCTTATATTACTGTGCAAAAGTCAGAAACCACCTTAGATTTAATTTCCACTCAATTATTATTAAGTATGAGATTCACTTTTCAGGAGCCATTTCTGAAGAAATTAGAGGTGAAAGTTAAAGCAAAATCAGTGAATAAACAGGAGGAAAATGTAACCAACTTCTAAGACTGAACGTTGGTGATAGTGGATGAATGTGCTTGCAGATTTGTTTAAGAAAGCTATAATAAAAGGCAAAGGTTTCTGTGTAATTGTCTACTTTTTCATGACACTGAAAAAGAAATAATTGCATTGTGACTGGAAATAAACGGAAGGGTGGTCTCTGACTTTTTCACAGTACTATATGTTTAAATCTTAACATTACTATTATGACTAGCAAACACAGCTTTGAACACCCACACACACAAACTCAGTATTTCATTAAAATAGAAAAAAGTTTACTTAGTTGCATAAAATGTGTTTTAGTAATGACAATTCTTAATGTTACACATTGATTTAGATTTTGGGACACATTTACTTTAGAACAGTAGGATCTAACTGCTCATCGTCTGACCATGAGAGACAGAGATGGAGTCTCACTTTCTGCTCTAAAATTAAACTAGTGATAGAACTAAATATATTTATTTCACTTTAAAAGAAATCAGTTAAACACAATTAGTATTATTTCAGTTGAAATTTAGGGGTTAGTGTAACGCCTGATAGCGGAGATGATGATACAAGTCCGGAGAGAAGCAAGATTTATTATGGGCAAATCCAGGATCATGGTCGATACAGTCCAGGGTCATAGAGCCAACACGTAGAGATCAATGGGCAGACATAAATCAAAGAACACAAACAGGCAGCTCGCAGTGGCGGTGGAGTACAAGCCGAGTACCATATAATGGGTAATCTGCAGGTTCCTTCAGTCTCACCTCGACTTGCGCTGCAGGTCGCTCCTCCCTGCAGCATTGCTGAAGCCAGGTGGACCCAAGGCGCTTATCTTAGCTCTCGTTGTCCGAATCGAGGCATGGTCCTTTGCCTTCCTATGGGACAGATGAGACGCTCGTGTACCCTCAGCACCAGGGGATTCGTTGTCTCCGGCTTGGCAGCATTGGGATGTGGGTAACTCGGGCTGCGTAGAAGCAGCCGGAGTTTTGTTTCCAATGGAACAGCCACAAACCTGAGTCTTGCTTTTTTGCTGCGTCCTTGTTTGGCAGGTCTTTCAAATATTCAACACCATCAAACAATCAGCACAAAGACCAACATACATCCATACAAAGACCTGTAATCACACAGGGGAAAACACAGGGCTTAAATACATGAGGGTAAATAAGGGACAGGCAGAAACAAAGGTGGAGACAATCAGGGGTGGAGTCACGAAACAAGAGGGCAGGACTGAAAACCAAAACAAAGAAGCACATGGACAGGACAGGAAGGGGCCAATCTTGACAGTTAGGTTTGAGACCTCCCTATAGTAAATGTAAATGAATGATGATTTTGTATATATTTTGCTTAATACTATCTCAATTAATGCCTTGAATTTAACATAATGTAGTCTTTGTAAATATCTAAGATCTAAATACTATTTTTTTAACAGTTTTTTAGTTTGGGTCTGCAGTATAATCCACATAGTGATCTAGTGATATAAACCACAATATCACTCAGAAAAGTGCAGTTTATACATATTTTTACAATGCCCAAGATGCTATGCCACTATGTCGCACCTTCTAGCGGAAAATAATTTATTATGTTAAAGGAAACACTGAGTTCTGTATGTATTGCTGGAAAGACATTAGGTAAGGTAGGTTTAAAGTCAATAAAAATGAACCAGTGATTGCAAGAATGAACAACTTATTTCAAGCCTTTTTTAAATGGGTTCTGCAACATTCAGCATCAGCCCACATACCTCTACGCAAAATAATACAAGCGGCATGAATGCTGAAGTCTGACTAGACGCTGCCTTCTGCTTTTTGACCTTGCCTGCTGACAGAGCTGTGTGATGTGTTTCCTCTGAGGCTGAAGCAGGCAGCCATCTCAAAGCTCTTTAACTCTGCAAAGAGAAAGATTACGCCAACTCATCAGAGAAAGGGAGAGGGAGGGGGAGCTGGAGACCAGGGATGAAAGAGTGAGAAGAGAGACTGATAGAAAAAGACTGTGAGAGAGAGAGAGAGAGAGAGAGAGAGGAAGTGCGAGAGAGAATGAGAAAGAAACTCGCTCTACTCTGATAAGGTGCCAGAGGAGCAGCAGCACATTCAGCCTCCCCATGCTCAGGGGGGGGATGAGTGAAAATTAATTGAGTGTTGAAAATTTCTCCAAAAATGCTGACTGGCAAAAGTAATACGTTCATATCGGCTCCACTCACACCCATATCCGTGGATATTCTCCCTCATGCTTGCAACCTGTTTATCGCATGGTGCTGCATGTGTGAAAGCGAGTTGGACAGAATATGGCAGCATTTTGACTTTAGCAGTCACAATCTTGCTGTACTTATAACTAATGTCCTCTCTGGTTGATCAATTAGGTTGTCCTTCACCCAACCCCTAACAGCCCAAAGCAGTCAGAGCTGCATAAGATGACCGTGACCAAGGCCTGCCCTGACCAAGACCTAAAGATCAAACTGGCTGTTCGCATGGATAAGCCTCAGAACATGAAGGCTTGTGGGTAAGGGCAAATTTGGTGTATGTGACATATTTTTTTTAGGACTGTCAAATAATTAATCTAATGAATTACAATTACTCACATTTATCTTATTTTCTCCAATCTGAAATCAATGACATATTTTTCCTATAAAAAAAGCAGTTAATTTTGTCATAGCCTTATCCATCCATCCATCCATCCATCCATCCATTATCTTCCGCTTCTCCGGGGTTCAGGTCACAGGGGCAGCATCCTAAGCAATGAGGCCCAGACCTCCCTTTCCCCAGCCATTTCCACTAGCTCTCCAAGGGGGATTCCGAGGCGCTCCCAGGCCAGCTGGGCGATATAGTCACGCCAGCGTATCCTGGGTCTTCCCCGGGGTCTCCTCCTAGGTGGACTTGCCTGTGACACCTCCCGAGGGAGGCGTCCAGGAGGCATCCTAACCAGATACCCGAACCACCTCAGCTGGCTCCTCTCGACGTGAAGAAGCAGTGGCTCTACTCCGAGTCCCTCCCGGATGACCGAACTTCTCACCCTATCTCTAAGGGAGAGTCCAGACACCCTGCGGAGGAAACTCATTTCGGCTGCTTGTATTCGTGATCTTATTCTTTCGGTCATTACCCAAAGCTCATGACCCTAGGTGAGGGTGGGAACGTAGATCGACCGGTAAATCGAGAGCCTTGCCTTATGGCTCAGCTCTTTCTTTACCACAACAGACCGGTAAAGAGCCTGCATCACTGCTGACCCAGCACCAATCCACCTGTCAATCTCCCTCTCCCTTGTACCATCACTTGTGAACAAGACCCAAAGATACTTGAACTCCTCCACTTGAGGCAAGAGCCTATCCCCGACCCATAGAGGGCTCTCCGCCCTTTTCCGCCTGAGAACCATCGTCTCGGATTTAGAGGTACTGATTCTCATCCCGGCCGCTTCACACTCGGCTGCAAACCAATCCAGCAAAAGCTGAAGTTTGCGGCCTGATGTCCCCAATAGGACTACATCATCTGCAAACAGCAGCAATGTGACCCTGAGGTCACCAAACCAGACACCCTCCATCCCCTGACTGGTCCAACTCTCACTGGGAACGAGTCTGACTTACTGCTGGCTATGCAAACCAAACTCCAGCTTTGTTTGTACAGGGCCTGAATGGCTCGTAGCAAAGAGCCATGTACCCCGTACTCCCAAAACACCTCCCACAGAATACCCCGGGGAACACAGTTGAATGACTTCTCCAGATCCACAAAGCACATGCGGACTGGTTGTGCAAACTCCCATGCCCGGTACGACTCCTTCTTCAGCTTGACAGCATCTCTCACCTGGGGTATCCACCACCGGATTCGAGGATTACCGCCCCAACAGGTACCAACTACCTTACGGCCACAGCTACAGTCAGCCGCTTCAACAATGGAGGAGCGGAACATGGCCCATTCTAAGTCAATGTTCCCCACCTCCCCCGATATCTGGTCAAAGTTCTGACAGCTCCTCTCTTTACCCGAGTGTCCAAAACACATGGCCGCAAGTCCAATGACACGACTACAAAGTCAATCATTAAACTGCGGCCTAGGGTGTCCTGGTGCCATGTGCACTTATGGACATCCTTGTGTTCAAACATGGTGTTCGTGATGGACAAACTGGTTTGCACAGAAGTCCAAAAATTGAACACCACCCGGGTTGAGATCAGAGAGGCCATTCCTCCCAATCACACCCCTCCAGCTCTCACTGTCATTGCCCACGTGAGCGTTAAAGTCCCCCAGTAGGACAATAGAGTCTCCAGGAGGAGCACTTTCAAGCACCCTTCCCAAGGACTCTAAGAAGGCTGGGTACTCTGAACTGCTGTTCAGTGCATAAGCACAGACAGCAGTCAGGACCCATTCCCCAACCCGAAGGCGTAGGGAAGCTACCCTCTCGTCCACCGGAGAAAACCTCAACATACAGGCACCGAGTCGAGGGGCTATGAGAAAGCCCACATCTGCCCGCCACCTCTCACCATGGGCAACTCCAGAAAAGAATAAAGTCCAGCCCCTCTCAAGGAGATTGGACCCAGAGCCCAAGCTGTGTGTTGAGGTGAGCCCGACAATATCTAGCCGGTACCTCTCAACCTCACGCACCAACTCAGGCTGCTTCCCCGCCAATGAGGTAACGTTCCAAGTGCCAAAAGCCAGTTTCAGCAACCGAGGATCAGAACGCCAAGGCCCACGCCTTCGGACACTGCCCGATCCACAAAGCACAAAGTCACCTAGGACCAGTTTGCCATGGGAGATCCAACCAGGAGCTTTTGCTCCAGACAACATAGCTCCTAGGATCATTCAAGCATGCAAACCCCTCCACCACGATAAGGTGATGATCCATGGAGAGGGTCATAGCTTTATCAGTGGTTAAAATAAGCTTCATCAAAATGCATTTATTATTTTTGATAATTCAGTTAGATTATCACACAGAGTTCACATTCCTGAACATAAAAATCATGTGATTTATATAAAATAAACACAGTTCCCAATTTTCATCACCAGTGTCAGGGAGAGCAGTAGTGAATGTTTGAGCCAATGAGCGTATATATCATATATGCAGTCAGTGGTTTGAACTCCTCCTTGATTGTAGCCCTTTGCTCTTGTTCCCATTCCTTCCCTCAAGGGGAACTGTAATTTTCCACTTTGTCCTTGCACTTGTTAGTTTGCTCCTTGTTGATTTACTGAAGGTCAGAGTACTGTCCAAGCATTTGCTATTTGCAAGCTGTATTTAAATAAGAGGACTACAATTGTGGGTTCTGTCATAGCAACATACAGTGTGTGAGCAGTTGGACTTCAGCCTGGACACTTTAAGATGGTTCGAAGGACCAAACTAGGAAAATATGTTAAGGGTGTTAAAAGATTAGTGGGCTTATTTAACAGATTCACACTTTATTAATCATTTAATGTTGATTTTTTTATGTGTTGCTTCTACCCTTAGTGCTGGTCTCTTATTCACTTTTTATTATTCAGTGACCACTACATTTTGTTTTGTAATTATTATAGAAGTAATCTATAAGTTTTGCAATTATAAGAGAAGAACTGATGTGTGGCTCTGTTTATGGGCTCCTGCAATGTTAGAGGTTTAAAGTAGCAAAAACAGTAGAATTAAAAATGTTCTGAGGGCTTTTTTAAATCGTGTGTGCTCTGCTTTGAAATGGTATCATTGGCCTTCACACATCTTCTGTTTTACTGCATAGGTATTTGTGGGCTTTCGGGAAGAATGTTTGGAAGCGCTGGAAGAAGCGGTTCTTTGTACTGGTCCAGGTAAGTCAGCACGGATTTGAGTTTCAGGCCATGTGATAAGAGCAATGTGAAAATGTGCGATGTAAAGAATAATCAATGGAAATATGTTCATATAACACATTACAGTGGAAATGGAGTCAATATTAAATATTTTCTTGTGCCTGGTTTTTGTTTTTGCTGCAGGTGAGCCAGTACACTTTTGCCATGTGCAGCTATCGGGAGAAGAAGTCTGAGCCTCAAGAGCTGCTGCAGCTGGATGGGTATACTGTGGATTACACTGACCCACAACCAGGTACATACATACACACATTTAAATTCAATATATATGTCTCTTGCATAGCACATTTTGCTAAAGCAATGTTTAAAAAACATTTGATTCAATTTTCTTTTTCAGATTTTTTCAAATATTTGTAATCACATTAAATAGCTACATAATTTGTTAATCTTTAAATACAACACAATAAAACAACAATTCCATATTGTGTTATTTTCAAAGAGATCCTGTTACTACGATAAAACGCGAATTATAGTTGAAATTTTGATAACCATAGCAGGTTATGCTAAAACATAAAAACATCTGATTATTTTAAAGTAATCAAAATTGGCATCCATTTTCTAAATAATATGGATGACACTAGCTAAACTTATTGCATGGTAACTGCTACATGACCAAATCAACTGGAATGGGCTACTAGCAAGTAATATTGCAAAATGCATTAACACTTTAAAAACAGTTCTAAATGAAAACCAAACAATAACTGCTCAAAGAATCCAGCGCACCAAATGATTCATTTTAAGTTCACACAAAAGGCAAATGCTACACCTATTGTACTGTGTAAATTTAAAGTTAGGCAAGACCTTTATTGCCATTTCTGTAAGTCAGCAGTAGTTCACTTGTATATGCATATGTTCTGGGTGTCAACAGAGCCACGCTTTTGTAAAACATGCAGAGTGTGGTTAAGCATATTCTTACTGAAATAAGCAAGGCTTTCTCTAAAAGAGACGTCTGGGTGGCAGCATATATTGCTCCAAAACCTGTCTGCATTGTTCAGCATTAGCCATGCCACAAATGTGCGAGTCATCCATGAAGACAAGCTGGATGGTCCCTCTCCTCTTCAGGTTGGAGGACACAGCACCCATGATTTCTTGAAAGAATATCAAATTTTGATTCATTTGACAACAGGACACTTCTCCACTTCACCTTAGTCTATCTTAAATGAGCTCAGAACCAGAGAAGGTGGCAGCATTTCTGGGTCCTGTTTATACTTGTTTTTGTCTTTGCATGGTGGAGTTTTAACTTGCATTTGTGGACACAACAACAAACTGTGTTCACAGTGATTTCCACTACAGATTCTTGTGTATTTTTAATGCAGTGGCACCTGAGGGCCCAAAGATCATCGCCAGCCAAAATTGTTTTTTGGCCTTGTCCCTTACATACAGATTTCTCTGCATTCTCTGAATCTTTTAATGGTATTATGTACCATTGTTTATTAAAATCTTTGCTGTTTTACATTGAGAAACATTATCGTCTCGCTATTTGTCTTTCACAGAGTGGCGAGCGCTTCCCCATCTGTACTCTCTGGGATGCTCTTTTTATATCAATACTGACCTGCCATTTAACCTAATTGTATGTGAGATGTTCTAGCAAGTGTTCTTTAGCATTACACTACTTAACCTGTTACCCTGTCTTTACTTTTTTGAAACCAAATTCACCAAATTCAAATGAATAAAAATAAATATTTCAAAAAACAAAAACAATCTTAGTTTCAACATTTGATATGTTGTCTTTGTACTATTTGCAATTAAACATAGGGTTTAAATGATTTCCACATCATTGCATTTACAAATTACATTTTGCACAGCATCCCGACTTCAAGAGATTCTCTAATATTTTGGGAAAATCTGTACACAAAGACCCATAAACATTCCTTCTTCTTGATGACTACAGAATCATCGAAAAAGGGTTTATTTTTTTTGGCCAGCCATACAGCAGCCAAAATGACAAATTTGAAAATATGAGTTGAAGCCTTCCGTTTCTGCTCATCATGGTTTGCTTGCTTATTTTCAGGACATTACTCTTCTGCAATATACAATGATTGGGATAAATTAGACCAAATAAGAACAGTTGTATCAAATACTGAGAAAGATTTTTTTTAAATATCAGAGCTTCATGACTTTTGTTAACTGATGTGAGTGTGTGGAAACTCTTTCTTACTGCAGGCCTTTGTTTATTTTTTTATGTGCATGTCTCCTCTTCTTTTGTGTAACACTGACCATCACTGCTATCATTATTAATATTTCTAACATTGGTATCTAATATTAACTACCAGCTCTATATGATTACTGTTGTGAAGGATATTCTGATTGATATCATGAATATAGTTCTTTTGATCTGCAATTATATGTTACTGAATTTTAAAAAATATTCACTTTGCCATCTTAACAGATTGAATAATATTTTTGGGTGGATGAATTAAAAAAAAAAGAAAGCTTTTTTGAGGGTCACGTGTCATCCACAATCTGTACTTTGCGAAAAAATAGGTTTATATATATATCATTGTAAATTGAGGAAATGTGTTTGTTACTCTGAGGCAACATTGTTAAAAGAGATTATTGTTAATCTTTTGCTGTAATGTTAATTTCCTGGTCAGGGTTGTTGTATAATTGCAGGACCACTAAAACTATGCACTTAAACACTTTAAGTGGTGTGAAATCTCTTTTATTAATCTAATCTCTCGCATGTCATGAATGTAGGTTTGGATGGAGGCCGCGCATTTTTTAATGCCGTAAAGGAAGGGGACACTGTGATTTTCGCCAGCGATGATGAACAGGATCGCATTCTATGGGTGCAGGCCATGTATCGGGCCACTGGCCAATCACATAAACCAGTCCCACCCACCCAAGTCCAGAAACTCAACTCTAAGGGCGGAGCTTCAGCGCAGATGGATGCGCCCATCTCTCAGTTCTGTAAGTTAAGGACACTGGCAAAGCATTCACTACCTCTCACATACAACCAGAGAACCATAGTGCAGTTCATTTTGACATTTTATATATAAATCAGGGCTCTTACCATGTTGGAATTTTTTTTCAAGACAGAACAAGGGCTCAATCTGACCTAGTGTTAAACTTACAGAATATAATTAGGATCAGTGGTTTATAGATTGTGCTAACCTTGAGACATGTCAGGCTAGTTTGCAGCCCCTGAAGAAACAGTGTCAGCAATATAACAGGCATGCATACACACAGTAACGTTATGTGCCTTAATGTCTTTGCACAGGGACCATTTCAGATCTGTTACACAAGATTTTAACTCTAATGCCAGTGTTCAAACCAGAATCCATTCAAAATGTATAGTTTCATTCAATGATTTGAGAAACTGATCATTGTTGAGAAACTAATGCTTTAACCCATGAGACAGCTTAGCAGACTGCACTGGAAGCAAAGGGAAGGTAAGAGTGCAAAGGGTGAAACGTACATTCATTCCAGTATCCTCTTCTCCAAGGAATGCGGGAAGGAGTTTTCTGTTGGGGGTGCTAAGGTATATGTCATGTCACCGATGACATGCAAAATGATTTGCTGTCGTTCTTTTTATTTTTTTAAATTTGTTTAATTTATTTATTTGTTTGTTTGTTTATTTATTTATTTAGCTAATTTACATTGTGCGGAACATGTAATAAACTGCTCTAATGAAGCGATTGACAACAATATATTTAACTGATGCACATCATCGCTGTGCTCTGTCCTGGACAACTTTAATGCAAATGAACTGAGTGGCGATCATTCACACTGAAGATATGTGGTGTGGTAACTGATTATGTGATGCCCACAATGGTGAGATTTAACACTGACCTGCCTACCGACCGGGAGATAATGCCTAATAAAAAACTTCATTATTAAAATAGAAAACAGTATTAGGCTGCTTTGGGCCTTAGAACTATATAGACCTTCTCTCTATGAACTTCAGCCTGCATGTGTTTAAGCGGTACACCCCCAAAGCATCCAAAAGTTTTTGGCTCTCTATTATGAAAATATGGCATTCACTTAAAAAATGCAGGACTACTGTTGGATTACTATGAAATCAATAGGTGCTGCAGCACCCTTGGCACCCCCACTTCCCGCGTCCCTGCCCTTCTCTGTCTTATTTATACCCTTTGACTTCTGTGTGAGGTTATAGTCCGCCCACCACAACCATAAAAAGATAAAGCCCCTTTCAGAATATATGCATTGCCGTCTACAAGTATGATATAACACTGAATATTTAGTCACTCAGCTATGACTGTGATGACATTTCTGTCTAAACTGTAGTCTGAACTTAATTTTTTCATTGCTGTGTTTTTGCATTGCACATTAAAAGTTTTAAAATAAGCACAGCCTCTTAATTACCAGTATACAGCTCAAAATAACTCATCTGTAGTAATCTAATCTTAAATGCTGCTCTATCTTTAAATACTGAACATGAAGTCTTGTAAAAACATTTTATCAGTAAGCATCCTTTTAAACAACATTCAATTCAGTCACAGTGTAATAAAATATGTTATCAATAAGACTTTGATTAACTTTTGAATTCTCAAATGCCTTTTTAAATGCTTTTCCTCAAACAGGTAAAATAAAAATTTTTCAAAGCGCTCGTTCAAATCTACTTTAGAGGATGTAAACAAAATAGATCCTGCTATTCAGAACCAAATCCATGTTTTTGGTGTGCATCTTTCAATCTCAACATCTCGCCAGAAGATTTTTGTCAAAACCTGCTTTTGAAAGCCACTGAGATGTAAACACCTTTGCCTTTTTCTTGTTAGACTGTGCAGTTTTTGAAGGCAATAAACACCCATAAAGGGTCGATTTAAGGAAATCTAGCATGTGAAAATAATATTTTTTAACTTCTTCTATGCATAAACTCATACAGTTAATGGGATTGAAAGGATCAGGAGAACAAGTCTACCAACAGAGATTCTTTGTTATTTCTCCATTGGTTTTTTGTCTAGTATGTGAATGTTTCTTGTGGTCAGTTGAATCCTGACAAAGTTCAGCTGATGCCATTCAACTTCCTCACTAAAACACAGACCCTACCCCTCTCCCGAAACATTATTACACAGTGTAAATGTTTCACACTCTCACCTTCTACACAACCAAGTGGTTTTGAATGGCATAGATAAGTAATACACACCATGTACCTTACACATCTTAATTGCAGCAGACAGCACTGTACAAATTTTGCTGCAGTTGATTTTGCCAGATTCTAGAATGCTATGAAGGTTCTGGAATGTTCTGTTTTGTTTTGAAGGACATACCATAGACTAACCTTATAAAACAGGCAATAAACTTAGGATAACATTAAAATGAAAATGTGACTACATTGGGCCCATAAATAAAAACTGTAAAGTCTTATAGGTTCTTGATTTACAGCTTTTGAAATGTTTTCAAATTTGTCTCGCAAGAGTTTTATTTTTAAAAATATGAAGGTATTGGACAAGTATAAATGGCTTTATCTTCCAATACCTTTAACCGATGCAGTGCCTTCATAGAATCCTTATAGTTGCTGTTACTGGCATCAAATACACATTTTTACTAGCATTCAGATATGGATGTCTAAAGGTAAGTGTGTTTGCCAGTACAGTGTTAGTCACTGTTAAATGTAAAGTTGAATTGCTCTTATCTTTCTCCATGTAGATGCTGTAAGTGTTCATGATTCAGCACACTCATGTGGATTATAGAGCAAAGAATCCTGTTAAAAACAACTGCAGCAGAACAATGAATACAAGAAACAAAAGACACCAGTCTTTACTTTCTCCCCATCTTTCCCTCTCTGTCTCTTATACTCTCACTCTGTCTCTCTCTCTCTCTTTCTCTCTCTCTTTCTCGCTCTCTTTCTCTCTCTCTCTCCTCCTTATTCTCTCTTTCTCTCCCTTTGTCTGTCTCTCTTCCTCTCTTTTTGTCTGTCTCTCTGTCTCTCTCTGACATTGTTCCACACCAGCTCAGACTGCACTATCATGTTGGTACAGGTCGTTGTTTTGTGTTGTGTTTTTCTTCCTTCATGCTTTGCTTGTACCCTTTTTTAGTCGTGCAGCTGTAGTGGGGTCAGGGTTTTCGTGTCTGCTTTTTTCCTTCAGCCTTGTTGCTAGTCTTTATGTTATTCTGGTTTGTCCCTTCTTACCCTGCTGTCTTCTAGCTGGACTTAAGGGTAAGTGCTTCCCTGTTAGCTAGCACCAGTCAGATAATCCTAAAACCATTATCTGACAAATGCAACGTGCTTTTTTACTCTCTCTGTTCCCTCTTCCTCTTTCCTTTTCTTTCTCGAATCTCGCTTTTCATGCCTTAGACCAAAGTAGACTGTTTTTCTTTTTTTTGTCGATTTAATTTATTGGTTGTAGGTCTAAATATATAAATTTCCATTAATTTTGCCAGTTTAGGATGCATGAAATTTTTAATTCCTCTCTCAGTACCATAAAGCTCAGTTATTATGGTTGATTTATTTGCATAATTGCCTTCTCTACAGTATGTAATATCACTGGCGTGAGAAGACCCCTCAGAGTAAAGATAAAAGATGAATCCAGTGTTTATATTCTTTCAGCTGCTTAAGCTTACAAAATGCAATCGAGGTATACCAAGAGGCTATGCTTCTAACTAATGGTAATTTCAAATTGGAATATAGCACTTGCACCAGAGTGAAGAGAGAATGCAGTTCGGAGTTATAAAGATCTTCAAGTGGTAGAACTGTGAAAATCCGATAAAATGTTCATTTTATTTTAAAATCAAAATTGGACCAATAATTGTTCATGTTGTTCCACTATTTAGAGCAGTTTTAAATTTTGATTAGTTTAGCTATTCACTGATTAGAACCTATCTTTGGTGAAAACATCTGAATCTGAAGTGCTTTACTCTTGAGGGTTCAATTACATTTAGCATTTAGCCACTTTCCTTCTTTTTGGCTTTGGTTCACAAGAGTTGGCAAATATGTAAGTGGAGTATTCTGAATGCCAATGCCAAAGACTAGGTATTGCCATCCTTCTTTACCGTGAAATACTCCCGATTTTGTAATATTTATCAAGTTTTCTGGGCCTATTTTGAATAGCTGCTTGGCCCAGCATAGCACCTTTAGCAATGAGAGACTCCATTTTGAATTTCTGTTCTGATTGCCCATTTATTGCTTGAGTAGGAGAGCACTCAAGTGTCACGTTGTCCATTTAGGTGGTGGCAAAAGGGCAGGGGTTTTCCTTTTTTGTTTTGTTATTCCCCATTTTCCCAGAGAATGAATGACCCACTTTTAGCCTCTGTTGGCTTCATGCTAAACCCATGTACTTGCACCAGAACTGTAATGCTAGCCTGTTAGCGTGCCACCTCAGTGGCTTGCTTGCTAGTGTGCTCAGCAGTTGTGAACACACTAATAATTTCTTAAGTATTGTCAACTTGCAAATGCTAATAGAAAATAAGGAATGCAAATAGTTAACATTAAATGGAAAATGTATCAACAATTTGTTTCCTTGCATGACAAGCATAGTACTCGCTGTATTCCCGCATGTGAATGTAGATAATCATGGAGCATTTACATACACTCATGTTCCAAGAAAATTACCTTGTAAATAAACATAATCCAAGATAGTCATTACTAGTGAAACCGAAGCGTGTCAATAATTTTATCATATTCAGACTCTTATACATTTGAATCTGAGGACACGTCAGTTGTCAGGACATTAGTTACATGGAGATACTGTCATACCTCTTCAGCTGTAATATTAATCCCCTCTTTCAAGCACGCTTATTTTGTCCCTTTTTTCCTATCATTTTTTTCTGTTCTGTTGTCCACATGTCCTCCCTCTCTTTCTCATACACTCTTCTCTGTTCTTTTTGTAACCCACCCTCTCACCTGTCACATTTTTATTCTATACTTACCATTCCACATAATGCTGTCCATATTTTTTGCCAATCGCTATGATTTTTAATGTTTAATTTGTTATTTATTTTGTCTATTCTCTCTTCTGTCATAGTTCTCTCTTTCTCATTATGTTCTTCATTCCATCTCTCTCCTGCTCTGGTTTTACCCATGGAGGAATATTTACTTTTATTCCTTTTTTGCCACCTCAACTCTCATTTCTGTGTTCTTGGCCCTCCTAATGGATCATTTCACAAATATATGTCTTCACTAGACCCGTAATTTAAAATTTATAATGCCCTCGTTACCTCTAAAAAAACTAATTAGAAACATTTAAAAATGGCTACAAGTATTGCATTTTAGAGTCCTGTCTTTACTCTATGTAAAAAGTCGTTAAATTGTTCAGTCACCACTTCTCAACACATTCATAACCATTTCTACCTGTTCATGTGTCAAAAAAGACATGATGAGCTACTATTAAGCTCAAAGACTGCACACATTTTTCTCTGTATATTGTCTTTCATTAGTACACAGTCATCACTGCACTAGTTTGTATTGCATCATTCTGTTCAGAAACTAAGCCATTCTTTAGTGGCCAGGCAAGGAGATATTTAACACCTGTTTGAATAGTATTTTTTTATAGTAGAAAAAAGTGTTTTCTTTTTTCTCACAAGAAGGAAATAATTGATAGATCTCTTTTTTATAGAAAATTAAGACTGATGATTTTTCTTTCTTATAGCAAACGCATTATAAAACATGATGTTCAAACCATGTATGCAAAAATCAGCTAAGATGGGAAAGAGCAACCTCGCAATCGTCCTAGCTGCAATGTACCTGAAAATGTGACAGTAAAGAATTTTTATGAGACATCAATAGTTTTTGTCCCATTACACCATCAACAAAAAACTCTATTGGAATTAAACGAGTCTTTTGAAAAAGAAAGACTTATTATTTTTTGTAGTGTATCTTTATCCAGTACCCTACAACAGCAAAACATGTAACTAGTAACTGGTTAAAACTTGCTAAAATCCTCCTGATTTTCTGACATCTCCATTTTTACAAGCACACAATCCATCATTTCTCTCTAAGTGAGTGACATTAACCAATTGCGAATGGCAGAATCTATTGTATTCATATGAATTTAAAAACATTACAATTCATCATTAAGATCAATAAGTTGTGATCAAACAAAAACTTAGTAAACGTTTAGAGAAACTGCACCCAAATCAGTCCATGCATGTCCATCCAGTATGAATGTGGGTTGATGAGTTGAACTTGAGCATCGCCCAGTACCATATTGCTAGGTCTAATTGAACTCTGCTTGACTTTTGCTGCAAGTTGACAATGAGAAAGCTGAAAGTCTTTGAGTTGCTGTAGAGTAGTTGACAAGATGGTGGTCTTTTGTTGAAGCAAGGTGTATCTTTATAGGCTAATTTACTAACTTCCTCTTCCTTACGCCACCTCCCCCTTTCCCTACATCTTGCGTGATTGACTGGATTAGATGCTGACAGGGCACAGAAGCACGGCATGGATGAGTTTATCTCGGCTAACCCTTGTAGCTTTGACCACGCTTCGCTGTTTGAGATGGTGCAGAGGCTTACACTGGACCACAGGCTCAATGACAACTTTGCATGCCTGGTAAGTGAGACATTGTAGTATTGTGTCAGAAGACAAAGTACTCCTTTTATACTGCAGTTCTTATATTTTTGCTATTTGCACTCCGGTAATTAGAAATTAGTTAGATTTACTCAGTTATAGGTACTTAAATAAAATTTGAATGTGTTTATGCTTATACCTGAATATTATAAAATACTTCTTCAATAAAAATAGCTTATTTTAGAGATTAGGGTTAGGGTTAGGGTTAGACCCTAACCCTAACCCTAACCCTAACCTCTCATTTAACATTTTATTTTAGGCCAAAATAATTCCAAAAAAAAAGAAGAAGAACAACTAAATTAACCACATTTGATGTGCCAGTTGTTGCTGCTGTACAAGGCCATTCCACTATAGATCTATTGGGAACATTTTTAACTCCTACTCCTACTTCTACTTATTATTCAATAAAGGAAGAACATTTTTACTTGAGCATGGGTTTAGACTACTCTAACCAGCTTTGGTTTCTGCATACCATCAATCTGAGACGATGAAGCTTGCAACACTTAATCTGAGGTGTTTCGCAAAATGTTTTCATGCCATGACACACCAACATCTTTGGAGGAGTGTACTAACTAGCCCAGTTACAGTATCACTGTGTGAAAGTCTCAGTGACTACAACCTGCAGGCCCTTTCTCCTGGACACACAGGCATGAAGGGTCCATGACATCTTTTAGGTTTATAGGCACTACTCTACTAGTACACAACTCCCAGCCTGTTTATTGTTTTACTGATTTTCTTGCAGGGATGGTTTAGCCCAGGGCAAGTCTTTGTTCTGGATGAGTATTGCGCTCGAAATGGAGTGAGGGGATGTCACAGACACTTGTGTTACCTTGGCGACCTGCTGGAGAGAGCGGATGCCGGGAGCATGATTGACCCGACGCTGCTGCACTACAGCTTCGCTTTCTGTGCCTCACATGTCCATGGGAACAGGTATGTTTACCGTTTCCTTAGCAAAAGCAATAGGCTGCACACCAATGACATGTCTCCAATGACATGACTAAAGGAATGTTTAAAGAAAAACTTGTGGAAGAATGAAGAACCAGCGGGCTTTTTAAATCACCCTTTGCTTCAGTGTTTGTCTGTTGAGTTGGTTGTTTTTTTCCTTTTAAATGTCATGTATGTTTGTTTTCGTGGCATTTCACATTATTAATTTTGTTTTATTATTTCTTCTCTCCACCTTAATCCATTTCTTCCCCTGTATTTCAACAGTGCTCATTAAACCCTAAAGGCTCCCCTTCTCTTCCTCATTAATTTGCTCCCTGAATCTCATTGTTTTAATATTGCTCACCTCATCATATGTTCCTGATAGTCAGAGGGGGTCTGAGTTACAGGGGTGTGGTTCTAAGCCAGGAGGGAAAAAGGAGTCTAAAAAAAAGAGGAACTGTAAAGCTCAGCCAGTCCTTGTGTGCCAAAGGTAAGAGGCTTTAAATGCAGGGAGGAAATTGATATTTAATAAGTCAGGAAAAGAGAAAAAGAGAGTAAGCTGTGCAGTTACATGGATAAAGTCATTGTTTTTCTTCATTCCTGTTTTGTTCAAAATATAGTGAGGCTTTGAAATCATTATCAAGAATTGAATCAAATTGAATCGTCTGCTGAGTGTGTTGTTAGACCGCTAACTGGTCTCATGTGAACAGCTTCAGTTTTGAACAACATGGAAACTGGTCCATTCTTAAAATAGAACAGATTTATTTTTATGTTGAGCTGGTGGGAGAATGCAATGAGGGTGGAAGGCTCCCTCTATCTTTTTCAAAAGAAAACAGATATGGATGAAAGATTAACTCTTAACTGTTTTCTAAATAGCATTCCTGTCACAAATAAGGCACTGTGACTTTAACAGGACACAGTTTTAGTTGAAACAAGGTCTGCAAATTTTCTGTTTGTGGTGACTGTTCAATTTAACTGTTTGTCAAATTATTTCAGCTTTCAGCCTCTGTTGATCAATGATGAGGCATTTTGTTTTAATGCTGGTTATTATCTGTCAGTGTGTTTTAGCTCAAATTTAAATGTAGATGCATTGAATTAGTTTAAAGTAAGATCTGCATGTATATTGCCTTTTACTTAAAATTTAGTCAATGTCCCTTTTTTCCATTATTTTGTCTCCCTTAATTAGACCCATTATGGGGAACATAGAGGCTAAGATTTAAAATGGCAAAAATCACCAAAAAGATTAAATAATCAGTCATTCTTGTACCTCCATAGTCAATCTTTCACAAGGATGTGCCTTTGCTGCCACCTCGAGGATAGGTTTGCTGTAATCTATATTCAAGTAGTAGTGGTATTTGTGCATATTCAATCCAAAAATATGTTATTAAATCCCTAAAAGCCATCTTTCAGCTAACTTTGTTTTTAATTGGTAATGGTTGTGTTACAAATAAATGGATTGCATGAAGCCAGTGACAGGCTCAGGCTAATCAGAATGCTTAATAATTATGACCCTCTTTGTTAGGGCCTTGAGGTGATGCAGGGTGCGTGGCACTGCTAGCACATTAGTGACAGATTAGGAGTTTGTTCAAAGTACACATATTTTCAGTAGCTAAATGACAAATGACTTAACAATGCCCAAGACCCAGAGGGGCTGATTGAAGTGTGCATGAGTACTACATGATCTACACACTGAAAATCATCACCTTGACAGCTGTAACTTGGTTATATCGTGTCCTAAGTATCTCTGTGAGGCAACCCATCTGCTGCTTCCAACAGAAAAAAAAAGTTTAAATGTACTAGGTTCAGTATCCTACAGTGTGAACTTGTGAACATTTACTGTGAGATTAACTTAATAATTGGGTACTTCAGATTGACTGACCTCAGAAAATAAAAGAATAAAATGAATCAGCAATTCATCTGTTCGGTTTTCTAAAAATGTTACGGCACCTTCTCCAAAATCTCTTTGAGGTCAGAGAATAGTGCTGAAATAAAGATGTCCTTGCACTTGTCCATGATAAGAATATTGTGTATTGCAGAACAGTACAGGTTGACTGATGTCTAAACAGTTGGAATCATCCTTTTCTTTCTAAAATAGACCTGATGGTCTTGGAACGGTAACAGTGGAAGAAAAAGAACGCTTTGAGGAAATCAAAGAACGATTACGTGTTCTGTTGGAGAATCAGATCACGAACTTTAGGTGAGTAGATGCTACTAGGCTACATACTATGATTTTAGTTTGTCCTTTTTTTAAGCACATCTGATGTTTTTTTTTAGCTTTATATTCCAAAAATATGCCACCTGCAGCACTGTTCATTGTGGTTTTGTTCCTAACATAGGTATTGTTTTCCTTTTGGTCGCCCTGAGGGAGCACTGAAAGCCACTCTGTCTCTGCTGGAGAGGGTAATGACACCATTGTTTCCTATAGATACGTTGCTCTAGAGATAGTGGATGTCTGTGTGTGGCTTTGTATCTCAGAACTGGAGGTAGAGAAAACGTCTCTTGTGGAACAATGTGCTTCACACACAGCAGCATTAAATACACAGACATTTATAGTTTGGTGTTCTGTTGATCTTCAGGTTCTTATGAAGGACATTGTGACCCCAGTCCCGCAGGAGGACGTAAAGGGTGTGATCCGTAAATGCCTGGAGCAGGCAGCTCAGATCAACTACCAGCGCATTACTGACTACGCTAGAGTCGAAGGTGACTACCATTGCTCTGCCATTTCACACTATGCCTTTAACTTTCTGACCCACCAGTTGGATCTGAGCTACAGATAGAACAGCTATTTGCCTTTGCATCCAGCCTTCTGTCACTACATTGTCAAATTGCTGTAGATCTTAAAGATGTTAACAGCTGTTTAGAGCTCGGAATGTGTTCTTTTGAAGTTGCATTTTCTGGCTTTCTATCAACGATTTGTGTGAATTTGTTTGTTAACAGATTTAACAGATTGTTCTCTGCCTGTTGGAAGCCTATAAAAAGTGCATTTCTCTACTTTAACCTGAAAAATTAGACCAACTCAAAACAATATTAAAAAGAGAAAGTTTGTGTGTCCCATAAATTGCCACAGTAATCATCAGTTCCATTTTAAAGAATACTTGCTTACCTGTATCTTCTGTATTTTCAGAGACTGTTTAGGTTAACTTGATCAAATGAAATGTTATTGAATCAAGGCTTAGTTGTTGTATGCATTCTCTTGCTGTAGACTTGTGAGTGAAAATGCATTCAAATCAATAGAGTGAAGAGCTTCTGGTCCCTTCCATTCACTTGAAGTGATATGGAAAATGGAACATAAGGACTTGGCTTAAGGATGTAAAATATCCTCCATTACCCTGCACCTTTCTGTTTCTTTGTATACAGTTCTGCCCAATTCTAAAGCTAAGATCTATCCTTACGATTATTCTTGCATGTATGGATCAAGGTAAATCTGGCAAGGCCTGTGTTTGGCTTCGTGAAATATCCTTCCATTCAGGTGTTCATGCCAAGTCAAAGGCTAGTGAATTGGGAAGAGGTGATATCTGTTGATCCTAACCAGGGAATGGAACAAAAACCCAGAGAAAATGAGCAACGGCAAGTACCTCAATGGAAGGACCCAGGAGAGAAAAGACTCTCCAGGTGAATCAGAGGTAAAAATAATCCAGGAATATCGTGATGGTCTTATTGGAATTGGGCTTTTTTTACCTTCAAAAAGACAGGGAACCCTGTTCATTTGAGTACTTCCCTGTCTTTTGACACCAGCTCACCCCACTCTCCCTCTCCCAACTAGTCATCAAGTCATTGGCACTAATATTTTGTTCCCTGTAATTTGTGATCCCCAAGGGTCACAAATGGTGAACCCAACAATACAGTACTTATTTTGTTCTTTCTGGGGCATTATCTGCTTCTTCCCTTTTCAGATGATTTCAGTGCCATTGCCTTGACAATGAAAATTTGCACGAGTGACCACCAGATATGCCCTTCACCATCTTTAACCCTTGACCCCCTGACCTCTGACCCCAAACTCTTGCATGCCAAAATCCTCTTTTTCTTCAGGAAAAAAGAGGGAAATGTATGATCACCCTGTCTACTCCTTGGCTACACAAGTGATGGATTTAACCATCCGTGAGTAATTTCCTCATCCTTATCATCCCTTGACCTCTTCGCTCCTGTTCACCCCATCTTTCATGAAATCGTCATTCCTTTTTTAACTCTTATTTTTAATTTTTTTGAGAGAAGACAAAATTAACATAGTATTAAAACTGAAGAAATGGACACTCCGAGATTAGCTTTTCCTGACACTCTTTAATGAGCAGTTCCAAATACTGTAGCAGGAAAATCAGTGCACCTACAGTAAGATACACTGTGTCCTAAAACACATAAAGAAGTCTATGTGTGGTATAATGAAGATCTAGATGCAGGTGGGTAAAGAGAAGTTTTGGAGATGTATTCACAGAAAGGATTTGGGTGACTATTGATTTCTAGTGTTTTTGTTAGCAGTGCTAGCCTTGTAGCTCCAGCACTAAACTAAAGAGGCAAATTTTGGACAAAAAATATGTCCTGGTTGACCAAGTACATGTAGGGAAAGGAGAAATTTTGTTAATTTAATTTTTTGCTAAATCATTCCTTTAATTACTAGTCAGTAAGTGTGTATTTTATGAATTGAGCATTGCTTTAATTTGGCTTCTTAACAAGTTTGCATTTTCCCAAGTCATATATCATATATGTCATATATTTCACTTCCATATCACAGGATCATATGGTGGAATGAACCCTTGTTATGTCATTCAGTGTCATTATTTGGCCATCCATTGGGTTATGTCCCTTCTAGTCATTGTAATTCCATGGAGTGGACAGGAGTATGTGCCAGTTATGGCACATCTGTTTGTGACAACACAACTAAGCATCTGTTCAGCTTCTTCTTGTCCTTTTTTATTTGAAGCTCATGCTCATGACTTGAATGCATTTTTGCTTTTTTGCTTATCTCTCTCAGTTGTCTGCTTATGTGTCTGTGCTGTAGTGTGCTAGCTGCTTTCACTGAGGATTCCAGAGCACTTCAGCAGGTGACTCAGCTGCCAGGAGAACTGGACTAGAGCAGTGGAGAAATGAGTCATATGTGTTTGAGCCTATGTCATGAATTTGTTCTGTTCAACTACACTAGCTGTCATCAATGTTTTGTTAGGACAAACCACTGGTCTGTGGTCTCTCTGTTGAGTGTGTCATGTTGCTTCTTCACTGTTTCTGCCAGGTAAATGTCTGTGTCTTTGTTTGTTGCTGGATGTTTTACTTATTTTTAAAGAGATTTGTCTTCTTACTAATGCCCAAAAATCCCAGACAAGTGCAGTCAAGACTGAAAAGTCAAGGAGTGATGCCCGTCACTGACTTCGGGACTTAAACACATCGCTACAGGAAATCAGTCTTAATAATTACTCTGTGTTTCTCTCTTTTCATTTTCTCTTTCTTTCTTTCTCTCTTTCTTCCTTTCTCTCTCTCAAGTTGAGAAATCTCTAAAGGATCAGAGGGATCCAGGTGAAGCCATATTTGACATCAACCTCTGTCCCCTGCAACATATAACCCAGCACACCTTATATATAACACTCAAACACAAACATACTCTGTACTCTTTCACACTCATCTACAGCTAACTGAGCCCTAACATCATCAGTCTCGAAAAAAACCCTTACCCCTTGACACAAGACTTTCTCCTGTGCGATTTTGGCATGGTCTGTCCTTTCTCTGAGCCATACTGAATGCTGAAGACTGTTTGTGAAGATAGTATTCTTCTAAAAACCTGCACAGCAGTTGTGTTTGGCTATAACCATGGGGCAAATCATTACTTTAAGTTACCAGCAAAATGTTATAAATTCTTTATGCAACACTATCTATCACAAACATCTCAGAGACAGCATTTTCAATGTGTTAAACTGTACAAATATAGGTTTTACAAATGTTCCACAATGAAGCAATTAATGTGTTTCACTAATGTGGATTAAGACCAAGAACTTCATACAAATTTTATGAGTACAAGCCTAAATGTCTCAACAAGGAAAACAATAGCGTTAACAACAGTTTAATACCCTGAAAATGGATGAAGTATGAAAACTGGATGATGATAATCTTGGATTATCATTAAAGCCACTATCATTACTTCATCATGTTGTGTTGATGACATCATGACTTTAGGAGGAAATCAGCAAATAACTATGCAGTGTTATAGTTTTGCATTTAAAACAAGCTATACAAATATAATAAGAGCATGTAGTCTTTCAAGTCAGTTAACCAGTTTTAACAAAAAAAAAAAAACAACAGAATAAGCTGTCTTAAAAGGGCCCGGCAAATTAAATAATTTTCAGTCAAACAGTGTTTGCATAAATTGGTGCTCATGTTTCAATGGAGACATAATTTTGCTGCTTGTCATGTATTTTTGTTATTCTGTTTTATTAAAATTGTCTTGTTCAGAGAATGTTTTATTATATGTTATAACCAAAAGCTTTCTGTGTCCTGCATTCATTTCATTGAATCAAATGTCTCACAGTCTGATCTGCTATTTGTCCTCTGCTGTTTGTGGTATTTCCACAGATTTAACAATAGTTGCATTGCAAACAGTTCAGGATTGCTACTTTTTGGTAACTTTTGTTGTCAAGAAGATTAGAAAATAAAGAATAATGATCCTGTATGTTCTGTAAGTGCTATTCTGATGAACTGGCCATTCCCTGAAAAGAATTCTCAATGGAAAGTCTTTGCCAATAGGCTAATATTTCCATTGCAACTTTTAAAACACCTCACAGCGCATGCGCCACAGTGCCTCATTTGAACAAATGCAGTTTCAGGTTAGCTAATTTGTTAAATCAGTAAGGTCACTATAAGAATAGATGCCCATTAACCCCCTCAAGAATGCTTCTTTACTTTTCTTAGATGTTAAATTAATGTCATCAACTGCATTACTGTTTCTGCATGCAAAATGGGGCAGTTTGATTTGAGCTGCTTAGGTCTCGTCCCAAAGAGTATCATTGCACTGCTATTAACCTCTATTCTTCCACACTTTTCTGCTCCAGAGAATGTAGCAAACCTAGCTACACCTGCCAAAAAACTGGAGCACGTCATCCGCCTGGCAGAGTTAGTCATAGAGGTTCTCCAGCAGAATCAGGACCATCATGCCGAGGTGAGCAAGGCTTACATTAATTTCTTTTATTGCCCCTACTCCTCTCTATGCAGGCAATGTCTCAGACCTTATGCTATGAATAGTAGATTTCCTCTTAATAGCAATTGCACACTTTGTAACAGCACAGTTTGTTATTGAACTTGATGGACATGGTTTCTTATAATCCAGTCTCTTTCACCCTCCTGTTTCTGGATCTTCCCTTTACAGACAGCCTTAAAACATATAACAGATGTTTATCTTTACAAAATACAAGGCAAATGCCCTGGAAAAGCACAATGCATACATGTAAAATGAAAAAAATGAGCAAATGGGGTTGACAGGAGTTTTAAATAATCATAACAATTAGCCAGTCTGCATGATTCATTAGTTGTTTACATCCACCAACTGGTCAGAAATATCCATGGTTGGCATGACTACAGTACATGCAGTTTATATTTAGATAACCCGTGGTCTTCCTGAGCTCTACAGATTTACTCTATTTTTTTGAATATGCTTAACAGGCTGCGGTCACAAGTACAGGAGACCAGTCGGTACAGTATCCATGTTTCCTTCCTTCTCAAGTCCTCATCACATAGTGTATCTTTCCCCTTAAGCATGTCAAGTCACGCTAGGGGCTTTACTGTCATTTTTGGGGTGGGTGGATGGGGCAGTTATAGTTGAGCGTGGAACTGATGAGATGACTTCATTTGTATAATGCATCAGTGAAGGTCTGAAACCCCTAAAATGCATTTTTATTGCTGTGAATCATGCTTGAGCAGAGCATGGATGCTTAAGAAGCTTATATTAAGAATTTGAGCAATATGTGTCAGAATAACAAGGTGTAAACAGAGGTCCTCCACAGAAGAATCCAAAATATCCCTTTGATCTTTCTAATTCCCTGAGTTCGTCTAAGTATCTTCTTTCCTAAGCCATTTGCACATACGTCACTGAATATCTCCATGTCTTTCTCACCACTCAATCCATCCTTTGGGCTTGGGCAGGGAAAAGAGGTACGTGAGCAAACTGAATGCAATGAATTAGCCCCTTTGTTCCCTAAAATGGTTTGTGCATGAGCTATGTGGGGCCTCTATTCCTGTAATTCCCTGTCCCTCCCAGTATGGGGAATTTTAACATTGTGTCTGACTTTGGTGCGTCCCAGTTTGCTAGCACTGTCTCTGTCCAGTCTCTCCTGGAGAAAATGTTTGTAAGATTTGCATTCCAAATTTCTAGGGTTGGTCTGGTTGAAAGTTTTTCTTTTTCCAGAGGGAATGTATATATATATACATATATACCACCCCGTCCCCTAGTTTTGTTATCCTAGCCTTGTCCCAGTTTGCCCTGTCAGTTGCCCCCTTCTGCTGCTGTTTCTCTGCCACTCCCTTCCAAAGTTGAATTCTACTTTCTCTCTATACACTTTAATCCAAAATCACATCCTAGCTCCTTCCCTTGAACCTTTCTAAACTACTTCAAATAAATGAGCTCAAATATAATGTCATATTTGTCATCTAGCTAAACATAGGGCAACATTTTTCCACATTGTAAGAAAGGATTTGGGGAAGGATCTTGGAGTTGATTGGATTTGACATCACTACCCTTTCTATTTGTGTGTCTGGTAGAGCTCGGCCATATGCGTTTCCCTGCTGCCCAAGCAAATGCTTTGATTTCTGTTCATAATTTAAGATGTTGGTCAATGTAATGTACTCAAAGATTAATTGTGGGTAGGCCAGGTAAGTGAAATGTTAAGTTTCGATCTAGTTTATAAACCTGGTTCCAGCGGAGTTTATCTTTTGGGGAAAAAAGTATATATGGTTCATGGAGTGGGTTTGCAGGATATAACAACAAAACAGCATGCTACCAAAGGGAAGGATTAACCTTCTCAAAGGCTGATCAGTTCCCTGAATGACTTTGCTACTGGTCAGTTTTTTTTTTCTGTTAGCAAGAAGAAAAGTAATTGATGCCAAGACTGCACGCAAGTTGGTTCATCTGAGAGAGTATACGAGAGCCTTTTCTCACCACCTCAGATAAAAAGAAAATAATTTATTCGTTCCAACAAGGAAAAACTATTTCTGCTCTCATACCTTTTTCAAGAAGCTTGTTGCATGCTTGCAGTCTTAGGCATGCCAGGTTTTGCAAGGTTGCATGATGATGAGACACATCCCCATCCTAATGGCAGGGATGCAGTGATGTGAATGGTTGAACAACTACATCTTCCATCTGGAGACCGAAAGCATGCAGCGATTTCTACTTCACCTGCATGAGAACTGCACCTCTTCTGGCATCTTGACTCAACTGATTGTAGATTTACTGTAAATGAGAAAAGGTTCTTTTGAGAAAAAAAACAGCGATTTTTTCATACACTAGCACGTTTGCAACACAAGACATGTAGAAATGTTGGTAATTGTGATACATGCAGATATAGTCTATTAAAAATGATAGTACATATTATTATAGTTGCTCTTATAATAGATCCAAAATAATAATTCCACTTATTTAAGGGCCATCCACATGTTTGTGTAATCTCAATATATTTGTGATTGACATTTTTACCTCAGAGATTAATGTATCTAGCTAATCATCTGTCATTCATTCTGTTAAGTCATTAGGCCAGTGTCTCCCTATTATTTTATGCAGCATAGAAACAATTTATAGAAGAATCTGAAACATGCATGTTTTATTCTGTGTTGCAAATCCACTAAAAAATAACTGTATTTTAAGGTTCCTTAGATTAAACTGATCATCTGTACTGGTGTAAACTGGTTAAAGGAGTGCCATATTTTTTAAGATTCATCTTCACTATCTACAATATTTATTACAGCAATAAAACCAATATTAATTTAACATTGTACAGTGTAGGCACAACAGGTCTAGACTCTAAGTGAAGCAAGGGGTTCATTTAATCCAGGTGATTTTTAGGTGACGCCGCATTTAAGTGACTCACTAGTTCCTGAATCTGACCACAAATCTTTGTGTTGCAACTATTACTAATGAACTCTTTAATTTTGTGCAACTTATCACATGGCAGAAACCAGTTTACTCCCTTTCCTTTGGTTAGATCACGTCATCTACTCTGACTCTGTCTCTCCCTCTGTCCTTTTTCCCCTTTTCACTGGTAAACAAGGCCTTTGCTTGGTGGTCAGATCTGATGGTGGAGCATGCTGAGCATTTCTTGTCCCTCTACGGCGTGGACATGGACGCAGCTCTAGAGATCCAGTCTCCTGAAAGCTGGGACAGTTTTCCTCTCTTCCAGCTCCTTAATGACTTCCTACGAACTGACTGTAAGCATCCCTGTACTAGATGCAATTAACTGATGTAGTGGTGACACAGTTTTTGCCGTCATACTTACTGATTATGTAAACAGCGTGCATAAATCTTTGGTTGAATAAATCTTAGGTTGTCTATTTCTCTCCCCCTAGACCATCTGTGCAATGGAAAGTTCCACAAGCACCTGCAGGACCTTTATGCCCCCCTGGTGGTGCGATATGTTGATCTAATGGAGTCCTCCATTTCTCAGTCCATTCACAGGGGCTTTGAGCGCGAGTCATGGGAGCCTGTGAAGTAAGACACCACTATCTGCCTGCTCTACATCGCTGGGTGTGAATGTGAGGCAGGGTCTTTTGTGACAGTCATTTAGAGCCACTAATGCCCCAGAGAAGCAGTGTTGGCAAATACTGGATGATACATTTCATCCAGTGTTTGGAGGCATCATGAAACACATGCAGTATATGCAGTATATACATTAAGCAACTTCAGTTATGTTTTCACTGATGTCCATTTTTGACCACGTTTAACTTTACAACAAATCAAAAAGTTTTAGGATATATTTAAAACATGTTGTTTTTAATACAACAATAAAACTGTAATTGGGGGTCTAAGTAAGTCCAAGCAGACCTTTTTCATTGATCTCTGTTCATCATAAGCAGCGATTCACCACTGCTCAATTTAGTCCAAAGGAACCTTGCTCTATCAGGCTAGACTCCAGTCAGTGCCTTTCATGTTTTCATCTTTTTGTTTTGTAAACTAACCCTCATAATGCGTGCTTGAATGAAATAGGATGCCTTTTATGTGCTAATCAGTTCTTCTTTCTTTCCTGCCTCTCTGATTTTGCTTTGCATATTGATTTTACCATTTCCTAGCTGGATATAATGCTGTTTAGATGAGGGGTTGGCAAAATTTCTTTTTAACCCTATCTCATCGATTTTTTGTAAACTAAAGAGATGCTCCTCTGAACCCTAATTTGTTGAATCACTGTCTAGAGCTGCCGCATAAGCCTACACAAAAGGAGTTTACACCCTTTTAACCATGCCCCAACAGTACCATAGAAAACAGCTTTCTTTATTTGTCTGTCTTCTACTTGTGTGTTTTAAATTCTCACCGCTGGCTGTTTAACCTGTAAATCTGCTGTTTGTGCCTGCTGTTGAAATATGTTACTTCTGTTTCTTTCTTTATCTGTATGTATGTGCTTTTGTCTATATTATGTCATGTTTCTTTTTACTGTAGGTCCTCTGTTTCAATGTTTTAGAGATCTTCCCTACATTTGACAGCTGATTCTTTATGTCTGCTACTTTCGGATGTCTGAAAATGGCCTTTTCCTTTATATAGTTTTTCTTACTTCTTGTTACTTTCTTACTGTATGTCTTACATTGCTTTTTTGCAGCATTCCACATTGCCACTGTTATGGATTTTTGTTTCTTTTTGTCTGTTTCTGCAGGAGTTTAACAAGTAATCTGCCCAATGTGAATCTACCAAATGTGAACCTCCAAATTCCCAAAGTACCAAATCTTCCCGTGCCAGTAGCAGGACTATCTGTTAACCTTCCACAAATGCCTAGCTTTTCCACTCCATCCTGGATGGCTGCTATTTATGACTCTGAGTGTGTATTCAATGAGTTTACATCAGATCTGATGAATTCAAAATGTGCCCCCTTGGCATGAAAGTGTTCTCCTGAGGCTGGTTAACTTTGGATAAAAAAGTAGAAAATGTTAAGTAATTTTTGAAAACAGACATTGTACTGGCTTGAGAAACATGGTTAAATTGCTTTAAAAAACCTTCTAACCACATCATAGCTCATAGTTAGGAACTGATAGGAATAGTTTAAACAAAGGGGTCTGTGTGGGGCCTGGGAGCATCAAACTATTTAATTTACTCTTCTTATTATCATGCATTCGTATAGTGCTCACAATTAGTCTTGGGACACTCACTGACCACAGTTTATGTCTTGTTTATTTACTTTGCTTTCTAACCTAAACATACCATTTATTTATTTTTATCCATCAGAAAAAATTATAACTAGCAGTATTTTATTTTATTCAAGTTAATATTTGGTTGCCTATTCATTAGATGACAGATTTTCTTCTAGTCTTGGAGTGCATGAGTTTGTACAATTGATGCTCACTGGATTTGTTCAATTTTCTCTTTTGGATGGCCAGACACTTTGTCTCTTTCCAAAACCCACTTGATTTTGGAATTGTACATTTCTTCCAAAGGCACTATATTTTTGGACAGACTAACTAAATAGCTATAGATGAAATTGTGTACTTTTGAATGGAAGGGTACAATTTCTGTATGCAAATGACATAATTCAAAAATACAAGTGATGATAAAAGGTATCCCAGGACTACTTTTATCACCATTTATAAATACATCTGCTTCTATTATTTTTGATGAAAATAGAAAGGATGTCTCAATATAATTTAAAGTAAAATAAAGCTAGGTTGATTACACTTTAAAGCTGGCATAGAAGATTGAGAAGATTGGAGGCACAAGCATCCTTTAGTGGCTTAACACCAGTATATTGCTAATGTGGTTGGATGTAAGTCTGTTTGTTCACCAGTTGCTGTTTTCATGGCCAGAAATCACTGTACTTGCACTGACATGGGAAGGCACAACAGGAAGTATGACATTAAAAATTCTCTAGTGAAACAGTATTTTTGAACCCACTTTGGTCAAAAATTGTGCTTGTTTCCACCTCCTGTGCAACCCACTCTTAGCACAGAAGCAAGGCCAAAATTGTTTTTTCCTGACTTCAAGTAAAGGCTTAAAATCTTGTCCCATTTATTACAACCCAGTTTCATGGATGTACACTTTTTCTTTCACCCCACTTCAATATAAATAGACTACTTCATCCAGCTACTAACTGCATAAAGCTGACAGCAATGTTTGTCAAGCCAGCATAATCAACATTATACTATATTCATATTGTATTGTAATGTACAAAGTGGTAAAAGTAATTTAAATGATTTGTATCCTACAATTAAAATAAACAAACAATCTGTGCATAAAGAAAAGTTTAGCAGTTACTGCCTTTCAAGTCATTTTCATGCCAAGAAGATTGCAGGGGGTTTGGGTCAAGCCCATGTTGTTTGTTTATTTGAAATGAGAACTGAAAAGCTTTTCATTTTCCTCAATGTGCATGCCATTGAGGTGGGACTGAGGTGGTGAGATCTGGATTGCAACCCAAACCTACGAACAGTCAGCCCTAAGTCTCCCTGCTTCCAACTAAGGAAAATTTCCCCATTCAACACAGTATCTGCCTCTAATTTCTAAGGTTAGGACTGCAGTTTAAGTCACTCATGTGTGTTCTTCCAGAACCTTTTTGAGTTTATGACACCCAGCCCTTCATAAGGCTGTTTTTAGTTCTTTTCCAGATAGTCTCTCATCAGCTCATAACATTACTGATCCCAAAATGAGTACATTTTAATCATGCAGAGACATTAGGGTGTAGGTAGTCCTTGACCACAATAAACCTGTAGAAGCAGCATCAAATAGCGGACCTTTGACATCTGTGGTAAGAAATCCATTTTTAGAGGATCCATCCAAACTTTCAGGTGGAGGGGGTTGTTAAAGGGTCATCAGTGGGTTCAGGTTTGTTTGAAAGGTGTCAGTGGATGTGGGTTGGTGGAACTCGCTGCCTGGTAATAGACCTCCTGCTTGGTCTTTTTGTATTAGAAGAAAATGCTCTGAAGCAGTCTATATGTCAGCCTGCAGCTGGCATCCAAGGCAGTAGAAATCAGCCACCACTGAGTTTAAACATTAGAGTGGTCTTCAGATTTTCATACCTGCATGCCACATTCTGTGGCATGTACCATAAAATAGTAAAGTCTTGATATCATAACTCTCCTGTAACATGAACCAAAATCAGAGCAACTATTGACACTGTTCATATTCTGTTTCTTGGTTTTACCCCTACCAAAATTGGCAATACCTGGCAATTACTCTTTTGTTTCAACTCTATGGTAGCCTACCACCCCCCTTCCTGACCCTTACAACACTCCTCCTCCTCCCGTCCCATCTATCTCCACTCAGGATGGCAGCGTCTTCAGAGTTGACTGCATGGTGTGTGTTGACCTCTGGAACTCCGTCAGCCTCGTCGGGCATGGGTGGTGAGAGAGAGCCTGATCTTTGTGTTTCTGTTCATCCACTGGGCTCAGATAATGTAGCCTTTTCCATCTTTCACTGAAAATGGTGGCCCATGCAAATCAAACTATTTGGGTTTACAAAACTGTTTGTATTGCTAACAAATAATTCTGTAGCACTAATGAGAGAATGGTAGGGCTCTAAGGTAATGAACTGGTCACTGTTAAAATTGTTGCTCAGTTTATGTAGATATGCAGCTTTATGTGTATAAAAGCAGGTTCCTAAAAATCTTAGTGACCCTCCCTCTACATGCCTTCTCTCACCATGACATTCCCTAGCCCCTTTCCCCCTTTCCTTAGAGAAATGTGACCAATAAAATGTGCATGATTCCAGGCCCTCTCAAGGGTGAATAACCACGCAACTGTGCGAGGTTATTGATGTGTTTTGGAAACACACCTGTCCATTTTACCATACACTGACTGATCATGTGAAACTTCTCCATGTGAATTAAATACACTGGTATGATTCACCAGGCCTCTGGGCCACATGTCAGTGCATGGTTAAAATAATCTAAAAAAATGTTATGAGTAGAGTCATGGTGAAATATCTACCTTTATATTGCTGCTTTTACTGAGCAGCTTGTTGGCAAAGGTTGTGGCCACTGACCTCTGACGTGTTACTGTGCCTGGCAGTAATGGCTCGGGGACTTCAGAAGATCTGTTTTGGAAGCTTGATGCCCTGCAGACGTTCATCAGGGATCTACACTGGCCTGAGGAGGAGTTTGCCAAGCACCTAGACAACCGTATGAAGCTCATGTCCAGTGACATGATTGAGTCCTGTGTTAAACGGTATGTGTATGTTTGGTGTGAGAGTTAAAGGGGTCAACCATAGTATAACAAAACCTGTGATAGCACAATTGGCATCTGTAAAAGTTTCAACATAATCTGCATAACATCTACAGATAAAATCCAACCATCAGTCATGTTAAACCTAACACAAATGAGTTTCCATTAACCATCATGGACAGGATCTCTCAGAATGCAGACTCCTCATGTAAGGTAAAGCCCCCAGAGAGCTTCACACTGTGGCCTAAATGCACTTCTGACATATTTGGTTCATTTTTTGCTTTAGCACCAGGGCAGCATTTGAATCCAAGCTGGCCAAGAGTAGCCGTTCAACAGACTTCCGCATCCCACTGTCCTTATGCACCATGTTTAATGTGATGGTGGACGCCAAGGACCAGTCAGCTAAACTGTGTGCCATGGAGATGGGCCAGGAGGTAATGAAAAGATCTGTCTGGTTTGTTTCTTTAAAAAAAATCCTGAATATAAAGTTGGCAAGCATACATTTGCATCTCAACTTGGCATCACAAGCTAAAAAATGTTCTACTGGGGAACAAAGAGGAACAACTAATAATATTTAGGCCATGCTGCTCATCACACAATATATTATCAGCTCCCTACTGACTTCCTTGTACCAGCATCTTATGAGTGTTCAGTACCAACCACAGACATAGTTATTTGAATGGTTTAAAATCAGTGTGACATGAACATAACATCATGACATCACTTTTTCTCTTGCTTTTCTGACGTTCTTTTCTGTTTATTGGTTAATGTACAATGAATATTAGAAATGCATTGTAGAAAACAGAAGTGTGTTGAAATCTTGAGTTCTTATTATTTACCATACCATCTGTTTTCAAATGTGTAGAATATAATGATTTATTTTATATCTTTAAATCTGTTGTTCATTTTAGAAACAGTATCACTCTAAAATCGATGACCTTATAGAAGAGAGTGTGAAGGACATGATTAATCTTTTGGTGGCTAAGGTAATTTTTAGTTGAATATTTTGTTGGATATGTTGGTTAAATATGTATTGTGAGTTGTGTTGGTGTATGGTCACTCACCTGTTTTAGATTATGTGTCATATTTATATCATTTGCACAGTTTGTGGCAATTCTGGAAAGTGTTTTAGCCAAGATCTCCAGGTATGATGAGGGAACTCTGTTCTCATCCTTCCTCTCCTTTACGGTGAGATTTAGTTACTTTTTCAGATTCTGTTATGTTTTTACTATTATTATTATTATTATTAATCTAGAAGCTATAAACCCTTATGTGAAATAATCTATTTGTTTTCAGGTGAAAGCAGCTTCAAAGTATGTGGATGTCCCAGTAAGTATTAAGCAAATTCAATTAAAAATATTCAGCTTTGTAGCTGGCTGCTTTTAGTTGTTGATCATAATACAATGAGTATTATGATCATAACTCCCTCTGTATTCTCTCTTCTACAGAAACCGGGAATGGATGTTGCTGATGGCTATGTGACCTTTGTTCGTCACTCTCAGGACATACTGCGAGATAAGGTCAATGAGGAGGTGTATATAGAGAGGTTATTTGATGTAAGTAAGATGCCGTCTCCTCCATGCCTAACAGGGGAGGTTCCATCCAAAATGTGGCAAAACAATGGGGCATATGAGGGATAAGTCACATTTTGAGTGCCGTGCTCTGAATCGTTCCATCCTGACAGATAAGGCCAGTCTTTTCCCGAGGGTCTCGCTCTCACTCCTCAGTGTCTCATTGCTGTGATTTCTTGTTCAGCCCTCTGTGCTCTGGTGTTGCATTTGCCACAATGAGTTGCACCTTTGTGCTATGATGTTGCGTTAGCTACTGTTTGTTGGACCTTTGTGCTCAGAGCTCACGAGGCAAAGTGTCACCACCACCACCAAGTGGATTATTCAAGACAGTGCTCTCAAAGACAGTGAATTAAATGTATGAATAATTGTTTATTGCCATTGTTTTCTACAATAATAAGTATTTCCATAGGAATTGGATGGGACTCAGGTATTGGTCTACAGCATTAATTCAATGTATAGCAAAGGTATTAGATGGCAGATTAACAGTAGTACTGATGTAAATGATGGTGTACACTGGAGAGCACTGTTACATTCAGAAATAATCCTTTGTGAATCATTTTGTGATTTGGTGTTGCACAATTGTGTGTGTGTGTGTGTGGGGGGGGTGGGAGGTTTATTCTGTGTACAGTAGATTTGTGCTGGTTTTATGTGTGTGGGTACGTATGTGTGTGTGCGTGTAGAAATTAGAGCAGTGTGTTGAAACTTTTTGAGAGTATGGTCATTTTGAGTTTGTGGTTGCATTTTGACAAGATGCAGCACAGTACGGTAAGGTATATGCAGTGTGTGTGAGAGCTTGAAAACAGCGTGTGTGTTGTGTGCTTGAATTCAGTGTTCTGCTTTTCCTGTTTGTGTCATGAACATGCGACAAGCATTAATGACGCATGACTAATGGATCTGCTTGTGTTTCTTGTTCCTTTTAAACTACAATTGCAATCCATTGCGTCATTTAACCATTCTTTTAGCTGTAATTTCATTCCATATCAGACTTTCGCACAAGAGGTTGTATGTCCTTGGTATGCTCTCCAACCAAGCACAGATCTTTTGACAAATTAGTTATTAGGGGTATAACAGTGCATTGTGACACTGTGAAATCACAATGCAGAACTGTGACAGTGTGCATAGCAGCGAATGGACATATTAATAATTATACCATCTAATGCAAGTCGTGTGAGCTGCGCATATTGCTACAGTATTAATCATATTATTCTAATATATACAATGTGATGGCTTAGAGTATTTACATTTTTGCTCATTCATATACACTATGGGCTGGTTTCCTGACCAGTGATTAAGCCTAGTCCTGGGCTACACAGCATTTGGAATGGAAAGGAAAATAAAGTGACTAGGCTTAATCCCTCTATGTAAAACTGGTCCTATATGTCCAAACGTATCTGGACACACCTTCTAATTACTGAGTTCAGCTACTTCAAGGTGCAATCATTGCTTACACAGGCGTTCAATTGCACACACACACTTAATACCCATAAAAAAGAATTGCTAATAATATGGAAAGCTCTGGAACAGCTGCATATGAGCCTAGGGTCACCATGCCCAAAGCATGAGCTTAGCTGGTCATAATGCTCTTCTGGCTTAATGCACTCAAATTTTCAGAGCCTTTTCAAGAGAGAAGATGCTGTTATTGCAGCAAAGGGGGAAGAACCTCCCTATTAATACCCTTGATTTCAGAAGAAATGCTGGTTGAGCAGGTGTCTGAAAACTTTTGGACATATCCAAATAGATTATAACTATACAAGTTTGCAATCTATAAATTATTCGGAGACATTAAAGGACCTACAGCCTGACATTTCCCAAGCTGAATATCACATTAAATCCATAAAAGCTGTTTCCCAATCTGCATACTTGCATTCCCCAAGTGTATGTGTGGCTCATTTTTTGGTATTTGTAGCATGCACTGTGGGATACTGACAGCCTAATTATATTTGACAAACAAAACAAGGTTTTCTCGTGTAGCTGGATCAGAATAAGTTATGTTGTAGCAGTGATTAAGATAAAGTAAGACATGAGCACTAGAAAGATTTTGTTTATGCTTACATAATGGGTTTTATCACACTAAGTACATCCAAAGCAAATTCATATAGCCCATATAAAACTGTTAAATAGCTCTACTGAGTCCAATATAGGGACTCAGCTCTGGTAGATACGCAAAGTGAAAGGAAGCAAGCATGCATATTTGATAAACAGCTGACGTCTTACAGATCTCTCACAAGTCATACTCATCTTTTCCAGTTATCTCTGTCAAATCTATTCATATTTTAACATCACTTTCTATTCTATTCTATTCTATTCTATTCTATTCTATTCTATTCTATTCTATTCTATTCTTTCCATCCTCAAGACAATACCACCCTCCTTTTATAACAAAGTGGAACTTATCTCTAGATGTCCTGCTGTTTGATCACATTCTGTTGAGTGGCATGATTTCTAATCAAATAATCTTCCTGTGTACATCTACTAGCATGACCCACCTCCTAAAGTTTCCACGTCATACACACACACAGCTCTCTGCCCCACCCACTCACCTGCTCCTTCTGCATGCACTGCACGCTCCGACCAATCAACTGTTTGAAGTGGCCATGCAAGCAAACAAATCAGCTAATCACCAACCAAATCACCAAACAGTAAACAGCTCGGCCAGATGTAAATCACAAATCGAAACACTCTTCAAATTAGCAAATCACAACATAGGTTTGTCAATTCCTGGTCAAAGCAATTATTGATCATTGCTATAATCCACTGATTCAGATAGCCAACTACTGCTGAGTTCTGTTTTCAGAATTATTGGAAGTATCAGAATTTTTGCTTGAATTAGAAATTGGAACAACTGAGGATTTTTACTCAGGTTTCCAGGTTGTAATGTGTAATAGTGAACATCATTCAAACAGTAAAAGACTGATTAGGTTTCCCCATCTTAAACAGACAATCCTAACCCCTCACGGAAAAAACCCACTTCAAAATGCTCAAATATGCCGAGTCACTCCACAGAATCTTGTTACTATTTTTTTTCTCTGTAAGAGATTACAACATCATCCATTATACAACACATGTGCTGTTCTCTTTGAACTATAAGTAGAATGTATGGCATTCTGAGATTTCAAGAGTTCCCAATGCACTTTGTCTTCAGATTCGCATTTTAAGTATTTCTGATGCAATATATAATATAGCAGTACAGAAATAGTTTAAGATAACAGTACAAACCCTCCTTGCCTGCAGACTCCTCTCGCTCTCACTTTTATATATTGATTTCCAAGTTTTATGGTTATGATCATACTAAAGTTTGCTGCTTTGACTTGAAAATGTTCTGTTGGATTTGGGGATGTTTGTAAAATATTTGCATTTAAAGGTTAATAGCATGGATAAATGCTTTCATTTCAAGGTTTTGTTTATCACATTCAGCATAGTTCTGTTAAAAGACTGGCAAAGGCCAAAAAAAATATGAATGAATCTGGATTTAGCTCTTAACTGTAATTGTAGACATTTTAAAAACACAATAGTTCTGCTGCTGGATTTAGGCCTACCTTTAAATTTTAAATAATCTTCAGACTTCTAATCTGAACATGCTCATTTTAACTCACAGACTATGCTGTATATATGTTAAGAATAATACAATTCAAGTGTTTATTATGTTGTTAATTATGCAACTCATTAATGCATGATTTATGTACTTTTTTGCAGATGGTCATATTGCTGGCTCTGTAAATTAATTTAAAATGGCCTGACTAACCTAGTGCTAAGTGAGGGTGTGATTGTGTCTTTGTTGGTATGCATGTTTTGTGTTTTGTGTGTATGTGCTTGTCTCTGCATGCATAACGGTATATGTGTGTGTGCGCGGGTGTGTGCGTGCATGTGTACGTGTCTGAGAGTGGGCATATGTGCGTGTGAGTATGTTGGTGTGAATAGAAGTATTTATATTTATATATTTATGTCTACATGTATGTCTAGACACTCTGGTCTCTTGCATGGGTTTGTTCGTGTGTGTGTGTGTGTTGCTGGAGAACGCTGTGTTTGTGTGCATTGCAGCAATGGTACACAGCCACCATGAATCTGCTGGGGACTTGGCTCACTGACCGAATGGACCAACAGCTCCATGTCTACCAGCTCAAAATCCTCATCAGGATTGTAAAGGTACTGCGTACAGGGAAAATGTTTCTCTTCCCTAATGTGAGGCTGTGGTATGTTGTAGTGGTGGGCAGTGTATTATCTGTAGAGGCACAGCGGCTGTAGTGTTATTGAACAGTATTGATTTTAGCACTGTTTATAAAAAACAAAACTTAGTTAAGAGCAATGTAGTCTTTTGCTGTCTTTTCTGATTATGTTGAAAGAACAAAACATAATAACTCCACTGACCAGTTACTATCCGTTTTCAGTTTACAGTGTTGTGTATGGTTCCTGTTGGTATAATTAGGGCTGGGCAATATATCAAAAATACAGTGTGAGAATACTTGAAAACTTTTTCATGAACTCAATATTACTCAATATACTCAACTCAATATAATGTTGGAACAGACAGTATTTCCTAGCAGTGCCACATTTAAAAAATACTATCAAAACATTGAATATAATTTCACTACATTATATTAAATAGGACTAGTTATGCCATTTTTAATGAAACATGCCGTTCTTAATGAAATATGCAGTTGGTTAGTGTTCTTTAAGTAGCGGTATCCGCAATATGTTCAGAAAAGCATCTTGTCTTATGAAAGTTATTTATAATTTTTTAAATTAAATTACTTAATTTATATGATAGAGTATTGGCACACTGCCCACCCCTAGTACAATTTTAAGATAACACAACAGAACAAACCGAACAGGTCACTCCAAACAAGTCATCTTGGTGTAGGCAAGACATTCTTTTAGTGTTGAAAAGCATTGCATGGACAGCATTGGTCAGCCTTTATTCATTCTAACTGAAATGTTCTCTGATACTATAGTATTTTCACTGGTATGTTGGTTTGTGCAGATAGGCTATTATGTGGCTGTGCAAGTTCAATAGAATTTGACTTCTCTTGCACTTTGTAGAAAAAATATCGAGACTTTAGGCTGCAAGGCGTTCTTGACTCAACATTGAACAGCAAGATGTACGATACGGTACGGAACCGGCTCACCCTGGAAGAGGCAACCGCCTCGGTCCGAGAAGGAGGCATGCAGGGCATTTCCATGAAGGACAGCGACGAAGAGGATAAGGAGGATGATTAAAGCACCAACCCACCAGGTGCTCTGCCCCACCCACCTGGAACCTACCCCAACAACACCGCCCTACCCTACCCCAACTTAGCCTGGTAACAGAAGATGCATGTACCAACTCTGATTACTCCAGTTAGCCATTCTAGGACCTCCCCCATCAGCTCGAAATGCCCACAAACAGAGCTAAAGTCGAGAAAAATCTAGTAATTATACTAAAAAAGAAACTTTAAAAAAGTTACAAGAACATGATTGACAATTTTAGCTGTGTGATGATATAATAAAGAATTAAGAAAAAACTACCAGATTTTTTGGACTGATTTATTTGGGAATTTCTTTCTATGTGTTCCTAAGCAATATGGAGTACCATTTGTTTGACAATGTCGAGTGAGATTATTAGGTGTGTCCCTGTCCAATGCGATAACATATATGGCGCTTCTTTGACGTACTCTTACATACATTAATGGTACATTGTCGTGAAGATGAGTGTATGGATCCTTTCCTTTGTCTTGTCTGTTTTTAAAGTGGATGCCAACTGCTTCAAAACTGAAAATGAACTTCTGTATTTAAGTTAAAAGCTGTTAACTGTAAATGTCCTCTGTGTCTGCACACTTTCATAAAGATGTACCAACTTTATTTTATATGATTTACTTGTGCTGAGGCTCTGTGACTCTTCTGACGATCTTATGTTGCGAATCACCTACAAGTCATTGTCTCACATTCATCTTAAAACTAAAAAAGAATTGGTATTCTAGAACGGCAATATCCTCTTAGCTCCAATTTGATATCTTATTGGAGACGTCTTTTCTTTAGATGTCAGAAATGACCACAAAATAATATATTTTTCTTTAGTTTAACTTTTACAAAGAAAAAGATCTCTTGCTTTTCTTGGTTTTTTATGTTCATATTAGAGATATTCTTTTTTTTTTTATTATTATTATTTCAGTAGCCTGAGATACGTGCCATTTTTGGGGGGTCTCACTATTGTTTTGTATATACGAAGCTGTATATTGCATTCTGAGCCATCGCTGCATGCCTGTGGGTACCACCTTCTCCAAAAGCTTTTTGTTTTTTTTTCTGTGTCAGTTAGCTGGTGGATTCATTCTTGCGTTTGCCTTATCAAAGCCAACAGTTGTTATATGCAAGAGCTGTGGCCTCTCAATAAAGATAACTGTACAAATACATAATTTGCCTCTGTTTGATTTAAAAGTTCAAGTTGGCCATTTTATTGTTAACAAATTAATGTGATAATTTATTGTGACATACACAAATGAAGCACTGCAACTACGTTTAATATCATAAATAGACTTTATCACCTCTGATGATAGGTTTTCTTTTCGTTTGAAGACAGTTAAAAGTAACAAGAGACAGTAATGCATTTACAATTTAGACGCTGTTATTTAATGTTGACCTCTTTCCAGTGGTGCACTGCACTGTGATCTGACGTGAACAAGTTCTATTGACAGTTTTTAATGTGTGGACTTTTACTTTGAAATAAAGTGAACAGTCGTTGTGGTGGCTCCCTTCATGGCTTGAAGCGTCTTCTGGAGTCCTAGGTGATTTTGTAGCTTAGTCTGTTTTATGAGCTACTTACTTTTAATTAAAGGGCTGAAATGGCAGCCCCAGTACCTCCCGGATCGATCATTGTAGCGGACTGGCACCGGAGCCCGGAGAGCAGAGAGTTTTTCAAAAAGATACTGCACAAGAAGAAACGTCGGGAATTTGGTACGGCTTGTCACTATGGAGACCGCTCAGCGACCGCTGCCCATCAAAGGCGGGAGCTGATCTGAGATCAGGGGCGGATTCACCAAAGAGGCGTATTAAATGTTTTCGCCTTAGCTTCAAACTGAGGAAAACGGTTATGATGATGGTTATTCGTCCAACTCCTTTTTAAAATTGATTTAACTTTTTTCTATAGAACAATTCTAAGAACAAATGGTGTTCTTGGAACAAATGTTCTGTATCGTTTTAAAGCATGTTTAAATGTTATATTAGCCTAACAATACAAAGACTTGAGGTGAGGGTCGCCTCTGAAACTGTAAACTGAGTGTCACTGAGCGTCAGTAATATCAGACTTTCTCTGTAGTGAGTTTAAATACTTTAATGAAGTGACGTTAAAAGTCTAACATGACGTTAAGGTCTAACATGCTCATTTAACAACCGAGCACAAAATGGAGAGCTTGCTGTGTTTCTGAAATCCGGGTATTAACGCGTTTAAGGCCTTTATACGCTTAAGAATTTAAATAACGTAGTTTTCTTACTGACTAACCAAACTACCTGCCTTAGCAGCTTGAGAGGGAACATCCCTTGCTGAAAAATAATTGGGATTAAACCTAATGGTTTTGCTTTTTAATGGGAATTGGCTTAATGGATTCCAGTAGAGACTTTTAGTTTCCCGTTGAATATCTTTAGATACCATTAGGATCCTTTACATTATAGCTACTAATTTAAAATGCCCAAAACACATTACACATCCATTAGGAACCAACTGAAACACTTAATGGTTTCTATGGGCTTTTTTCAGCAGGACCACCGTATAGAGGAGGGGATGATCACTGGTTAAGAACTCTGGTCTGATTACAGGCAAAGCCACGCCCTTCATTAAATTAACCAATCAGTTCGCTTGTTTTCCGTACGTGGGAAAAACTCCCTCTCCTTCTGCAGATCTGCGCAGGCGCAGTAGCCAAAACAGGCTCAATTTTTGTTTGTTATTTAAACCAAACGCTACAAACTGTTTGTGCAGAATAGGATGGTTTTGTCAGATTTTATCATCAAAAATGTGTATTTGAAACGTTAACGTGGCTTTTGTCCTCCATTATGTGTCTGTCCACATTTAAAGAGATCGGAGTCTTCCTTCTATGACTGGACATAACTGATCGGCCAAGATGGCTTTAGAGTGGACAGACCTTCCTGTGAGGAGCTGCAGTGTCTCCAAATAAGAAACATATTTTTTCTTCCAAAGCCTCTGATTAACTTTGCTTCAATTAACATCACTTCATTACCAATGTTCTTGAAGGTCTGTTTGTCCTCATGTGCTGAAAAATTCAACTGAAATAGCCAAAACATTGAAGCCTGTGCAGAATTCAGAATGTGTCACGCGCCGTCTGTGATTGTGTTTTTCAGTTTTTGACACAATAAGAAAAAAATTGGTACTCTTTACATTTGGTCATTTCTGTTGGTTCATTCAACATTTCATGATGAATGAACCAACAGAAATGGCCTAAAATTAATTAGAAAAAAAGTCTGGTTCCATTGACTTATATTAAAAGTAAATTATGTTTTTTCCTTCTCCTATCAAGTTAGCATTTTGGAGATACAAGGTTTTGTTCCAACAGCAGCGATATGCTGATTTAGTTTGCTTTCTTGACCGTCTGAAAAGTCCTTTCATATTCTGTATTAGGTCTCTTGGAGACACCAGTGATGCCCCCTCATTTGAAAGCAGACACAGTTCGTTACAAAGTGTTCATCTCAGGTAAAAGTGGTGTGGGGAAGACCGCTCTGGCTGCCCGGCTTGCTGGCCATCATATTCCAAACTTGCACTATGAAACAACAGGTAAATGTCTTGAGTACCAGATTGTACTCTGCACCACACCTAGAAGTAATATGTTTAGGCACAGTATGTATGAAACTCTTACATAGGCAGAAACCTGATAGGCTATACTTAGTCAAGTGTGCGATTTTGCACTTGCCTTATTCATTTGGTAACGCTTCATTTTGAGTGGTCCTTTGTAGATGGTTAATAAATGAACAGATTATCAGTAACATGTCAACAACATATCAGTGAATTAGCATTAGTGCAGCATCTGAAAGCATCAAAGTAAATATCTTGTAGAGGTTCTGTTTATACATTACTTGTGTTAACCTCACCCAACCTCACCCAAAGCCTAACCCTAGCCCTAATCCTAACCCTGACCTCAATCTCAACCCAAAACCTAATCCTAACCCTCATATATTTTTGACATGAGAGTACATTGAGTGGCTATTATTGCTGTTATAGTGGTTATTTTGACATTTAAAAAGCTTAATATCTCCTAATAAATTCAGACCCTTTACCCTGGTCTCATCATGCTGTAATCCCAACTGATAGTCATCTAACTCCCACAGGCCTGGAGACATCTGTGGTTTTTTGGCCTGTGAAGCTCAGAGAAAATTGCCGTGTGCTGTTCTTTCACTTCCAACTTTGGGACTGTGGGGAGAATGCCATGCGCAGATTCGACCACATGCTACCGGTGCCAGTATTTTTCCAGCACAGACTCATATTTGTTCATTGACATGTTCCGCATACTTCTATGCCCTGAATTGTCATGGATTTTTTTCACAGTCTTGCAAGGAGCAGGTGGATGCCATACTCTTCCTGTTCTCCTTCACTGACCATGGCTCTTTTGAGGACATCTCAAATCAGATGTCTCGGATCACAGACCCCTCTGACAGAGTTGTCAGGTTTGTGGTCGGCACAAAGTATCCTTCATTTAAAGCTGATATGACTACCTGAGGTTCAAATAAACTACTTTTGAAGAACTGGTCTGGACTCATTATGGTGTTAATGATATTAAAATAATCTAATGTAAAAATAAACCTTAAAGTGCATTACTGAAACCTGTAGAATGTTAACGTGATGAAAGTTACAATATGAATACTTCCAAGTAACAGTAGAAAATAGAATATTTGATAAGAAAATGTATTCATCTGTGAGTTTTGAGGTAGTTTGGGTTTAGTATTGGCCTTAACTATACAGATTTGACTTGTTTATGCACACAGATGTGACAGAGAGTGAGATCACACGGTTTCAGGAGGTTTGGGGTGTGCCAGTCTTCCGTGTGGGAGGTGATGTGAGCGGGGGGTTTGGCGAGATTGCGCCCCTACTAAATGCCTTGGCAGAAAACCTGTGGCACCAGGACTGTGTTCACGCTTCCTCCGCCTCTCTACCCCACGTTTGTCACCCAGAGGATACAAGCCGAGAGGTGATTGTGTAGCTGCTTGGCTGAACTTCATAAGGACTGTCTTTTTTTATGCTTGCTTGTTTTTTTCATAAAAATTGTCATGTTTTCATACTTAATGGGAGATGCTGTGATCACATCAGACTGTATAACCCTAACAATACAAGCTGAAGGACTTGGAAAAACAACTCAAAGCTATATTCACATCTTCTTTCTGAATGCCCTGTGTAGTATAACGTCTCAATATAGATCATTGATGTTTATAACTGCAGAAAGTCAGATTTTGTCAGTGATCCGATCAACATGTTTATATGCACTTGAGTGTTGAGTAATCAGATAATGGGGAAACTCTGAGTCTGCATTAGTCAGGCAGTAATCAGATTTGTGCTTTGCAACCTGTCAATAAACTCACAGAAGAAAATGTGACATAACCATGCAGCTAAAAAAATTACACCCATTTAAATGAAAATATGTACGCACATCATCTAGAAGATGAAGAATACGTAAATACTTAATTTCATCGAGAATGTAGTTGGCTTCAATGTCGCTCTAAGGCACCAGTGTGTCAAACTGAGGGGATTGTTGCAGAACAGTGAATTCAGTACTGTTTTACTCTATTTTGACTATAAAAACAGAAGAGCAAATATCACATTAATATTTAAATGTATATAAATTACATGATATAAGTAGTTTTGTTTAATATGTGTATAAAACCTTTGTTTAAAACCAAACTCTTTGGACTTCTCTTATTGTTTATTTGGGAAAATGCATGTTAAAACTAACCCTGCCATGTGGAGGCTGTACTTTAGCCTGGCTAGTTCTCACTTTTTGTATGCTTCAAAGTGCTGCTGTGTTACAGGCACCAAAAGACTAATTCACAATAGTTATTATAGTTACCAAATAGCACAAATGGTGAAATAAGTTCACACCTGACGTTGCTAAGTTCATAAGCATGAACTTATTTAACTACAAAAAATATCTGTGATACATTTTACTCTGTCGTAGGTTGTGCTCCACTCTCCCCCTATGCTTAAACTATTTATAACAGTTAACAGTATTAAAAGAATAACACTACAGCTACATCTACCCACTATAATGTCTAACATGACATTTTTTTACTTTTTTTGTGAAAAAACTTTTATGTGTGTAAATTGTTTCTTTATTTTAAATAGATAGCATTAACAAAACAGTGGCCAGTATTAAAAATTGCTCACCATACTTTCTGAAGTTTACTGAATGTTGTGAAATGATGAACACATAACTCACAAAATAAGCATATCAAAATATTTACTTGAATAAATAAATTTAATTAGCACTGAAACAAAAGAATACTTTGGCATGAAAATAATGAAACCTGATTACTATGAAATTAATTGTTTTATATTGGGTATGTACATCTCACCATGAAAAGAAAGAACATAAGTTTTAGCAGGGGAGAAAAGCTTCAAAATGCTTTTTGAAGAAGGTTTTGTCCTTCAGTACCAAAGACGAGTCACAAAGATGGATGGATCATTTAACTGTAGTTATAAAGAGAAATAAATTCAGTTTCAGTTTCACAGAGGCTGTAGAGATCTACGCATTAAGGCTATATTCCTGTACTTAAACTACATGTTGTCTGACCTTTTGCCTTGTGTTTGAAAGCTGTAACTGTCAGTGCACCACCTTTTCCCAAGGACAATGTCACTGACATGGGGTCCACATCTGCTGGAAACTGACATTTGTGGGAAAATGTGTCTATGATTGTGCCATCTGATGCCAACTGGATAGTAGTGAGAAATAATGAGGAAAAAAACACAATATTAGAGTAAATCAATGTAAAAATGTGAGCTGTGCACCACATGGCAACAAATACAAGGCCAAGCGGCTTTCTGTGAGCTAAAGATTTACAGTTTTCATTAAGGCATCCTTAACTTCACTACAAAGCTTCAAACTTGTTCATACCCACTGGCTCTCCAGGTCATAGATACAGTACTTCAGATTACTTTGCTTACCTTCTCAGCGGAAACTTGTATGAGGTTATTTGAAGAAGTGACAATCACTTGCTCTGGTGAGAAGGCACTAACATCCACTGTGAACATGTACATGTCTCCAAGAGTGCACATTTCCCCCTTTAGAAAACAGATATCAACATAGTCCTGCTATTCAAGTGCAAAGGAAGGAATCTGTGGTTTATAATCAACTGATGTGCAAGTGGGATCCTTATAGCACACTGCTGTCTCTTCTCTAAACTTGATTCACAGCTGCATTATTGTACTGTATGATGTCTAGTGCTAAAAATGTACTGTGCAAGCAAACACTGAAGCCAGTCTACAGCCACAGCATTACACAAACAGTGAAAACTGAAAAGATTACCTGAACTCACCTTCAGAATATTTCTTGACATGGTTGGAAAAGCAAATGGGAGTTTTTTCACAAAAGAGACAAAAGATACTGTGGAATTTAGTCTAATACCTCAATGGTAGCTTAATGAACATCCATTACTGAGTGCACTGAGCTCCTAGAAGGATTCCATTCTGGACACAGATGTTTCCTCACTCTGTTCAGTTCCACAATCTCTGAGTGTCTTATATATTAAATGGCTGTCTAGTGTCAGTTATGGTTGAATATGGGTGAGGTTAGTATGATGTCTATGTGTAGTATTTATCATGGTGGATAGAAGTGCGACTAATAATATCCTCCCTGCTCTTGGTCAGATGGCTTTGTGTTTACATTGAGAGAACACGATGACTGACAAGAATGGGACACTGGATTTAGAACTTGAAATAAAATTGACTCCCCGTTACAAATATGGAGATAAATGGGGTACAGCTTAGCAACACAACAAAAACAGAGTTGTGTAATACCTTGAGAACTGTTGTGACATTCTAGGCCTTCTCACCACAAGTGTTAATTATTACATCCACTCTAATTAAGCAGTTACTGAGCTTCTGTCATACACAGATAGAAAGATTGATTATACATGGTGCATAATATGCAGGGTTGGGCAGATTGCTTTGAAAAAGTGACGGCTGAATACTGAATATGCTGTCCTCATTGTCTTCAGTAATGTATTTCACTACAATAAATAAAAAAAACATTCAGAATACATTTAGAATACATATTGATGAAGTACATGGGAGAAAACTCTGCTGTATTTTTTATTTATTTCATGCTGTTCCTTGCTGTTACTGGTTGGCAGTTTTAAATGTAAATCTTCTGAAGTTTCTTGAAAAATTAATTCACATTAACAACAATAAATACGAAATTCTCTACATTTCTTGGCTCTCATTGCTTGCTTCGGTCCACTCCCGCTCCCATAATCTCCCTGCCCTCTCATGACCCAATTCTCCATATCAATAACAAAATATGACAAAATGACTATAAAATGAGTAGCTATGTGATTTTCAGTTAATGATAGGCATGTAACCACAGAGCGCATCCACAAGACCAGTACAACACCAAGGCTAAGCTTATCACTCTAGATTATCTCCACTACTCACTTCAGTCATCCCTCAAAAGAGTTTACTAACGCTCAGATTAATAACTTAATATAGTTTCCTAACAAGCATTGATCAGGTTTATATATATATATATATATATATATATATATATATATATATATATATATATATATATATATATATATATATATATATATATATACACACACACACATATATACACTGTATTCTGCAGGCCATATACAGATACTTAATTTCTTTATTCTGATGCATCCTAGCTCTGATAATAAGGAGGTTAATTCAACTATTATAATCTGGAATGTGTTATATGATTTGGTTTCCAGCAGGACTTTTATTCTTAATCTATGTTCTGCGATTCGCGGCCATTTTCTAGAAGGAGTGACTGCTAACTTCACTACCGCCTGGAAACACCTTCCGTTACCGAGTTCACGGACTCGTCCGGGCGGGCTTTTCCTTGCATGACCGAAGCTACATCTGAGCACGCTTTCGTTCACAAAGTTATAAACGCACATACAGGCTGCGATATTACCTACACCGACAGCGGTCTATTTGACTTTGTGCCGAGATAAGCCTGCGCCTGGCCAGGCACAAAGCAAGGCCGCCAGCATGAAGCTCACGGACAATGTGCTGCGGAGTTTCAGGGTTGCGAAGGTTTTCCGAGAAAATTCCGATAAAATCAACTGTTTTGACTTCAGCTCAAATGGCGAGACGGTGATATCGAGTAGCGACGACGACTCGATTGTCTTATATGACTGCCAGGAGGGAAAGTGAGTGCACAGTGTTGTCTTGTGCGGTGTGGGAAGATGAAGTCATGTTCTCTTTGGTCAGCTTCTTGTTCGGATTTCCCCGTTCCACCTTAAATGATGCAGCGGTTACTGGCTCCAGAATGTAAGTGCTGCACCATTTAAGGTGGAACGGGGATATTCGAACAAGAAGCTGACGAATAGGAAGCCAACTTCTGTCTCGTTTTTAAAGGCGTTACTTACTGGTGGGCGGATTTTCGCACCAAGGCCTACTGCTGCAAAGAGCCTCGGACTCGAGTAGATTAGCGACCCCAAGCATTCTTGCTAACGATGAGCTAACTTTGTGGCTAGCAGCCAAAGCGTGGGAAAACCTGCATCAAACATCGAAGGTCAAAAATGAGTGGACATCACTTTACGAATGTCCACAGTGAAACGCCCATTTGGTCGAGCTTAATGTTTTTTATTTAGATAGTGTTAGCCCACAAATGCTAACGTTTAGGAAATACAAGGCTAGCGAGTGCCCAGCTGCTTTTGGGATGTTAGCCACCTTTTTTTACTTTACGTTTGTGAGAATTTTTTTACATAGTTATTAGACAAACTTGTAGCCTAGTGATGTAACCTAAATGTTAGCTTTATAAAGATCTAGCTGGGTAGCTTACGTTAGTGGAGTTTCTACAGGGTTTCTGTAACAGTTGTTATAAATATTGTTACATATGGTACATTTACTGTAGTATACTGTGGAGTAAGTATTAGCACTAGAGTTATTATCACAGGTATTATAGATGATCATAACCAGAGTCTTAACTGCATGAATTGTTTGTCATTTTATGAAGTTTATGTCTATATAGATTCTTTGACCAAATCAGGTAGATTTTATGTTGTTTCAATCAACAGTAATGAGCCGTTTCTTCTTTGTCATACAGACCTAAACGGACCCTGTACAGTAAAAAATATGGAGTTGACCTCATCAGATATACACATGCTGCCAATACAGTCGTCTACAGTTCCAACAAAATCGATGGTATGAGCTTTTTGAAAGTCTTTTCTATACTTTTCTCTTTTTATCGAGGGGGAATGCACCTTGTATCTTGTTCCCCACACAGTGAAGTGTTTCTCACACTAAAAAATCCTCTTTGGTAGTTTGTATGCTGTTCATGTGTAGTTATTCTGTGCTGTGTAGGTGTATTCATGCTTATAGGTCTCTTTGTATGTGTAATACCAATTGTAGTAAGTTGAAGTGAAGAGGTATTTGGCGACCCTTCTGCTCACCAAAGTACCAAGTGTGTGTTCGGGACTTCCTGGCTGTGCCCACTCTGGCTTGAGGTAGTTGTTTGTACAGTTTGAGGGTCTGTGATTCTGCCCTTTCAAGGAGCTAACTGTACAGACTACTGCCTTGCCCAGGGTGGCGCCAACTCTTCTAAAACTACCTGGGGATCTGCGCCAACCGGACCTTGTTAGAGGTTCACATTTAGGCTTTGAGTTCCACAATTAAAGAATACAATACTGCTTGGCATCATCTGATTTCATTCATCGGATAAAGTCAAGTAAAATGTATAATTCTCTACACAGCAGTTCCTGAAATGTTTTATTGACTTTGTGTACATGAACGACGTTTGTGATATCTGAGTTTTTATTCTCTATTACTGTGTTACTACAGATACTATACGGTACCTGTCGCTACACGACAATAAGTACATTCGTTACTTTCCTGGGCACAATAAGAGGTAAGGATCATTATTATTGTTAAGTGCTCTAGACACATTGATCTCTGAGCTAAAGCTATAACACGGGTTATAAACAAATTTGAAAGTTGTTGTTTTTTTGTTGTTATTTTTATAGTACACTAGCAACATTTGGACTTTTGACACCTTGGACATTTGAAAATAAGTTAAAATTAGATTTATGTGCATTGTAATTATGTTGTGATTTTACAGGGTTGTTGCACTTTCCATGTCTCCTGTTGATGACACCTTCATCTCTGGCTCCTTGGATAAAACAATTCGGCTATGGGATCTTCGCTCTCCCAACTGTCAGGTAAGGCTTGTATGAACTCCCCTTAAAAGACTCTTGCTTGTTGTGTCTGTTGTTTTGTTTATCCCTCATATCTGTTGGATTACAATCCTATATGTGGTCACAGGGACTGATGCATCTGCAGGGGAAGCCAGTGTGCTCATTTGATCCTGAGGGCCTGATATTTGCTGCAGGAGTCAACTCTGAAATGGTCAAACTTTATGACCTGCGCTCTTTTGACAAAGTAAGAGACATTCATTTGGCAAATGTTATCTTATGTTGAAAAGATGGACATGGTAAAAATAAAATAAAAAAATAAAATCAGCCTGGAAAAAAATCAGTATTGAAGCAAACTTTTAGCCAATTTACAAACAAAATATGCTTAAACTGTTTCAAAATGATAAAGTGTGGTAAATTTGAATTAAAGTGCAGGTGGTTAAGGAATTTAGGAGGAGTATTTAAACAAGCCTGTGAGAAAACAGACTGGTCCTCCTGTTTATTTGCATACAGCTCCATTTGCCTTGGTTAAAAACATTGTGTCTACTGCAACTAAAAGAACGTTCTAATTTTCTCCTTTAGGGTCCCTTTGCTACATTTAAACTACAGTATGAGCGAACATGCGAGTGGACCGGCCTAAAGTTCAGCAATGATGGCAAACTTATCCTGGTTTCCAGCAATGGAGGAACACTTCGACTGCTCGATGCTTTCAAAGGAGCTGTACTACATTCATTTGGGGTGAGTGAGGGTTTTTCCCCCCTCTAAACCACTTTATGTATTGAGGTTGCTTGGAAATGTGAATTCTGACATACCTATGCTAAATACGAATAACTTTAAAGCACGTTGTGCTTGCTGCAGAGGTTTGGTATTTTTATTCTTGATAATGGTAAGTTATATTGTTGCTTGTTAAGCTGCGTTGTACAACATTTAAGGCAGCAGTCCCCAGTCTTATCCACAAAGGCCTGCTGTGTCTGCAGGTTTTCATTCCAGTCAAGCAGAAGCATGCCTCATATAACTTAATCATTTCCTAGAAGACTTGAGACCAACTGATTAAACAAGTGGAATCAGATGTGTTTCTGCTTGCTTGTAATGAAATCCTGAAGCCACACTGACCCGTTGTCACTTTATTAGGTACAGTTCAGTTGCTTGTTAACACAAATAGCTAATCAGCCAATCACATGGCCACAGCTCAATGCATTTAGGCTTGTAGAGGTGGTCAAGACAACTTGTTGAAGTGCAAACTGAGCATCAGAATGGGTAAGAAAGGGGACTTAAGTGACTTTGAACGTTGCATGGTTGTTGGTTTCAGACGGGCTGAACTGAGTATTTCAGAAACTGCTGATCTACTGGGAATTTCACACCCAACCATCTTTAGGGTTTACAGAGAATGGTCAGAAAAAGAGAAAATATCCAGTGAGCGGCAGTTGTGTGGATGAAAATGCCTTGTTGATGTGAGAGGTCAGAGGAGAATGGGCAGACTGGTTCCAGATGATAGAAAGGCAACAGTAACTCAAATAACCAACCAAAATCTCTGAGGAACGTTTCCAACCCCTTGTTGAAAGTCTGCCACGAAGAATTAAGGCAGTTCTGAAGACAAAAAGGGGTCCTACCTTTTATTAACTAATAAAGTGGCTGGTGAGTGTATAAGGAAATTATTTAGATCAAAAGTCATCATCCTGTCCTGGAAGGCAGTTTGGTGACTTTCTTGCTCATACAAACCTGATTTATTTCAGCAGTCAGTTAAAAGGCATAGTGGGTGTGTTTATTGACAAGACATTCAACCTGGAATGAATCACCCCTGATTTAGTTAGATAATATCTACATCTTTGCTTTCTCTAAATCAAGTTCTCTTTTGGGTTTTTTTGGGGGTTTTTTTGTGCTGTAGGGCTACAACAACGGTAAAGGTGTGATTCTGGAAGCTTCCTTCACCCCAGACTCTCAGTTTGTAATGATTGGTAAGTAGAAATCTAACCTTTACCCTCTGTATTATTTTAGAAATTAGGTCCATCATTAATTGTCACCTCTTTCAGGAAAGTGATTTTCTCTTTAATAATGAAGAAAGTTGATTGATTTGTGTACTATAAGGATGTGTGTGCATTTGTTCTACAGGTTCAGAGGATGGGAAGATCCATGTATGGAATGCTGAGAGTGGAATGAAGGTGGCACTCTTGGATGGGAAACATACAGGGCCTGTTACCTGCCTACAGTTTAACCCCAAATTCATGACATTTGCCAGTGCATGTTCAAACATGGTGAGATGCTATTTTGTTACATGTAATTACATTCATCTGCTCTTTACTTTTAGTGAGCACCTTATTAAGGCATACTACTCCTAGTAAAACTGTTTACGCAGGTTATGATTACTATTATTTGTTTATTTATTTACTAACAGACCTAATTTCTTACTTGCACAGGCATTCTGGTTACCCACAATCGATGACTGAAGAGCTGAGCTCTGTGCTACACGTTCAATATGACAAGTTGTTCCTTGTCAACAGAGGGCAGCATTTCCACTGCCTCTACTTTATTGGAACTGTTGTGGGACTTGTGGACTGTAAATAGGTTGACCATGAGGTCAAGTTGTATTTCTTTCATGTTCATTTTATACTTCTCATTAAACAATGTTCTTTTGTAAATCACTGTAATCTGTTTGTGATGCTTGTTTATTTCTGAGGTTTGTGGTTGCCCTGGAACAATAGTTTCAGCTGTCAAAAACATCTTTGTTTAGATTTTAGCATGTTTCAGAATACAAAGAATATGTAAATAATGCAGCTTAAAGAACTGTCTGTGAGACATGTTTAAGGAAATATGTATACTGCTCCTCTTCTGTAAATGATTGGGAAAAAAAGTTTAGGAAATCTTGTTTTATTCCCCAAACCTTAACTCAAGCTTGTGCAACTGCTGAGACGTTATTCTGCCTCAATAAAAGAATGATTAATGGTAGATTTAGTGTTGCGATTTCTGTACTACTGCATCATTGAGAATGACACTGCGTACTGTTACTGCCTTTGCCTTCAGTACTGATGTCCTAACCAAAACTAAAAATGAGCATTTGAAGGAAATTTAAAGATCTACAGTGCAATAAATAACATGAGATTTTTAAGTCTGAGATTGGACACAGATTTAGTTGAGATGTTCAATCCAGCAGCAAAATATTCCAAATTTATACAGTTTTTGCCAAACAAAGTAATGTTTCATTTTAAATAGCTTGTGGAAAGATGCAATTGACAAGGCTGCTTACTGTGCCCTGGCCATTATATATATATACACATATACACACACACACACACACACACACACACACACAAATAAAATTATAAATATTGGTTTGTCATTTTGGCCGCCTGAACGCAAGAAGTTTGAGCATCCCTGTTCTAACCAGTCTATAATATAGATACTGTAGCTTACCATGACATGGGTTTGTAGGTGCTATCAAAGAGAGCTGGTGAAATCTTCAAACCTTTGCTCCTGCATGTGGCACCGGCATCAATTACGCCTGTGTAATCAGAGCAGTATGATGTTACACCCATTTAAGGGAACTATAGCGGCTGCTCATTTACTTCAAAATACAGTACCTTGCTTTGTTGTAACAATTTGCAGTGTCTTTCATTACTTATTTAGTGTCCTGAGTGACACTAGCAGCTACACTGTAGCCCACTCTGACTATTCTTAATCAGTACTCGAGTGAGGCAACTTGTTTAGCCTTCATATATTTGCAAGTGGTTATTTTATTCTAAGTTCTAAAGAATGGAAATATGGGAAATATTAACCTGTTTCACTCTGTGATGCTCTGAAACATGAATAATAATCCTATAACAGTATTTTAAAAGGACATTCTGAAAGTCTAGTCTTTCTAGCTGAAGGCCTGAGTGCATCAATGTAGTGTGATGCCAAAGAAGATTTGTGAGTGTAAAGAACCTTGTAAAGATTCCATGCCAATTTAAGGGGTCTTCCTAGATCCTTTATACTATGTGGATGTTCTTTAAACTGCAAACATGTTCTTCACATCTCATTTACGTAATTTGGAAAGTGGTGCATCTATGATATCATAGAAAATAACATTTTGGCACCTTTATTTTTTTAAAGAGAATAGTGTGAATGAGAGAGAGCCATTGAAAAGCACCAAACATTCATATACAGGTGTGGTACACCAACCCGTACCTATTGATGCTTGTTAGAGAACATCAGGCTGATATTCTCTGGGCTTTCAGCACTGTAATCTCATTTACATTCCAGTGTAATCTTAGGATGTGCTGAGTTTGCCCAGTCAAGGCCTCATCCTCATGCAAGAGAGATGGAGCTTTAGCAGATCCCAGGTGAGCATTTTGCACAGCTCCTTTGGCTCAGCTCTGATGGCTGGTTGTGTGAAAGGCTGTGGTGGTGAGGGGGAGGGGAAGCTGTTACCCAAGGCCAGGCACACCAAGCCTGTGGCTGCTAAATTTGGGGCAAGCGGGATCGAGTTCCATCTGCAGGCACACACAATCCTGCCCTAGTTACAGGACCCCTCTCTCTCACACACACACACACATACATAGGTCTCACATGCTGTCTTGACTTAAGAGGTGCAAACACCCAAGCTCTTTTGCCTCATAGTCTGTATCCTGCCTTTGGAGGGCTTTGAGCTTCTTACCTTAGTTTTAGAAGTCACTAGTTCAGTAAAGATCCTCTAGGTGACCCTCACCTGCATCTACATCAGGCTTCAGGTTTTCACCCCCAACTGAGCGCTCCTGGGCGGGTAGACGGGCTGACCCGCCATGTTTCTGGTTCTGGTGGTAACAGATGAACTGAGGCAGTTCCTGGTGAAGGCGAGGAGCGGGATGGGCCGCCTCATCCAGGTGCTGATCCGGGACGGTGAGTGAGCTACAGAGACAAAGAGACAGTTACCCCACTGACAATTCTGGTTTGAAACTACATATCAGTTTGTGTAAAAACATTTTAGAATTCATATCGTTCTATTTGTATTGCTAGTTTTATTTTAACTATTTTAAACTGCAAGGGTCTGTACGTGGGCCCTCAAAGCAATTCCTCACTCTCATTACTGAATCATGTACAATATTAGTTTCATAGTAGTTACAGAACAACTCACAGTAGTTAATAAGTCTGAAGATTAATAACTGAATAATAAGTCTGCAGTTTAAAGGGTTTAACCAAGGTGGTCACACTGAATTGAAAAATCTCTTTTCTGAGGAAAACAGTGCACAAAATTTCAAATTTAGAACGCATAGAAAAGTCAAATTTACAGACATAAGACATTAGAATAATGTACAGTAAAAATGTAGGCCTTGGGAGTTAAAGGATGAAACAGAGATTGTGCTGTAGAGCTGCAGAGCCAGAGGATCTAATGGTGTGAGGGGGACTGTAGGGTTGAAGGAGTTCAGTAAAGTATGCAGGGGCAACACCGTGAAGGGCTTTAAATGTTCAAAGTTTCTACTTGATACAAGAGTGTACTGGTAACTAATGAAGCTGACATACAATATACACATTCATTTCTTAGTAGACTTGAGAAGCCTGGCTATTAAGTCTTGAATATATGCAAACATCCCCTGATGTTAAGCCCAGCTTTCCTTTCTGCAACTGCAATCTTCAGAATCAGGTATAGACATGGTGTGCTGCAGAATGAAAGGGAGCCTTGGGCCACTATAATTTATTCCTTTAGAGAAGGCCCACAGCACTAAGGGAACAGACAAGTGTCTGTTAGTGTCGCTACACTTATTAAATATACATTTTTTTGTGTCAACTCCACCATATCTTTTCTGTGAGGCTATGGTAATATAACCCAAAGGTGTCCTTTGATTACAGCTTTTGAGTAAGCATGACACAGCACAACCACACATGCACTGTTCTATAGACATTCTGTACCAGTGAATGAACACTGGCCTTAAATGAACAAGTCTAAGTTGCATAGGTATAACATCGTAGTTATAGATCTACTTATTATTATTCATTATAATTCCACTGGGCTAAATAAAAAATGAACCACTTCAGTAGCATCAGATTTGTCAAGAGCTTGTATGTTTTTAAAATGTTTCTAACTGTAATTTCATAATGTAGTACATATATGTTTACATGTAGCCCTACAGGTGTGAAATTGCTGAGTGATATTCTGACTTTCTGTCTTCTGCAGTGTAATGTTTGTGTTTCGTGTGTTGTCTGGCTTGTGTTTATTTAAGATGAAGTAATACAGGGGAAGGGGCAAAAATATATTTCACAACGTATTTTGGTTGGGAAAGGCCAGGGTGAACATGAGTGAGGTCAGGTGACGCACCAGTTGAGACTAAAGCTGACTGGTGTGTGAGGGAACTACTCTACACAAGAGTGTCTGTAGCATGACAGATTTACTGATCTCTGTTGCAATGTGAGTGACTGTGTGTGTGTGTGTGTGTGTGTGTGTGTGTGTGTGTGTGTGTGTGTGTTTGTGTGTGTGAGTGTCCAATATCCACTGAAATGTTAAACTACTATCAGATGACATGACTCACTTGATAAGACAGGACAGAAAAGACAATTACATTTGAGTGAGGTCATCCCTCCTGAGTCGCTTCTGTGTATCATTATGTGTATGAATGCTTTGTGTAGTTATGTGCAGTGATTCACATGCCTAATTATAACAGTGTGCCTGACCATAATATAATTGAGTGTGTAACTGTCTTGACAACAGCAGATGTCCCTCACTTCATATGTGTGTGTGTGTGTGTGTGTGTGTGTGTGTGTGTGTGTGTGTGTGTGTGTGTGTGTGTGTGTGTGTGTGTGTGCGTGTGTGTGTGTGAATTAACTTTTTTGGTTTCTGTGTAGTCTTGCCATCTATCGGCACTAATTTTGTCACTCAACATGGCCTACTTTGATATGAAGGGGAAATTTGACTGACATCGAAGCTGGCCAGTTACACATTGGTGTTTATGTTTGAGTGTAGGGACAGGCAAGTTTGTAGGTCCGCTCACCTTAGTGGAACTGGTACAAGCTTCAGTGGCACCAAAATGTTTGGTTCAACAATTCTTCTTTTGAAATGGCTCTTTTCTGGTTATGTGCTCTTCCACACCTTAATTGTGAAGTTACACATCTTCTCTAGTGTCTTCGGTTTGAGAAATGACTATTCACTCTTTCCACCAATATCTTGTGAAACTGGGCAAGTTTTAAGATTTACAAATATGTACATTTTTCAGAAGTGTTCTGAGCATAATTACAGTTGCCAGGCTATAAAGGACCAATCGGGTGAACCACCTTGCTACAGTGCTACACACCTGTGCAGCATAACTTTACTTCCACGGACCCCCCAAAATGTAGATTTTGAGACATTCAGGGGATTCAAGAGATTCATTTTGGGGTCTTGCAACCACCAGAGCCCCCTGTATTTTGTACGTTGGTGTTCCTACCACTTGTTTACTTGCTACTAAGAAATTGTTTAAAAGACCGTTTTTTAGAACTTTAGAAGATATGATGTGAATTTCACAACTTTTTTTTCAATCCAGCAACTTTATCTTGCTCTGAAAGGCTGACAGAGCAGGAATCTACACTGTAAAAATAGATGGTTTTAAAAAAAGTATGTAACCTGATTGGCCTATATATATATTTTTGAGTTACTGTGTGTGTGTGTGTGTGTGTGTGTGTGTGTGTGTGTGTGTGTGTGTGTGTGTGTGTGTGTACGATTTATTTATTTTATTTTATTGAACTTACATTACTAAGTAAACAGGAGAATAATTAGTGTTTTACACGTGTTAAGCTTTTTTAAGTTAAGCTTAATTTTTTTTCCAGTGTACACATTCCTGGTGACTAGCCAGCCTTTAGCAGATAACTAATCAGAGTGTAACTGGCAAAATTGCAATAGTTGTGGGGATCTCAGCATTCAGTAAATATCAGATGGTCCTTCTGAGTATAGAGCATATGAAGCTGAGACTGGTTTCTCTGTGTTCCTGTTACTCATGTGCCAGTCAAACAGAGTGTAAAGTAATAAAATGTCTCTTTGGCATGAAGCCAGACAATGTGTCAGACCTTTACTCTATCACATTGCATACGTAGACAGTCAGACTTTTTATTCAATGGTATCAGATGACTGGCTGCTGAATAAGAAATTTCTAAAATGGTACCCTGTTCACTAACTAGCACACTATTAGGGGAGTCTGCCATTGTGTAGTGGCATCTGAAAACATATCTAGTGCACCCTTACATTCCCACAATACACCACAATAGGTGATATAGAAATGATGGGCCAATGATATGGTGTCATCTTCAACAGATAGCCAGGTTAGCTAAATTCTACAGAAATTTTACATAATATACTTTGTCCCTGTCAATCTAAACAGAATAAAGTGATGTAGTGGACACTATACATATAATGCACTGTGCGGTTTGGTTTGAAGATTCTTTGATGAGATCAGTGAGTCACATAACCCTTTGATGGTACTGTTGCAAATATATCAAAATCTGATATATATCAAAATATCTATTTCAAATAGGTGGCATATATTACATATATATAGATTTAATTAATTTATCCAACTTATATTTGTCACATATGGCAATATATGCCAACTTATTTAAAACCTTTCAAATATGGGACATATTTTTCAGCCATTTATCAGCTTATTCAGGTGTGTAACACATATACTTAAAAATATATGATAGAAATGTTCATATGTGAACAGCAAATATTGCATGTATAAATACTAGCTCCATGTAATGTGAGCTTTTATCACTGAGTATACGACTCTGGTGCATTTCATTTAAATTTTTTTGCTTCTAAAAAATCTTTGTTTGTATCAGACATATATGTATGATATATGTTCACCCACCTATCAAACATGTATGTGTGAGCCATATATTATATGTCTATATGTCCAATATTTGATACTAACATATAAGTACACAACATTTATGTACATATTTTTCGAAATATATGCCTGACCCTTTATGACATGTGCAAATTGGGCCATGTATCGGATTTGGGATTTGCATGGCTGTTTGCATGTTTATGTAACGGAATGTAACTACTGTCACAATGTGATGAGTGAACCTGAGTAACATTAGAGGACAAAACTTTATTGAATCAAGATCCACAGAGAACTACAGATCTACAGAGAACACACGTCTACACACTGCTGTCTACTATCTTCTGCTGAAATTAAATGTACAAAAGTTATGGCACATTTTATATTTTATGTTTGACCTTTAAATGATCATATGAATAAAAAATATGTGTTAAAATTAGCTGATTTTAGCCAAAAGTGCCATAGTGAAATGTGTTCTCTGTAAATGTGTTAACCTATTTTCACTTAGAAAATCAACAAAACATGGAATTTGAGCAGGGAGTTTAAACTTTTTCATATATAGGGATCTTGCTTGTAAGTAATCGTGATCAGGGCACCATTCTGAACACAGTGACTCATGTTTCTGTCTGTACTGCACTGTTTGCAATCATGTTCACATTGAGAAAAACTTCACCACTTTGAGCTTTGGAGACAGATGTATATTGGTGTTGTTGTTGATGTAATGTCACTGTTTGGGCTCCTGTCTATATCCCGTGTGCGGTGTGTGGGACTTGTTTTGCTTGTCTCCTGTCCATTGCATGCTGGACAGCGAGCTGCTATTTGGCCACAGATATTTTCAGCGTGATTTAGTCAGAGAAGCCGGCCAAAGTGGTCATAACTCTCTCAATTGGCTGTGCTTATCAGTCACATGCATAGCTGGTGGGTGATTGGCTGGATACGTGGGGATCATGGTCTACTGTTGTTTGGGGTTCATATTCAAGCACTTTGGTAAATAGTGATGTAGAACAGAAAGAATGCCAGTCAATCTCAGCGCCTTGAATCAGTCTGTCATTTGATGTAGCTGATGTAGGCCATTTGCATGTGTGTACATCACTTTTTATATTTGTGTGCCTATGCATGTGGGTGAGTGAATGGCTAATGGAAAGTATGCATCTATGCTGATAGCCGGAATGTGTGCAGGCCTAGAATAGCAGTTGCTGCAAAAGACAGTCAGGAAATCCCCCACCAAGGTCATATTGGTGTGTGTGTGTGTGTTTCTGATGTGCACACTATTGACAAATCCTGTCCTCATCAGGGGGTTATTTTGCTGAAGTATAAATTCTTGCAATGAATCTCCACGGTTTTCACATGCTTTGAATCTTTAGGCCTCAACAACAACATCAACCTGTTTCAACACTACTGTTCTATTGATAGTGAGTGAAGTCTGGCACTTTTCTGCTAATTTTAGTGCTCAATTTCTTTTTTTTACATATAAATATAATAAAACATACAACATAAAATGAGATATTCAACAAATAAGCAGTAATTGTGTATTAAGTGTGTTCTCTGCAGAGGATGTGTTAATCCATTTTAACTTAGAAAATCAACAAAACGTTAATTTGACCAGAGGTGTTCAAACCTTTGCATGGGACTGTAACTAGAAAGATTGCAGCTTAAAATTTAAGACTGTTTAAAATTAAAGAATCTTTTAGTCACATTTAATATGACCTTTAAAAATGTGACCAATCAATAGAAAAATTGTATTATGTTTACATTAAAAACTGCATTGATGAAAAAAATTAAAGCAGGTGTAGCACTAAACACTTTCTGGATGGTGTACATAGAGGGATTGATGGTGTTTACCAACCACTGAAAAGCAGGAAACAGAAGCTTGAGATGATTTCAGAAAATAAACACTTGTGGTACAGCAGTTAATTAGTACCTGCAGACAACTTGTGTATGTGTGTGGACATAGGATCTGTGTGAAGAGTGTAAAATGAGACAGAAACAAATGAGGACATGAAGTACCTGTCAGATCAAATATATTATGTGTCACTTTCGATGTGTTAATCCATGAGACTCAATAAAAATAAGCATCACCTTTTTTCTTTTTCCTCCCTGAGTCTACTTTAAATGTGGATGGTGGACCAGACTATGAACACTCCTGTCTGGCAGCTGCTGTTTGGAAAACAAAAAGTTTAATATTGGGTGAACTCCTCCCAAAGTGCTAGTAGCACATTTTTAGCCCACTCTAAAATACACTACAAGCTAAAAACATATCCCCCTGCCTTACTTCTCACATTTTTATATTAGCTTATTCTCTAATAGGTGCATCTCTTCATCAATCAATTTGGTCACCACATGTTGAGCGCACTCCTAAAGACTGGTTTCAACCAGTTTTTACCAGACTGCTTTACCTTTCAAGGTCAACTTGCACCTCTCTTCACTGGGTCAGTAAGTACACAAGGCCTCTCTGTGAACCCAGGGGCTTTTCAGTGTCTAGAATCTCCTATGCAGACAGACTAAGGCCTTCCCTTTGTGAGAGTATTAATACTCTCTGTTAGCCAATACAACCTATTTGGCTATTGTTTACCATATCTAATCTATTTGTTTACTGATTGTGGGACTATTTATCAGAAATGAGCAGATAAGAGGGACAGTGAAGGTGGAGCAGTTTGGAGATAAAGCCAGAGAGGCCAGGTTGAGATGGTTTGGACATGTGTTGAGGAGGTATAGTAGATATATTGGGCAAAGAATGTTGGAGATGGAGCTGCCGGGTAGAAGGAGAAGAGGTAGACCTCAGAGAAGGTTTATGGATGTAGTGAAGGTGGACATGGAGATGGCTGGTGTAAAAGTAGAGGAGGCAGTGGATAGGGCAAGATGGAGGCAGATGATCCGCTGTGGCGACCCCTAAAGGGAGCAGCCGAAAGAAGAAGATCTGTCACTACCCATACCGAAGTGATGAAAAGAGGAAAGTTTGGAGAGAAAAAGTAAACTGTTCATAACTTCATCTGTGAAAAATGTGTGACTTCAGCTAAAGCAGATTATATCAGATGCTCTTCACTAATGAAGTGACCATATTCCGAAGTTTAAAGAAGTGATTAATCTCCACATGTCCAAACAAAAGCCCCAAACTTAGAAGGCAGCAACTACTGGCAACTACTGCCACCTGGCAGCAACTACTATAGAAACTCTGGTTTTTAGGACCACCAAGTAAAATGGCCAAGCCTTTCAGACAATTGGAACTCCACTGAGCATTCGTTTCACTTCCTCAAAGCAGAAAGAGAAAGTTCCCAAAAACACAGCAGCAGTTCAGTTTTACTGACCCCAGAAATGAAGGAACTCTGTTCCATCCACTATGGATAAAACACCGCTGAAATAAATCTGCACTTTACTTTCATAGCCATTGCTTCATGTTTTAACTGAAAAGTGGAAAATACTCTACCATAGTTTATGTAATTCTATGTGTGCATAATACAGAATATATTTTACCATGTGTGTGATGTGAGCTTTACTGTGTGTTTCAGAGCAGCTGGTGCTGGGGGCGTACAGAGAGCCGTCTCAGTCCTGGGAGGAAGATTATGACCACTTTCTGCTTCCTCTACTGGACCCTCTGGAGCCCTGCTACATCCTCTACCGCCTTGACTCCCAGAATGCACAGGGCTATGAGTGGCTCTTCATTTCCTGGTCACCTGACCAGTCTCCAGTGTGTAATACATCAAAATCCAAATGCATATACACTCTCACAGACACTCATATTAGATCACACTGCTGTTCGCTGAAATTTCCCTTTAATCTAATTCATTAAGACTATTTTACTTTCTCTGTGAATATATTTTACTCTTTGTAGGTCAGGCAGAAGATGCTGTATGCTGCCACTCGTGCCACAGTGAAGAAGGAATTTGGAGGAGGCCATGTCAAAGATGAGATCTTTGGCAATGTGGAGGTAGACGTCTAATGATCCACAGAATTAATCATTTGAACTGAAATGTTCAATATACAGTTGTGTCTTAACATTTTCCATTACAGCACAAATAATGAGTGGCTGAAAATGTATTTCCATTTTTAGAGTTTTAGTGCATTCAACATTATAAAAGTACAATACTTGAAACAGCAGGGGAATCCCCAACACCACTGCGTCCTATAGAATGGAACAGGCCGTTCCGTCACTGCATTAGCGAAGTGTGTTAGATGAGTCCGCAAAGGAACAAAGGATCGAATGAACACAAGTGCCAACTTTGGCAGAAGAACTGATCCACTGGTACATTTTCTTTATCAAACCACACAAAAATGGCAAAAAAAGCTGTTCGTAAGCCATAACAATCAACAACTTTAAAATGCTTAATATTTCAAAACCAGGACTTTTAATTTGTTGGACTTTATTATGCAGACTATATTACTCCAGGAAATACACCATAAAAGTCCGGCCCCAGTGCTGAATGTCAGATTTCAATTAGCCCACCGCTTTTGTTTTAGAGTGTGTTACAAGAGGCCTGCCAGCCAGTACACTGCAGTTCTTCCTTTCATGGTGGAAGCCATAAAATTACAGTGTAATGTGCCACACTGTGGTAACAAAGTTGGCCAAATTTTACGAGCCTTTCTTCACTGACTAGACCTGCAGCTTCATTTATTGAACCACGTTTAGTCAAGACTACATACAGCACAAACTTCACACTGAGAACTGATTTTAGAGAAATGGAAATTCGAATACTTCTTAATTGAGAACCACAGCAAATACACGTGGCTCTCATTTCAAAGACTGTAACGAATAGACAAACAAAGCATGGACATTACAAGAAATACTCAGGAGAGAAACTAATGTAACAGCTACCAGTCTCACAGCACCACCTTCTTACCAGAGCAAATACAGCAGTTCAGTAAATATTAGCCATTTCAAGTGGAACAATAACATGGCTATTTATGTTGTTTAATCTTGTTTGATGAAGTGATGTGTCTGTTGCTGTGCTAAATTATAAATGTTTACTCAGCTAATTATGAATGAAAGAAATGAAGAAAAAGTAAGTAAATTGGACTGTGGGTGGAAAGTGAGTGGCGTTTTGTATAATACTGTGATTAACCACCAGTCAGCCCCCTGGAAAAATGCTGAGCAAAAATCCAGTGGGCCAAGCTTTGCCATCTGCGTGCCAACCAAGGCTTACTATCCTGTTGTGACAGTATATATATAATGACTCCCCTCCTGTTTATAGAAAATGAAGTTTAAAGTAGCTCTTACTCTAATGGGGCTTTTCTGCAGTGTTGTGTATCTATCCGACAAATCTATCTGAGAAATAAGGTACTGATTAAGTTGGTCACTTCTACATACCATTACTGTTTCCAATTGAAGTCCACAGTTACAATGCTAACTCATCCATTGTGAGCTCCTGTATCCTGTGAGATGGATGTAGCAAGTGACCTAATTATCTGCAATTGAACAGGTTCATTAAATAGATCACAGGCCCACTGTATTTAGAATGGAACCTTGGGAGGCTTCCAGGAACAATGTTGGAAATGATTAGAAGTCATGGTCAATACAGAGACATATGACTCAGTACATTACTGTAATCTATTGAAGGACATTGATAGGATAACTTGGGCATATAAAATTTGAACTTATAAATTCATTCTATCATATGTGTATTTATTAATGTTAATATATTTTGAAGAGTTGAACAGCTTTTGATGCATCGACATCAGAGCTAGATAAGACTTTGAAATTAGGAGTAAATACCTGTCTGTTCATTCTGTGGTTTGTATTTCCATCCTCTTTAGGATGACGTGTGTCTTCAGGGTTACCTGCGTCATGTATCCTCCAGCTCCGGCCCGGCTCCACTCACAGCTGCTGAACAGGAGCTGCAGCGAATCAAAATCACTGAGGTAAGAATCCCTGCTTTTTAACCCTAGAATGACTGAATTGAAATCACAATGAGTTAATTTAATTAATTGTTAAGATTTAACATTAAAAATGGTCATGTTAGTACTGACAGTGAACTTAGATGGTAATATTTCTAATATTGGGTCTTTGCAGGGCAGGGTAAAGCAGGTGAGTAGGTGTGGTCCTGAACAGGGTTTGGCGGTGTGTGACGCTAATGCTCTGTGTATGTGTGTGTGTGTGTGTGTGTGTGTGTGTGCATGCATGGCAAAATTGCACACTATGTTAAAAATGTTCTTACAGACCCTTTATTTAAAGGACGGTCCTTCAACACAGTAATGTAAACAAGTTCAGCATTTTTAATAACAATGTATAAAAAAGTGCCTTCAGCCTTAATGCTTGATTCAGTGCTAATGAATCAATTAATATGTGTGCAGTTTATTTTCTGTGCACAACATACAATGCAACCAAATATAAAATAAAAATATATCAAACGATGGTTTCATTTGAAATAAGGGGAATACAGTAAGATCCAAAAATTGGAGAACACGTTTTTTTTTTAACTAGGAAAAAAAACAGCAGAAAGATTCAGAATTTTTAATATTTTAAAATTTATAGCAGTATAATGAAGAAAAAATTTTCAAGGCTCTGCACTACTTCTAGGTCACTATTTCAATTTAAGCACATCTGTGACGATGTTAAGGTGAAAGTACAAAAAGGTCAGATTTTTTTCAGTCATATCTCTTCAATTGAAACAATTGAAATGTTCAGGCGACTCTTGGGTGGATCTGATCATCAGAGGCTTTTGCACAAACTCATGGAGTCCACGCCAGCTTGAGTTATAGAATAAAAGGGGGACAAACCAAATACAGAAGAAATTTGAAAATTCATGTCAATTTTTGAAAAATTCTACGTCTCACTCAAATTGTTATGCTGATAACATAATTTGTAATGAAGAAAACAACAACTTTGCATTAAAGTAGAAAGTAGAAATATTTTCCCTAGTGGTCTCAGACATTTGGGCCCTGCTCTACGTGCAATTTTATATCTCAAATGCTGAATTTGGTCAGTGCTAGCATGTTTTCAAGCCTTACTGCAGTGTCCTTCAAATAAAGTGAGCTATGAGTTGTTCATGTTTCCACCATGAAAAAATCATGCATGACTGCTGCATTCATTCATACTGGATGATACAGCATTCACTCTTTCAGCTGTCATATAATGAGATACGCATGGGGAATTAATATCTCCCAATCATTATATCCATGTTGTGTGCTTGTGCATGTGTCTCCCTCTGCAGGTGAAAACAGAGATCAGCGTGGAAACTAAACATCAGACTCTGCAGGGTCTGGCCTTTCCGCTACAGATGGAGGCCAAGCGTGCTCTACAGCAGCTCACAGAGAGACGTATTAACTACATTCAGCTGGTGAGACTGCAACACACACACACACACACACACACACACACACACACACATATACACACACTTTCTAGGAATCTACAAGAGCCCAAATGATATAATACTTTTTCCCAATATCGATTTTAACAAATTAAAACTTTCTTATTAAACATTTAACCTCTTAAATTTAAACTTAAATTTCCAGGCGTATAACATACTAGGGCTTATTCTGTAACCATGCAAAGTTGTAGGAGTGAAGAAAGAAGGCCTCCACCTGCTGATGGCTCCATGGCATTTACTAGTACTAGGGTACTAGACTGGCCTGCCTGCAGTCCAGACCTGTCTCCCATTGAAAATGTGTGGTGCATTATGAAGCACAAAATACGACAGCGGAGACCTATATTGGTGTATATACTAGTGGTACACAATACAATCAGAATGACATCTGTTTCGACAGAGAATTGCTTTAAAAAAATGATGTTGTCATCAGACAGATGATTACATTTGAGTGACATTTCAAATATTTAATGATGTATTTATTGTGCTTTGGCCAAGAGAATGTTTAGCCTTCATTTTATTCATTTTAGTATTTGGTATAGTACGTCAGATATCGGCATTGTCCCACATTTCCTACATAGGTACTACTATATACAGGACAATTCCCATTCCAATTTCATACATAGAACATTCCATGTATTATTTATTTCTATAAAAATCATGTTTATTCCTTTACACAAACATTCCTGCTCCCATATAACATGCACTCAATTCACTATGAGTTCATTCTCATTTTAAAGTTCTACCTTTATAAATAATGCTCCTGTGTGCGTGCTGCTGTGTCAGAGGTTGGACACAGAGAAGGAGACGATTGAGCTGGTGCACACTCGGCCCACAGAGACACGTGACATGCCCTGCAGAATCCCTAAAGACACGCCCCGCTACCACTTCTTCCTCTACAAACACACCCATGAGGGAGACTACCTTGAGTCTGTGGGTACGAACCAGTGCACCCTCACTGCAGCCTCATATACACTAAAGGTCAAAAGTTTGGTACTTTCAATAGCATAAAAGGAATTTGATCGCAGATGCATGTAATGTGCATCATCACAGGTATCAAGTAATTAGTATGAAGCTGTAAAAAAAAGCAGTAATTATACACACACCAGCCACTTTATTAGGTACAAAGGCCTGCTGTGTCTGCAGGTTTTCATTCCAGTCAAGCAGAAGCATGCCTCATATAACTTAATCATTTCCTAGAAGACTTGAGACCAACTGATTAAACAAGTGGAATCAGATGTGTTTCTGCTAGCTTGTAATGAAATCCTGAAGCCACACTGACCCGTTGTCACTTTATTAGGTACAGTTCAATTGCTTTTTAACACAAATAGCTAAACAGCCAATCACATGGCTGCAAGTCAATGCATTTAGACATGTAGACTTGGTCAAAACAACTTGCTGAAGTGCAGACCGAGCATCAGAATGGGGAAGAAAGGTGATTTAAGTGACTTTGAACGTGGCGTGGTTGTTGGTGCCAGACGGGCTGGTCTGTGTATTTCAGAAACTGCTGATCTACTGGGATTTTCACGCACAACCATCTCTAGGGTTTACAGAGAATGGTCAGAAAAAAGAAAATATGCAGCGAGCGGCAGTTGTGTGGATGAAAATGCCTTGTTGAGGTGAGAGGTCAGAGGAGAATGGGCAGACTGTTTGGAGATGATAGAAAGGCAACAGGAACTCAAATAACCAACCAAAATTAAAAAGGAATGTTTCCAACACCTTGTTCTAAGTATGCCACAAAGAATTAAGGCAGTTCTGAAGACAAAAGGGGGTCCAACCTTATACTAGCAATACAGTACCTAATAAAGTGGCTAATAATATATACCTAATACATACCTAATAAAGTGGCCGGTGAGTGCAGATGTGTACCGAATAATGAAGAGAGCTGTAGATGATTGTTAGATGACAGAGAAAGCTGTATAGCGTCAAGAATGTTAATAAATGAAATACTTGTCCAGAATGCCTCATATTTCAAAGGTGGCAATCAAATCTCAAATCAAACAATTGCTTTGTGTTACTTATTATTTAATAACATCCCAAAACACTTTGAATAAAACATCTACAATGACATTTTGATGTCTTGGTTATAACAAAATGTACATTGTGTACATAAAATAACAGACTTTTCATATCTCTCTCTTTCTCTCTCCTTCTTAGTGTTTATCTACTCAATGCCAGGTTATCTCTGCAGCGTTAAGGAGAGGATGCTGTATTCTACCTGTAAGAGTCGGCTGCTGGAGGAGGTGGAGCGGGATTACCACATAGAGGTGGTCAAAAAGGTACAAACGCACTGTCTGTACTGCTTACTTTGCTTGCTTGCTCTGTATTTGGTGTTGGCCCTTTAGCTTCTGAGTATAACGGCCCAATTTTTGAATAAGATAAGGAGGAGGACACTGATCTAATATTATATTACATAATAGGAGAATGATTTATCTATTAACAATTGACTAAATGTTAAATATGAACTATTCTTAAAGTCATTCAGAATGATTTGATGTAAAAATGCACCATTCTAGAGGAACTTGTCATGTCAGAATTATTCACAGCAGTGGTGAAAGCAACCAGATGTCTGAAGAGTTCAATACATCTTAAAGCTACCTCACATAAGCTAGTACACAAAATGTTTGTGAATATGCTGCCTGATACCTGAGACATTGTTTTATGATATGTCTGAGATAAAATTTGCCCTAAAACATTCATGGAGGTGCATGCAGGGCACTGTAAAGCAAAGCTTTACTGCTATCTTACCATCATCAAAATTACATATAAAACTCAGACGAGTAGGTTTACTGGTGGTTTTTTATAGTAAATAAAATGGCAATAATTGTGTTGGGGACATTGCAAGGCTTGCTTCATTCATCACTACGGTAAGAAAAAGCAGTCAGTGGATTTCTCTACAGTGAGACATTTCCAAACACCCGGAATGACTTAATTTACACCTCAATGATTGAATTATGCAGAAATATATATTTTGAAAAATTTCCCTTTCAGACTGAAAACATGTTAACACTATTTGGAGTGGTCCTTTGTAGATTATTATTAAAAAAACTCTTAACAGAGCATCAGTAACACATCAACAACCTATCAGTGAAGTAGTAGTAGTCCAGCATCTGAACACACTGAGGTAAATATCGTGAAGATGTACTGTTGATACATTACTTACATTAAGTAGATGTGTTGCTTATATTTTAATTGAAGTTAATCCTCACCCTGGCCCTAATTCTAACCCTAAACTAAACCTCAACCCAAAACTTACATCTACAGATATGAATTTTTATTTACACAGTTAACTAAAAGTCTTGATAAGCTACTGAATGAATCCACTGCTGCTGTTTCACTGATAAGTTGTTGATACATTACTGAGAGTCTGTTGAGCGTTTATTTCATCTGAAAAGGACCACTCAAAGCGTCACCAACGACACAGGCAAGATCTTTCTTTCATGTGGTTATGAGCAAAACAACCACAGTAAGTAGGAGTAAACAGAAGTAGACTAAGTAAAACAAAGTAGGACGAGTGAGGAAGCAGACAGAAAAACCCGATGACGAGTGCATATTTACACTGTCATCAAAGGAAACCTGACTTATACACTATTGCTTGTTGCTAATTGTTGATAAAAAAAAAAAAGCTGGGAACATATAAAAAACGTGAATAAAAACAGTTGGTATTCTTCATCAGGGCTGTCAAACTCAACAAATAAAAGGACCATATTAAAAAATCTCAACAAATCTGTAGGCCAGAGGACGCAAATGTCTTCATTTCATTTTAATGAACATTTTGCTTTGACCCAAACTGGCCATTCTTTCAAAACACACCAAAACTTCAACAACACAAATATAGGCTGTCCTGTTCACCTTTTTACTTGAACTAGACACCTAGACACATCTTTTCTGTTTGTGGTATAACTGCTATCCCATAGATTGCTGGTGGCCGTTACAGGCCATCAAGTTTGTTGCAGTGCATGCTGGAGGTTGTGGTGCAGTGCATTGTAAAACAGGCTAATATTAATAAAAATTAAAATAATACTCCAGGCCAAATAGGATTGTGCTGACATGGCCCGAAGACTTTGAATTTGACACATTGGCCTTAGATCATTGGGGAATGCTAAAAGATAGTAATACCAGTGTGTGTGTGTGTGTGTGTTTCTCTGTGTGAGCAGTTGGAGATAGACAGTGGTGAAGAGCTGACGGAGGAGTACTTGTACGAGGAGGTTCATCCTAAGCAGCACGCTCACAAGCAGGCCTTCGCCAAACCCCGCGGCCCTGCAGGCAAGAGAGGAAACAAGCGTCTCATTAGAGGAGGAGGAGAGAACGGAGAGAATAGCTAGAAAGCGAGAACTGAACGTCCTGGACGTTCTGTCAGTGAATCCGAGGCATTCTGCTGAAGCCGAGCAGCCTCTTCATTTGTGAGGAACAGGGCCAAACAGGCCGGAATGTTGCCTCCAGTTGTTTGTATTCTTCCTGATTGTGATTTTTGTGATTTTTACTTCTTTGGCTTGTGTTTCATTTTCATAAGATGTCTTGTGTTTTTGGCAAACTCATGCACACATCAACAAAGACAAGAGAAAACTCAGGAATTCATCATGTCTCTATAAACTGTCTGTCCACATTTCGAGCTGCACTCAGACATGGGGACACAAGTTAAGAAACACCTACACATATTCACAATAATCTGGGGATGGACAAAAAAAACAGACATTTACAACAGTCAGGTAATCAATCACAGTCATGTTGTATGATATTTTCTCAATATTTTCTGTAGAAAAAGCTTACTTTGCTGTTCAAAAGTTTGGAATCACTGTTTTCAATTATATAAAACCAATTTAGTGGCAAGAGAATGAAATGATTCTCATAAAGTACAGTGTTAGAAGTGAAAAGCCAGCCCTAGAACACTAGAATAGAATACTGAATCTCAGGTAGACAATATAGAATATGTTTTCCTTTTTTACTAAATTTCTCCACTATCTGGGACTTTTTCCATTGGATTCCCAGGTCTGGACAACTGTGGTGTTGCTATGGTTCAAAGTCACACTCCCCTGATGTTGAGGCAAATGCTTCTTAGACAGTTGTGTCCCCTGATGTCCCTTAGACCTGTTATTGTAACAATTAAAAATAACTTTACTTTTAAAAATAAAATAAGATAATAAGTTTGCATACTGTAAGACTTATTATATCATGTGCAATTAACTCAAAAATTCAGGTTAGCCACAAATGATTCGAAACTAAACATAAATGAAAGCACATTGCTTTGGAATAGCTAAAATTAACATTTTAACATAAAAAATGTCAAATTCTTTGTTTAGGTAACAAAGAAAATACAGCTAGACAAATACATTAAAGTAGTTTTTACAGTGTGTCCAACTTTGTCCAACTGTTCAACTGTTATAGCTTTCAAATAATAAGCAAGATATGCAAGATTAATAAGGGCTGTTAATTAAATTTAAGTGTTCACAATGATTGACAGAGCTGTGAAAGATTCCAAAATTACGCAAAACGCTGTAAAAGATTAATATCCAAAATCCTTCACAGTTCAAAAGAGGAGATCAAATCTCAAGGCAGATGACAAAAATGTAAATAATATATTATGACTTTCCTAAGAAAAACAAGTACCTCCAAAAGGGTAACTTCACAGTAGTTTACTCTAAGTTAATGTAAATACATTTTATTTCAAGCAATTTTGGAGAATTTGGTAACAGCGTAAAGGGCAGCGTGCTCAAACGATGTAAAAAAATTTACAGAAAAATTGGAGATACATGTTTTTGGTGTGCACAGTGACTTGAAATATTGAATTCAATGTATAAAGTTACTTTAAAATCTACCTTGTTATTGTGTCTCTAAACTATATTTGTATATAAAATAGTGAAACGTATCTATCGCAAGTGATTCCAAACTTTGTAATGGTCAAGTCTAAGTGGTATTTTAACTTTTATAACAACTTATATAAAAAAAAAATCTCTCTCTCTCTCTCTCTCTCTCTCTCTCTCTCTCTTTTCTCTCACGGATGCACATACACACACTCACAAACAGCAGCCAAATCTCTCTTCCACGTGAACAAACTACCATATCAGAAGACTCTTTGTGAGCTGACCAATTGGTTAAAGGATGGACACATAAACATGTTGCACTCCTGTTGGCAGAGGCTTCTGGACTCAGCAGTGAAGGAAGCTTGTATGAATAAGACGTTATAGATATTTGTAGGTAGAACTGCTGTTTTTATTATATTTTAGATCTGTGCTACAGGACTGACTGCATATTTCCTGACTCGCTTTGCCATTTTAGCATTAAAGTTCTAATCATGTGTGCACATAAGCTTCATTCTCTCATGCAGACTTCAGACTTGCTCAGTGTTTTGTGTCAAACATATCACTTGTGCAAATAGCTGTTAATAATCAGAGGAAGAAATTCATAATAAAAAATATTTCTGTATGCCGCATGTCATCTTTTTCAAATTCAAGGACATCTAAGGTCAGAGACTGATTCAGAGAATAAACTGACTGAGCATATATTGTAGGAATACAGCTCACTATAGGACCATCGTCCTTTCATAGAAGCCTTGATCTATATGAGAAGAATGTGAAAACACTTCAGTTATCCACACTGCATGTCTGAAAGTATCCAGACATGAATCAGCTACTAGAATATGCACCCAACGCTGACACAGGTGTGCTACTATACAGCATATAATCTCCACAGAAAACTGTGGCTAATAGAACGGGATGCTCTGAAGCAGCTGTACATGCACCTACATAAGTCATGTCCAATGCCAAGTGTCAGAGGGCTATGAAGCCCCCCAGCATTGGGCTGTGGATCATTCCCAATTGTGACTGAGTGAGACTTTGGAATGAGTTTACAGTGTTTGTGATTCAAAACTTATAATTCAACACCAGTAGCTGAACTGACTAATGCTCTCGTGGCTGAACGCAATCAAATCCTCACAGCAATGTGCTAAGGTCTAATGTAAAGCATTTCCAGCAGAGTAGAGGCTGTTACTGCAGCAAAGGACACTGATGGTCAAATTACGTGTTGTTGATTTTCTAAGTGAAAGTAAGTTAACACATCCTCCGATACAGATAACACAATTAAAGATGGAGCTGTTCTGCTGATTTTAGAGCACAATTTATTTATTTATTTATTTATTTTGTTTTGCTGAGTTTCACATTTTGGAAAAGTTACACATAAAATATAAAATGTGCAATAACTTTTGCACAGGCCATGTTTTATGTTTTGTTTTTAATCTGCTATGTTGAATTCATGAAATAAACAGTAACAGCTTATTAAAGTGTGCGAAAGTGTGTTCTTTGCAGAGAATGTGTACTTAAACCTGATGAACCATTTCCAGACAGATTTGTCATGGCTGTTTTAATGAAAGTGAGATGAACTCTCATGAGTTCAAAAGGAAAGAACATTGGATGACAGAGGTCACCAGAGTAGCCTAAAACTACACTCAGTGTTGATAATTCCATGAAATTATAATTCAAGAGGATGAAAAAGTTCAACTGAAGTTCTCTAGGTGTTGTTTTACTCATTACATATATATATATATATATATATATATATATATATATATATATATATATATATATATATATATATATATATATAGTACTGTGCACAAATGTTGAGCTTGCCGCTATATGTAGGTCAATGTGCTTGGCTAAACAGTACTTTATTGTGTTATACCTTAACAAATCAATGCAGTGGCTGGGGTCACTGAGGAGATACCTGGAACCAAACTTTGCTCTTCAAACTAATTCTTAATATGTCAACTATTAATTATTCCCTTTTACTGTATTTATGCTCATTTCCATGTATGCTGTTGACAATATGACAAATGAGTGATCTGCAGAGACAAATTGTTTTGTACAGTACTGTATGCATATATTTATGACTGAGACTGATACTAAAACTTGCATTTAGAAAAACTATACTTAGAAAAGTATTTTTAGTCTTCAATTACAAAATATTTTGTATGTTTCACTAATTATGAGAGCAAAGTTAAAATGTTTAATTGATTTTTCTTGCATTAAATGGATCTGATCAACAAAAATGATTTATATGATACTGAATATTAACTCTAGCAGATGTGAATCATATTTTTGGATGGACAAAAATGGTAAATGCAGGCAAATTATCTGGTACAGAAATATGTAGCATCCACAAATATAAGCCTTTTTCTCATTTATCTGAACTATTCCCTTCATTAATAATTCCTTTACACTTTCATTGTCATTAAATATGTATCACGTCACTGTGAAGTGAGGTAATTGGGTTTGTTACCCTGAGGCAATACCATGCAATAGAGGGTTAAGTACCTGTAACTAAGTAAACATTATTGCACGCTTCTGTTTGCGATGCAGGCTACAGTCTAACACGGGGCAGCACGACCAAGTTTGAGTCAATGACCTCCAGATGGCGATACCAACAAGAGTATTTCATGCATATGTTGGGGTAATGTGTTGCCTGCGGGGAGCTGAAATGATCGCAGTCTGCTGTGCGTAGTCATACCCTGTGTTTGAAGCTGAGTTGTGGCTCTTAAAGGAAGGGTTTGCTGTTTTTTCAGAACAGACCATGTTAAAACTTTGTTGTCATCATTATATGTATGTTGACCAACACTTTGCTGATATCTTTAAACCATTCCTCAACAAATTAAAAGGCAATAACACTGTTGTTCAAAACATTATTAGATCGATCTCATGTGACTGTACAGGGAGTTTCTAATTTCGAAAAGGAGATTTATCAGGCTTAACTGACTGCCCAATCAAACAGAGTTTAAGCCCAGTGAAAAGCAGCAGAGCAGTGGTCAGTTGGGAGGTGTTATGCACTATTATATATAGTGGGAAACAGTGACCACATCCTTTACCCCCTTAAATGACCAGGGCCCCTCAAGCAGGCCCAAAGTAATTATACATTTCTAAGAACAGCTCAGCCACTTTTCACTAAGGTTCTTATAGCAAGGTGTGAAATATGGGGCCTCCTGAATGTCTCAAATTCAAAATTCTTATGCTTCTGTCTTCTTAACTGACTATGTAGCACTTAAGGGCCTCAGGGTGGCACAGTAGCTAATTAATTCACCCTGTTAGTTCTTCATAGCCTTGCAGCTGTAACTGTACCTGAGCCCTTTTATGAGGAGCCTGGCCACTGCCTATTCCCACCGTTATATCAAAAATAGGACTGCTAATCGTGAGTGAATCCTCAATGAATGGGAGTAAGTGGAGCGCAATGGCTAAAAACGAAAAGTTAAAATAGTTTCTAATCACTCGCCCAGAGCGTTTCTTTCATTTTAGAAAGTAAAAGGTAAATGTATTTCACTAAAAATGCAAAGAAAACTCACCTGTATATTTACTTTTTTCTACAGAAAACGGGTTTTGGGCATCAGGAGGCGGGCATTACTGCTAGAGCCTGACGATGAATTGGCGAGCGGAGCAGCTCATTGGCTGATCGCGCTCAGTGACGTCATGGACACGCATGAGGCACCTTTTTGAAACTCCTACAACTCGCGTTTAAAAGCTCTTAAAATATAACAGCAGTGTTCAAATGATTTATGATATTCAGTGTTCAGGACGTTATTGCAGTCTTTTACATTAAAAATGTTTAGGTTTTTATAAACTATGATTTTGCTCAAATGTTCCATATCAACCCATTCATTTGGGACGCACTCGGGAGCGCCCTCTAGCGTTTGAGAAAACCGTAAGACACTGCAGAGCGGTAATTCTCCTCTATACAAGTTCTCTGTCTGCCCAGGACAGCTTTGAAGAACTTCACAATATGTTGTAAAGCATCGTAAATCTGAAAACGTGTACCGTCGCAAAACGTTGGTGGAAAGAATGACTTGTTACTCAATTCTCGAACTGAAGACACTAAAGAGGATTGGTAAGACATTAATTAATGAGAGGAAGAGTGCATTACTAAACTAGAAAAGAAAAGAGCATTTTTAAAGAAGACATGTTGAACCAAACATTTGTTGTCAGTGAAGATAGCACCAGCGCTGCTAAGGCTACGTTGGCGGTTAGCTAACGCTGGGGCGTCCAACCAACATGGGACCCCAAATACCGAGGAGTATGTCACACACTGCTGAATAATAAGCCTTAGTATGGGATAAGCCTGGCATTAAAAGGGGTTAGCATCTTCTCTACAAGCGTCTCATTCACAGCAGGTATGTGGCAGTAAATGTCAGAGGCATGAGTCATATTTTGACTGATTTGCACTTTTCTGTGTATTTTGAAACGTTAATGTTAGGGAATGTACTTTTACTCCGTTCGATCTTAGTCATTCACAGTCGTTCAGTTTATTGTGTTCAGTTTCATTCTGCTCTGTTGCTCCTCACATCTCTTACTTTTGAGCTTTAGCATTTAATTTTGAACCAAACCCGTACAGCCAGAAGTTCAGTTCCAGGGCTGATAGCTTAGATGCTGGATGCAGTAAGAAGTTTCCCTGCTGTTCTTTTGGGAACTCAGTACTTGTCGAATTTCGACCTGATACTCTTTAACTCCAGCTTGTTTTTCCGAGGTGCTTTACTTTTATTTTATCCATTATTTCATTGAAGAAATGTTTAGCCTGAGTCTGGCAGCCTTGCCGTCCTGACAGCGGCTTTACCTCACTTACCTCGCAGCATTCAGTGAGCTGCTTAAAGGAAAAAAAACAGTTAAGGGGAATTCCAGCTTTTTCATTTTCAGCACAAAGCACTCGTTGACCAGTAATGAAAGGAATGCAAAGTTTTGAAGAAAATTGTCCATACTAGGAAAATGGACTTCCCTTTCAGTATTAGTGATAGGAACCAGGGATCATTATGTCTACAATGCAAAAACGCTCTGTTTGTTATCCAAACAACCAGTAACCCTGAGGTTTATATGTACTGTTGATGCTAAAATTATACTAGTTAACGGGATGTGTGTCACTGACTTTTGTTGCGTTAAGTTACTGTTAGAAGTTAAACTCAAAATGACCTCAACTTTTTAAACCAGTACTGTCAATTACTATTTGTTTTAAGTGACAAATCTTTTTGACCGTGTTTAAAATACCTTTAGATGCTTTAAACACTTCGGGTTGATTTATTCCTTCTGTGCACTCGTTAAGATTTTATAAGCGCATTATTCACGACCCATTAAAGCAATCCAAAGGACTTTGTTTACATCTCAGCAGAATTGTGGTTCAATTCTGAAAAACCGGCGGAATTCCCCTTTAAGCCAGGCGCGAGGATATAGGGGCGGGGCTGCAGAGGCGCAGAACGCGCGCTGATTGGCTGCGGCGGGCAGCACGCTCCGTTTTCCTGGAAAGTTCTGAGAAGGCTTTTGGGCAGAGCGCCTGTAACGCTAACAGCGCTGAGGGTGCGCTGACATACGCCCGTTTGACACGGCTGCTAAACTGTGTCCCGCACACCAATAAATCCCCCGGTTAGTCATGACACAACTCGCCTGACTGTGTGTCTCTAAAGTCTCTGAGACAACCGAGTTTAAAAAAAGAAAGAGAGACAAAACGCTCGCCTACTGGAAATGATTCACTGCGTGTGAGTGAGAGGGAGGCTCGCGCTCGCGCTCGCGTCAGAGGCGATTCCGAGAAAAAAGCCTTCCTGGAAGTGAGGCGAGCTCAGGCGGCCAAACCCTACAGGGTTTCATCGGTTCACTTTTAGGATATTAGCAGGCGTAACACCTCTCATTTCCACAAGCCATGTCCGCGGCCGTTTCGCTACCAGCTCAGCTTCTGCTTCATTAGTGTATTATGAGCCGTTTATAACGTCGGTCTGTCTTTTTTCCCACACAACGGAGCAGAGACGCTGCTGAGGAGGATCCGGTCTGAGACGCGCATCGCCCTCAGGGCTGGATTTACATTTTTTGAAGCCACGGCAAACTAGACCCCTCAGGAGCGGACAAGAAACTTTCAGAGACCGTTTAGGATTCAGACTTTGAGATCAACGATGATTCTCTGCGTTCAAGGGTGAGTTCAGTCAGATTATACGCAGTATGAATGGAAACATGTGAGTGGGCTTACACTGTCATTATTCAGTGAGTCTGTTCACACCTTAGTCGCTAATGCAGGCTAGTCGCAGTGCCTCGAGTGTTTAGAGGCACTGCTTCGTTCTCCCGGGGCTTTGGTGTCTTTATTGTCTTTATTTTATGGTAAAGTTGCCTCTAATTGTCTTCTGTTCTACCTATGAAGCTTGATGTTCAGATTTAGGACTGGAAAAAAATCTCGATAATCTTATTCTTACACCGAAAACGCCAGAGGAGTCAAATCGAAAGCTAAATCGAAAAAAATAGCTTTCAGTGACATGAATAAAGCTGCAGGAAATCCAATAGGCTTGCCCTAAAAAACAGTGTCGTTAGGAAGACTCGCAGTTCTTAATTGTAATTTGTTCGCTTCATTCTTTCATCAGGCTAACAGAATGCATTTTGTTTAGTACATATTTTTTTTAATAAAAGTAAGCCTCACAACGGTTATATCATAAATACTGTAGGCTATTCTAGCTTGTCCCAGATTGAGTTGCCTCTTTGACGCAGTAAATCAATAGACATGGACAGGCTATCCAAGAACAGGACAAAGAGGGGAACAATGATGTATTGTTCTCTGTAAAGTGGTTCTCTGATAATCCGCTGTGATTATTTGATTTTTCTTAGACATAAAAATACTGAGTCAGTAGGACCAAAAGATTTTTTTTGATTATTATTACATTTTTATTGTTTCTCCTCACTTCTTTCTTTTCAGTCCAAGAGCACTGTTGCCAGACTCTCAAACTCAGGTGGTTCCTCTTGGGGTGTCTGTCATCTCTTCCTCTTCTCCAAGATGTCTTCACAATGCCACCAAGATATGGGACCCCTCCAAAGATCTGCGTGCCATTGCCAGCACATTCTGTTATCTAGATGCATCAGGTAAACAAAAATATTAACACACACACACACACACACACACACACACATATATATATATATATATATATATATATATATATATATATATATATATATATATATGTATATGTATCTCACACTATATGGACAAAAGTCTAAAGTATTGGGACACACCTCTTAATCATTTAATTTAGGTGTTCCATTCAGTCTCTTTGCCACAGGTTTATAAAATCAAGCACCGAGCCATGTAGTCTGCCTTTACAAACATTTGTGAAAGAATGGGTCATTCTAAAGAGCTTACTGAATTTGAGTTTAATACTGTAATAGGATGCCATCATTGCAATGAGTCAGTTCATGAAATTTCTTCCCTCCTAGACCTTCCACAATCAACTGTGAGTAGTATTATTGAATAGTGGAATTGTTTAGGAATCACAGCAATTCAGTCACAAAGTGGCAGACCACATAAAGTTACTTAGCACTTGGCCATGCCACAGTAGGCTCACTTAGTGCATAAAAGTCACCAACGCTCTGCTGACTCAATAACTGTAGAATTTCAAACGTCCTCTGGCATTAACATCAGCACAAAAACTTTGCGCTGGGAGCTTCATGGCATGGGTTTCCATGGCTGAGTAGTTTCATGCAAGCTAAGTACAATGACAAACATTGGATGGAGTGGTCTAAAGCACGCCGCCACTGGACTCTGGAGCAGTGGAAGTATAATGTGTGTCTCTGTCTATAAAGACACAGTTAAGTCAGTTTGGTGTAGAAGAACATGACTGACCTGCATAGAACCCTGACCTCAACCCCATTGAACACCTTTGGGATGAGCTAGTCATCTGAACTGAGTCAGGCCCTCTCTGGATGAATGGGCAAAAAAGTCCCACAGACACACTCAAAAATCTTATAGAAAGTTGTTTTAGCTGCAAAAAAGGAAGAGGGGGTCAACTCCACATTAATGCCTATGGATTTTGAATATGTCATAAAAGCTCCTGTACTTACTTTTGTCCATATAGTGTATGTACCTATACAAGGATAGCCTGATTTGGGTGTAAATCTGCTGTACTTTGTTGAAATGAGGTTATGCAGACAAAATGACTTCTAAACTGTAGAGGATGTTCTCTCTCTAGACCACAGCTCAGATATGATGTAGGCGTGTGGAGATATAGAAACTGCAGAGGATGTTTTATTGTCTTGCAGCTGACGTTGATGAAAGAGGGTTTCTGTTCTTGTTTTTTTTTTTTAGGGTGGTACTGGGGCGCCATCACTGCTGGCGAGGCCCATTCGGTCCTTCAGGGGGCACTGGAGGGCACGTTCCTGGTGAGAGATAGCAGCCACCCGCTCTACATGTTGACTTTGTCTGTCAAAACGGGGCGCGGGCCTACCAACGTCCGCATTGAGTATAGCCAGGGATGCTTCCGTCTGGACTCCAGCTCCCCAGCCAGAACCAGGCTGCTCTCCTTTCCTGACGTACCCAGCCTCGTGCAGCACTATGTGGGCTCCAGGAGAGGGAAAGAGGTGTCCGAGGAGGACGAGAAGGATTCCAAAGTGACTCCGGTGCCTAAGGAATGTGCGGTGCTACTAAAGCTGAAACGTCCACTCCACCGTCCCCAAGCTTTCCCCTCTTTGCAACATCTCACACGCTTGGCCATCAACAGATATACAACCTGCCCAGAAAACCTGCCTCTACCTAGGCCAATACTCCAATACCTACAGGACTACCCTTTCCAACTCTGAAAACAACATGACAAACACATGGCAGGGTATAAGGAAAGGAGAGGGCACTGACGTCATGCCAGTTAAGCCTGCAGGCATGGGAATCAGTCGAAAGCGCACTTCCAATAAAAATGGGGCTTTTGGCTCCCAGTCCAGTGGTCGCTACTTGTAATGTTCTAGAACAATCTCTCCTTTGATTGTTAAGCCTAATTTATGATCTGGCCAATGCTTTTTCAGGAAGTTAAATTAACCTTTATGTTCCAAGAACTGACTGTCCAAAACTGTAATGGAACCTAATGGACTTGTGAATGACAAATAGGTGAGAAAGAAATTGGCAGCCAAGCTAACGTTCTTCGGTGCAAATGGAGAGAAGAATTTTGTTCATAGAAATTATACATTCATTATACCAGTCATTATACCAGAGACGCTGGGTGGACTTTGTAAAGACAAAGATTGGGAGTTCGCCATGGATTTGTTGCTCCCTGCACTGTAGCCTTTGCATAGGATCATTTCACATATTTAAGAGATTCTTAGAGAGAAGGTATAGAGTTTGAAGCAGTCAGTGAGCTGTACAGCTTGTTACCTGACTGCTTGATACATGGCACTGTCAAGGCACATTCAGTAGAAGCCCTGTCTCTCTTTTTTTCCTTTTCTTTTCATTTTTTTCTTGTTGAAATACATTCTGGTATATCTGACTATATTAATCAGTTCAGATTAATTTATTTTTTTCTATCCCCACAATGTGGGTGTTGTATATAATTATGGACAAAGATCCTTTTCATTTTGTAATAAAAATTAACTTTATTGAGCCTTCTGAGTCTTTCCAATTTATCTGATTTACTTTGGTCTGACCCTGAAAATGATTACATGTTGTCATTGTCCAAAAAAAAAAAAAACCCACAACTATCTATTTTTGGTGATTTGTATTTTTCTGTATCATTTGTACACAGCAGTCCTTTACACAGTGATAATTCTATGATGAATGGACCAGCAGAATTGCTCCAAAATTTCCTGGAATAAAATCTCTTTACATTATCTCATATTAAAAGCCAGGAACGTTTGTGCCTTCTCCTGTAAAGCTATCATTTTGGAGGTACATGTTTTTCTTTGGACAGTGACAATATATGCACTTTTTTATTTTTTTGTACTTTTAGTAGATCTCCCAGTGTTGAAATGTTCACCTTTCTTTATCCTTCTATCTGCATTTCAATTAACTGAACATTTAAGGAAACCAGGGATATGAACTTGTTTTAAACGTAAAAGAGCAAATACTTTTTTACAGTGTATTTAAAAAAAAACAAAAAAAAACTTAAAAGTCTTGGTGAAAATGGTAGGACCTAAAGTCCATAGACTATTCCAGTTTGTGGCTGGGTAGAAAAGAATTTTAAAAAGGCAACTCTGAGGCTGAGAAATGAAACGTGAACGCATGGAACTATGCAGTGATAAACCAGTGAACGAAAAGTTTTTTCTCCCGACATAGATCTCTGGGAAAACAAAGAAAGTGTTCTGGGAAAGAGAATGACCTGGAACACATTAATACGTAAGAGAATCAAGCTGAATCTCTTGTCTTCCAGGTACTGGCTTTTCAGTAAATGCATATGTGGATGAGTAAATTGGCTGTCCACTCACAGAGCCATCTACTGCACGATCATTGTCATAAACACATTAAAATAAGGATCCTGAGAGGTTCACCAGAATAAAACCCTTTTTATACAAACATTATTCATCTTATTCAAAATAAATACTACTCAAAAATGCATTTGTAAATGTTAAACTAAATATTACAGGGCACACAATCACACGGTGGTCAAGTAATCTGACTTCACTAAATTGTTATATAAAAATAGTTTTAAATTTAATTTGCTTTTCTTTCTAAATCAACTTGAGTTAAAATGAAGGACACAAAAGGCAGTGGAAAAGCCGCAGTCCTATTCACCAGCCTATTTACAAACAGTCTGGATTTTGCGGCTTCCAAAGCTTATTACTTTGGAAAAAAGTGAATGTGGCAATCAAATTCATGGAAGAGAGAGGGATAGTGATGTTTAACTAACGAGAAAGAGAGAGAGAATGATAGCGTGATCAATTTTCTCCTTCTTCTCTCACTGCAGGTCTTTCTCAGCAAAATTGTGATTAGAATTTCCAAGAAAGCAAATATATCTGAGTAGCTCAAGCTTACATAAATACACTGGCAACGTAAATATATGGAGGACCATAGAAGGTTTTTTAAGGTTTTCTCTACATTTGTCCCCTCTAGCGGTATTAACCTCAGAAATATCATCTGTAGTGGTTATTAAACTGCTTTGTTGGAAATCATAAGTTATTACAAACCTTTTTATAAGTGAATACAGTCTAGCCTGCATGCAGTGACTCACAGTAACAGAAAGAATATAGTGTTCACTTTAAGCAGTATTGTTGGGAATATGTGTTTGTGCCTGTGTGTTTGTTCGCTAGCGAGTGAGTGTGCGGCAGGCCGCCAGCTGTTTCGCAGAATGCACACACTGCTTCCAGGGAGAGGGTAGTGCAGCATCGGGAGGGGGAGTTCTCAGAAAAGGCCTCAATAATTACCTTCAGCCTACTGCACCCTGCCACACACACACACACACACACACACACACACACACACACACACACACACACACACACACACACACACTTTCTCACATGCACAAACGCACTAAATGCAGTCTCACCACAATAAACCACAGCCACATACAAGAAGCCATAGCCAGACATGCAAAGTGTAGGAGGCACTGCGCTAGTTGGTTGCGAAGGAAATAAGAAAAACAATTGACAATCATAACAACAGAAATGGTTAAGTAGTAGGGCTGCCAGATGTTGTTCATTTCACAAAGAGATAACCAGCCTTTTAAAATTTTGTGTGGGTCTTGAAAATGGAACACCCCCCTTTTATTTTAAATCCTTATTTAATCATGCTAAAGACTCTGAGCCGTCCTAATCAAGCCAAAGGGCCAGTGCTTGGCATGTTGCAACCACTACAAGAGTGTCCAAGCCTGCTGTCTGGCTCAGGGATCCTTTCTTTTTGGTCTTGCATCACTTCCAGTGATGACAGCGTCTGACATGCTTTATAAGCATAAGTGGCATTACAGGGTAACTTTAAGAATGTGATTTTCCAAAGGGCACACCTGTTTAAAGCAAAATTATGCAATGCAGGCATACTGAAGATCCAGTCTGACTACTCTGGGAACTGGTTGCAATATAATGGGAAGAAAATAGGGGACAGTAAAAAAAAACCACTCTGAGCTGCGTTTTTATAGTCAAAATAACACAATGTTAAAATAAAGTACATTTGTTACATAAAGCATATTTTATACCTGCATTACGGTCCTGTTTTCTTTTATAAATGAAACCGTAATAATTCCAGCATCTGTTTGTATTAGTAACAGCAATCTCACATTAGAGCTACTTCAGGAACACAATGCCATTTGGAGTCTGTTTCTCTTTTTTAGCCCACCTGCTGCAATTGAAAGTTAAATGTCTTGCTGAAGTGCACAGGTGCAGCAGTCAGAGGAAGTTTAGAATCTCCAGTCTTCTGACACAGAGACCTGCCTGAAACCTGTTACTCTATGTTCCTGGATGGGAAACAGTGAGAATTATTTTTTGGATTTCTCACTGCTTTTAAATCAGCCCTTTATTACACCAACATAAAAGTATATGTGAGGTAACATACCTTTCAATAAATAGCAATGAGTTCCATTAAATCAGTGCAGATGGTGTGTATGAATTAAAAAACTCTACAAGTCAAGTCAATGCATGTTCATGAGAAGAGTCTGCCTTTCCATTGTAATGCATTTCAAGTCTACAAATCAAACCTTTGAAGGCAGCCAACAATTTCCTTTTTCTTTTTTCCCCCACAGTTCCAGTCATGTGTGGGTTTACATATCAAAAAGTTATAAATTAATTACTGAACATTTCCAACCTACCTTTGTACCTTTTGTTACAGTGCCTTTAAGAGTGATATAGGTAAATGTCCAGTGTTCTGATTGGCCACCCTGTACTGTGCCTCAATCAAAAAACAACCCACTTTAAATTGAATAAGAGCTAAGCTACCGTTTTTTTTATGACATCACAACAGATGAATTAAAAACGGGCCATTTGGCAGCTTAATTTCCATAGAATCATATACATAATTTTGAAAATAAGTACAAATCCAATACAGATGACAACACTTCTGCACATTTTAATGCATAATGACTGTTTATTTGTTCATATTGGGGAAAAAAAGTAAATGTGGCCAGTGCAAAAGGTACACGGCTTATAGTTTATGTTCTTATCTCTTAAACCTCAGCAAAAAAATGAAAGTTTGCACTAACATAAGCAGAAAATGCCACATTCGAGTGTGCTCTCTGTAGAGAATGTGTTACTTATTTTCACTTAGAAAATCAACAAAACATGTAATTTGACTGGGGGTGTTCAAACTTATGCATTCCATTGTATATAAACTGTACGGTGAATAGTAGGTTTCAAACTGATGTGAAAGACGTTCGTGGTCTATTTTCCATGATCTGGGCCCTTCAACTCTTCAAAAAATCTCAGTACGTGCCGAGAGGAGGGAAGCTTATAGGAACTGAGATGCAAGCAATGCACTTTGGCAGGAGGCCACAGAAAAAGATCCTTCATGGCGGTGACTCCATCCATCGTTTCCAGATCAGCTTTCTTCCAAGTTATGTGCTTTCTCTGTCCATCTTGCTCTCTTTCTTAACCTGTACCTCAGCTCACTCTCTTACACAATCTGTGCCTCTTACTCACACAGAAGCATGCTCTCCCTCAGTCTAGTCATCTTCTCTGTAGGATGCAGAATCGTGGCCTGGAAAACCAACAGACAAGCAAAGCAGTGGTGATTATTAATAAAAATACTTACTGTAACCTGTTTATTTGATGCTTAGAGACACTAACATTCACATGTTAGATAACAGGGAAAGTGGCATGGGCAGATTTCTCGGAATGGGTGTAATTCTTTTTAAATTACTTTGTGGTTTTGCCTAGACAAAGTGTGGTTGTAACTGTCCCGTGGGATCACATGCATACGAACGTATCATGTGACCGGTATGATGTCTAGAACCTGAAAGCTAACAAGGCTCAGTTCTGAACATGCCATGAACTGAAGCTGCTAGTTTTAGGAGTTAAGGTATGAACTCAGACTCAAATTACACTCCTATAGAGCTCTCAGGTTTCCAGAGCACCATTCCATTCCAGCACTACCCATCTATGTCACTATCCTTTATGTCAGTCAAGGAGAAACCAAACTATTGATTGATTATTTCTATATGTATGTATGTATGTATGTATTTGGACTTTTACCCAGTTTGTCTCTCCAGTTTTAGTCATGGCCAATGTCAACTATAGTGGCTGAAGTCCCAACACATTGCAAATAGCACAATGGAAATGTTTCTGGAGGACACTCAGAGAGGACAGAACCATTCAGACTTTTACATTCTGTGCAGTACAAACATTCACAGTAAAAGCTGACTTTTATTTGTGTAGATAACTGCTATCACTGTATCGTAATGAGAATTAGCTGTAAATGTTTAACTAGTAGTAGTTAACTACCATAGTACAGCTGTGGCATGTCAGAGAGTAAACTAGCAAGCCAGGTTAACCATGAACTGGGGGATGCGAGTGTCCATGATTTGATCTACTTCTGTCAGTGATTTTCCATCATAGATATTCCTCCCTTTTGAACCCTCGGAGTCTTCAAGAGACACTTGCGATGCATTGTGACTGGCTTTGCTGTGTTTCTGAAGTTGCAAATTTTATGGGATGTAGTGTCGGTGTCGTCATTTTGATGAAAGTGCTTTCTGAGTTTTGCAGCTCATTTTTATTTGTTGGATCTTCTCAGTCACCGTAGTCAACCCACTAGAAAGGTCTCCTTTGACACACTGCTGTAAACTGGGAGGGTAAAGTTTAGTACATCCTCCATGGAACATGAAGCTAGACACATCTTTTCGAACTGCCACTAATGCAGCATCAGTGGACAGCTGAACACATTTGGAGGAAAAAGCCAACTGCTCATTCTGTTACATCAAGTGTTGGCTCCCATCATGCCGAGTCATGGGGAAAGAAAGAGGGCCATACTACCCACCCACAGAGAGTGATGACAATTATGTGCCCAATCTAAATCTCTAGACTCTGACCCTATAACCGTCACTGTCACCAAACTCTGCACATGAATTGGGTATTATTTTCACTCCTCATGTTTCATGTCATCACCTGTGTTTTCTTATGAACTTTGGGTAACTCCACATGTCTGCTGAAGTCTGCATCCAAAGCAGCCTCATTGGGCATTATGCCCTTTACAGTCTAGAAGAATGTTATGTCCTTGTGTCTGCACTCCCAAGCCTTTTAAAGAGTGGTATCCAATCTTATCCACAAAGGCTGTGCATGGTTTGTTGTTAAGTGCACTTTTATTGTTTTGCCTTGACTGGTAATTCTGATATTCTGGTAACTTGAGTAATTGTCCACATAAGTGGTCAATATTACATCAATAATGATACGGCATGCACAGCCTTTCAGACATTCCATAATGCATTCTTGGGTAAAGACAGACAAGGACGCCTTTAAAACAGTAAGGCCCAATGTTGCACACAAAGGTTTCCATTTAAAAAAAGCAGCAGCTCACCTGATTCCACTCATGAATCAGTTGGTCTCCTGTGAGCTCCTGCTTTGTTAGCATTTTAAAAAAATCCCTAAAAAGATGCATTAAAAATGCCAAAGATGCATGTACATGTGTGTGTGTGTGTGTGTGTGTGTGTGTGTGTGTGTGTGTGTCAGGCTTTGTTTCATTCTTAACACTTAGAGAACTTAAAATAATGCATTATCCACATATGAAGTATCCAGGCTCCTTTTCTAATTGTAAACTCAGTACTTCAAGGTGCACCTATTAGCAAAACAGCTATTTGAATTGTGTGCACACAGCTCTAATAGAATGGGATGCTCTGGAGCAGCTGAAAATGAGCCTAAAGTCACCATGTCCAATGCCATGTGTGGGCTATACAAAGGAGTATAAAGGAGTATAAAAGCCCCAGCTTTGGGCTTTGGTGCAGAAGAGCCCTATCCAATACCTTGGGGGTGTTTTGATGTGGCATTTTTGATCCAGAACTAATCATTCAGCATCAGTATCTGACCTCACTAATGTTCTTATGGCTGAATACAAATAAATTCTTACAGCAATTTTCCAACATCTACTGTAAAGCCTTCTCAGAAGAGTAGAGGCTGTTACAAAGGAGGGACAAACTCCCTCAGGATGGGACAAACATTGAACGAGCAGGTGTCTATATATTTATACAATTTCCTCCATGTTCCATATTATCCTAGTTCATTAATCTACATTAAAGAACCTCCAGAACTACTTGGCTGATTTGACATTTAGGGAAATTACAGATTATAAAATAGTTTTCACTAGTTTAAGGCAAACAAACCAATTTCTGATTTGTCTTGGTAATTCTGACCTGTTTGTGAAATCATAGCGTGTTTCCAGATACTGCAATCCTAGCTTCCTCTGCTCTACCAGATGCTTTAGCAGGGCAGGATGGCGTGGATCCACCTCCAAATACACACGACTGATAAAAAAGCAGAGTTGGCAAATGAACAAGTGCAGGAAAGAAGATAAAGCAGAGAGGATGTATGATGTATCAAAGAGATTTTATCACAGGAACAGTTAGAAAAGGCTTATGATTACAAAAACAGGGAGACTCATGTCTTATGCAAGAATTTTTTAAATAAAACATTCATATGTAACTAAGAAAATGGAGAAAGCTACATTTCTGGGAATGAAAACTACATTAACAGATTTCAGAAGATTCACTAGATGAGAGTGATGATGCTTGTAGGATACAAAAGATGTACATAAACAACTAAAGAAATACTTGAAAGCAAAGAGAGCAAACACTCACTTTTGAGTGATGACACACATGTACCCACACCCACACCCCCCCCCCCCCCCCCCCCACACACACACACATACACACACACACTATCTCTCTCTGTCTAACACAGGCTGTTAATTTTAGGCTTGTATGACAAGAGGTTAGCCATTTTTTAAATGTGTAATTTCAAAAGAATGAAATGCTTTACTCAAGCCAGATTCAGTCATCACCAACAGCCAGTCATGCAGCGTGCGGTGGTGAATACTGTGGGGTAATAACTGGGAGAAAGCCTGGATCCCTGGAAAACTCTTATCTGCTTCCATGAAAGTGTGGAGAAGTGTGAGCAGCACAGATTCCCTGAAGCGCTTAAGAAGTGCTGGGAAAGCTCCTTAGCTAGATTAGAGCCAAGCTATTTATACTCCACTGCTCTTCTAGGCCACAGACACTAGATCATATTCACTGAGCGAGCAACACACACACAGACACACACACACACAGACACACACACAGACACACACACACACACACACACACACACACACACACACACACACACACACTCCCTCTTACCCGTCCTTTGTGAGGAGTTTGGGTGCTAGAGTCAGAATCTGACTTATTACTCTCATGCCATCTGAACCCCCATCCAGTGCTGAATGGTCTTCAAATCTGCAGAAGGGAAGTGACATGACACCTGTCAAAAGTTTAGGGACACCTCGCTTTCTTTTGAACTGTTCTGTGTTTTCTTTTCAATTCAGCCATTTCATCCCAGCTTATTCTCAGATCTGTGAGTAAAATTACACATTTTGTTGATTTACTAAGCGAAAAAGACTTGATGCTCTGGCATTGTTCTGTTCATTACAATGTACAGCTTCTATTTATTTGCTGAACATGTTTGGAAAAAATATATAACATGAAATATATAATGTGCCATAACTTTTGCACAGGCCATAATTTGTTTTTGTCTTTTTTTTTTTTTACATTAAATTCAGCAAATAAAGTAACTGTGCATTAAAATGCGCAGAAGTGATTTCTCTGTCAAGGATAAATTATTTTGCTTAGGAAATCAACAAAGTGTCATTTATCCAGGGGTGACTATGACTAAGAAAGTAGCTTTATTCTGGGTCACAGTTAATAATTGTAATTGTAAATAAAATAATAATAATTGTTATAATTGAATTGAAATAATTGAACTGATAAGCAGTATATTAACAATTATATTAAAAAAAAAAAACTAAACAGAAGCTGCATGCATCTTTATTAGGTAACCTTGGCCATACCATCTAATTAAAATATCATTAATAGACCTTTTAAAGATTAGATGTACCAAAATAGGATAGTTACAGACATATTCTAACATATTTTACAAACTTTTGTGGACCTCATCTTTCCTGAAATAGATGGAAATAAATGACTTTGGCCATGTGACCAATTACTCAACTACATGAAAATGTGAAATGAAAGCAAGACAATAAAATTTAATTCACAATTGACCATTTAGTGGAAAACATTTTTTTTAAATCAACACACATTTTAAATACAATCTAAAAACTCATCAGTGACCAAGCAGATTTAAAGGGTTTAGTAAGAGAAAATATCTGCAACAGTTTGGTTACAATAAAGCTGATATTTACAAGTACTTTGTACTTGTATTTGTAATTTTGTAACTCTGTAAGCTTCACTTTCATCAAAGAGCAGCATAGGCTGAAATACTATGTGCTAGACAACAGGGTGTATTTATAGAGGTTTATTAGATATTTAAAGTTCTAAGGGAACACCAAATGTTAAGTCAATGACCAATAATATACTGTAATTTCATGTACACTTTCTGTAAGGGAGCTTTAAGAGGCACAAAATTCTGATATTCCCGACGTTACTCAAGAATAGGGCATTCCAAATCAAATCACTCTGAACGACTTTGTTTATATTTAAATGACAGAATCATGCAGATGTTCTTTAATGGATGGAATTCCTCTAGAATTTTGTCATATCTCTGTGTTTGGTATTCGTGAGTGTGGCCCACTGTATATGAGTGCGTGTTTTCAGTACCTGATGATCTCTTCTTGCAGAGACTCCATATCCTCCGTGAATAGGTAGGGGGGGTTGCTAACCAGCACATCAACAGCACTGCAGTCTCTCACCATCAAATCTGCATCTAAAAATAGGACCCCCATACAGATACGTTTCTGAATACAATATCAGCTAAAGTACCCCCGCTAACACGCCAACTGGCTCTGAAAGCCTTGGCAACATGCGCTGCTTCAGCTTCCCATTAATAGAGGCATTAAGCTGTCGGAACTGAGGCTACAAGAACAATATTCAACAGCCAGAGAAGCCACAGGCCTGTGGAGGTCACCCAATCAGGAGGAAATAGACAGTATAGGAAATATATGAGCCCTGTGGAGCACCTTTCACAAAGAGACTGATGAAAAACCCTGACATGTTTGCTACACTAAAAGATTTGTGTTTTAGATGCTGTAAGGTAGAAGAAAACCTGCAGTGTAACATTTGTGTCCTCCTTTTTAATAAAAAAATAATATAGGTATAGAGATAATATCTCCACTGGATCACTGAGCAATGCAGAAAAGAGCATACAGTCATTACAAATCATAGGGAAAACAGCCCCTAATAAGCCCCATACACAGTAGAAGGCCACTTCCTATTTATTGTAAAATATTTAAGAATTTGATGTAGTTAAAAAATACTGAGCATCTTATCCAACAAAAGCACGCATCCTCTCTGTCTGTTACTGTGAGCGTTGAGTCAAATTTATTTTTCAACATTTTTTTAAATTAAAGAGTGATAACAGATGACAGTGTTGCTCAAAGTTTAGAAATGTTTAGAAAGGATACCTTCTTTGAGCTAGCAGCTAAAGTCAGAAATGACTAATAGCTCTGTACACAGTCTGGGCTCATCCATATAGTCATACACAGTCTAAGCATGTATACATATACAGTGGGTGTTTAAGTCGAAACACCCTCATCCAAACTAAAAAACCTTACAAACAAAATGTGCCATAACTTTTGCACAAGCCATATTTTGTTTTTACTTTTGTCCAACATGTTAAATCCAGCAAATAAAGAATCATTGTGCATTAGTGTTTTAATTAGAATGTGTTTTCTTTGAAAAGGATTTTAACTTATTTTTACTTAACAAAACAAAAAAAAAAACAAATAATTTGAATACTTGAAATACTTGAATACTTTGGAGATGTGGAAACATATCCCCTGCAAATTTCATTGTAAAACTAAGAGCAAGTCTCCTGAAAAAAAAATGGAACCTCTAATACAGCTAAAAGATGGACACTTTAAAACCTGCAAAAAAACCTGAAATACTGAAAATATTCATAACATACACTGCATTGTTTTTCCCTTATACAAAACCAATTTCTCACCAATTTCTCTCATATAAGCCAATATGAGCAGCAGACATGCTTCACACTGACTCAGGAAGGACACTGTGACTGCATGTGTGTTTTACCATCATCTAGTGGAAAACGTCTGACACTACATGTAATGCAGACCAGCACTGGTTTTCAGTCTTTGTCCTGGTTTACCCCTGACCTGCATATCTAGGTGTTACTCGAAAAAAAGCAGAATAAATTCTGTCAGAAGTCCAGATTCTTTCTTGTAACTGACACTACATTTGAATTTGGAAGAAGAAGAAGAGATATTTTATTATGATTTGAGCAAAGTTATTGGTCTCGTTTTGTGAAAATAAACAGTCCTTTCTATTTTTCCATAGTTCAGCCACTGCTTAACATCGAAACAAACAGAAAAATGTCAAAAGTTCAATTTAGTGTAATTCCCTGTAATTACTTGTGTAATTAAGGGAAAAATCACAGTAACAAGAACTCTATATGTCTAACGGCTACCCAAAGGGCTAATAACAATATACTAGCGTATTGGCATCTACAGACACTGTAGACGTGTGTGTGGAAATCTTGTTACTCATAACATAAATGACTAAATATGTAATTATATTTAAACAATATAGCAAAATTACAGTACAGTAACCTCTGACTTAAGTGTTAACAATCCCTTCCTGCTGCTTCTGTATTTTTGCTTGTCATGCTTGCCTTGCAAAAAATAAAATGCTACTCTTCCATGGTGCTGACATTTGCTTCCCATCATCTGTCACTGTGCAGCACAAATACCTTTGTGTCTTACTGCAAAATCCAGCCGATACTTCACAGATACTACACATATTTAGTTCTATTTCTCTCATTATCTCTGCAGCCTGAATTTCCTGTTATACACTGCAACGGTGTGACCCAGTCTGTGTAAGCTTGTCTGTAAAAACACCTTCGATTTCAAACAACTTTAACCTCGGTCATTGTGTCTTCTGTGTCACGCTGTTACATTATCTGTTTGTGCTGTTGGGGACGAGGTCAAAACAAGTGGAAGCTCTTCATTGCATAACACCACAATGTCGTCAAAGCAGTCAATCATCAACCACTTCATACTGTATGTTTTTCTCTGTAAAAGAAGCTCCACAACATTCTACTTTAAAGAGGGGATGCTTTCTTCTTCCTAATGTAAAATCATAATGAAATTTTAAACTTTAAACATTCCTCACTTACCCTTTATAATATCTAAATGATGCACTTCCAGTCTGCCCTGGAGTCCCAGTCTGAAGGGAAATAAACATGTAGGTGTTAGTGCGTGAATGAACAGCTCACTTGTATTCATATCTGCTGGCATTAAAGGTGATAATTACCTGCTTGCATTTTCCTTCGTTAGGAAAACTGCTTCCTGGCTTTGGTCCAATGCAATAGCCTTGAGCTTACAGTAAAAGCATTAAAGGAACAAATTACCTCATCAAGAATTACCACTCAATAGTCTTACACATTATGGATATTATGAAATGAAGGTCTGTTTTAGTCAAGACTGTGATTTAACCTCATACACTGCAAGCTTACTATTCAGTTATTAATCTTAAAGGGGAACCATTTTTTTAATAGCAATAGAGCTGCATCATGCCAATGCTTTGAAAACCCATGGGTTTTACCATCTAAGCCATTTCAGAGAAAAAAAGACAAGGAAAAACTGAACTACTGACATCACTGGTCCCGTCTCCTGAGGGAGGGAACTGCCAAGAATCAACAGAGACGTGACGCACATGGCTTTTCTGCTCCCATGCATTTGTCCATCCTCTTAAAACTTATAAATAAACGAAAGAGCAGCCTTAACAAATGTGGATACAAAGCTAGCCATAGTAGTTGTTAGAGCACACTACATTTTTAAATATAATAAGGCAGAAGATGAAACAGATTTTGAAGCCATTCATTTTAAAATAGAATTCACCAATAGAGGAGAGACAACAACACAAACAGTGAACGAGCCCAGATGCAGGACCTTGCTCAGTTTATCCTCTCTTCTGCGGTGGTGATGCATCTGTCGACAGCGATAGGCAACTGTCCCCGGAAGGAACGAGATCTAATCTGAATCTGATGCTCAAAAACATCCAAGTGTTTGGAGCGCAAGCAAATGTTCTCAGTTCATCTCTTGTCAACAGCACAAGTTGGCATACTGACTGACTCAGAGTGAGAGTTTTGTTAATTTCACAGAAAGTGCAGCTCCTTGTTTAAACTGTGCAGATGTATGCAGTATAAAACTGGTCCCCTTTAAGACTTTTTATTCAGTAACTACCACAAACAACTTGGTAACCACTATGAGTCTAATATGTAAAACTAGTATGTAATATGTGTTATGTACTTTTGAACACTTTAGGGAACTGAAGCCCAAATACCACTTAGTAACATATCTTCGCAAGATAACAGCGCAGTATCTTCCAGTAAGGATAATGAGTGCTGGGTGTGGTGGAAACTAACCTGTGGTACGCTGTGCAGTAAGCTAAGAGATATTGCGCCCGTTCCACAGCCCACCTCTAGGCATCTTAAAGCAGGCCACGTCCTGCCCCTCCACTCTGTCTGGAGATCCTCCAACACCAAACTAACCAGCTCCTACACGCAATCCCACACACACAGAAACGCACAAATCTGCACGTTTGTCATGATACCTGTATAATCACACACCATGTTTATGCATGAGTCACATCCTGTGTTTCCAAAATTAATTTCTAGTGCATTAGAAGTGAAGGTCTCCGCTTGGCATACAAGATAAAGGGCACTGCAGATTACTGAGAAATGCGTGTGTGTGATGTTGGACCTCTGTTTCGGGGCGTGGGATAAACACTGGAGGTCTCATCTTCAGAGTCAGGTCCCTAAAGTCCCACTCTTCAATTACATACTGCAGTGGCATCCTGAAACACACAAACACACTCTAAACACCAGGTCAGACAAAATGTACAGTTTTCCCCTCATCCCAAATGTAGTTGATCTGCCAAATCTGCTAAAATGTTTTGTGCTGGGGCTATAAGGATGCACTTGGATTATGAGAATCAACTTCTAAGACTGAACTTTGGAGGTGTGGAAAAATAACCCTGCAGATTTCCTTGAAAAACTGTGGTCTCTCGAAAGGAATGGAAGCCATAATAACGGCAAAAGGTGAAGACACTAAATAATGAAAAAACTGGCTGCTTGGCCCTGGCCTGTCGCACTGTGTTTAAATATTAGAATACCATTGTCGGTAGACAGTTGAGTCAGTACCTTGTGAGGCGCTTGGTACACAGTTTCCACACATTCTCCCTCTGCTGGTCAGTCAGACTGTCACTGAGATGACTCCTCTCCACACAGTGCAGCTTTCAGAGAGAAAGAGAGGGGAGAGACAAAGAGAGAGAGAGAAAGAGAGAGAGAGAGAGAGAGAGAGAGAGAGAGAGAGAGAGAGAGAGAGAGAGAGAGAGAGAGAGAGAGACAGAGAGAGAGAGAGAGAGAGAGAGAGGAGAGAGAGAGAGAGAGAGAGAGAGAGAGAGAGAGAGAGAGAGAGAGAGAGAGAGAGATGTTTATAATTAGGAAAACAAGGCAGTGGGGGGATGTGGGGAAGCATAATTCCTAGAAGTTCTCGGACAAACAGGCAGTAATTGTGGTGGAACTGCTCAGTGTGTTTGTTGAAAAGAATATGAGTCTACGTGTTCTGGATAAATACAGTGAGACAACAATGAAACACTCTTGCCAGTTACCACACACACACACACACACACACACACCTTGTTAACTTATATTGCTCAGCAGTAAATCACTCCATTTATGGAAGGCAGGCAACCAAGGCAAATAAAAACAGGAAAGTTACTCATAAAGAAAAGCTGAAATATATGAAAAATAAAGAGATTGTTTTCCCAGACATGGTTCCAACCTAGTCACATACAGACTTTTCATACATATAGCAACTCTGTATTACTTTATGACCCAATTATGTACTATACGTGGGCTGTGGGAATCAAATGGGCCAGTAGTTGAGGCAGTGATGATGTAACTAATGGCCTGTGGTTGGTGTTTTCTTGAAGAGTACAACACAAAAATAGCGCAGAATTGCAGCACCTGGCCATTAGACTGGTCCGCTGAAGATGAGACTAAATCAAACTCAGTTTATCTACGTTATTCTGTCATTAGAGATCCTCTATTTATTCTAGCATCACACACAATCAGTGTCTGGAGATTAATCTTGTTGTTTCGGCTCAGACCTCTAGTGCATGGGACTTGCAATGAAATAAAGACTAGGAGATTAATTTGCAGAATGTCGGAAAACAGGAAGTCACAGGCAGAGAGAGAGAAATAAACTCACTGTTTTCTTTCCAAGCACATGAGCTATGATGTACTGGCTGGAAAGGAGGGGTTCAGAGATGCCGTGCTGCTGGAAGAGTCGAGCCCACAAACTAACTGCCTGCTCTACTGTCACACTGCAGTCTACAGGAGGGCCAACAGCGCCGCCTACAGCTCTGCAGGACAATGTGAACAATGCCTGGAAAAACATATTGTAAAGAAGATATGCAAAGTATTAGAAAACAAAATGCAATCGTTGAAATATAATAACAGCACAACTACAAACAGAAGACACCTACTTAATTAATTGGTTAAGGTGTAAACAATCATTCAGAGTGATGCAAAATGCTCTGTTCTAACTTGCTGAGTCAGAATTTACAGTGGTGATGATAGGAACCAGACATGTGAGTAGTTCAATTCCTTTGAAAGCTCCCTCACAGAAAACTATTACAATGGCTAGATGTGTATTGCCTGATGTCTGTCACATTGTTTATGACAGTCTTATGATAATGCTTTGGCTGAAAATGTATGCATGCATATTTTTTCAGATTTATAACTATTTCACCATAATCAACACTACGTATAAACATTCAGAATGCATGTGTAGGTTCAGTGATGGTTTTGGATAGCAAATAATCAAACCCACTTATTCAAATGAGGAGGGCCACTGTTGTGTCCAGAGAATCGATCTTTATTTCTTTGTGCACACATTTCACAGACAGACAACAAGCTAACCTGTTTAACATTGTAAGCATTGTGTTTCAAAAGGTTTTCAGGCACATAAACTGCCTGGACCATGACGTGTTCTTAAACTGCAGAATTGCTTTGAATGCACAGAATCTGTTCTTACCTAAGAACAAATGCCAAGTAAGAAGACATTCATGAATTCCAAAATCTTTGTGATAAATGCATAAGTAAAAAGAAAATTCTTCCTAAGAATGGTTGGTGGATGAGGCCCAAAGTCCTCTCAGGTACAGCTTATGTAAAATACACACAGATCATACATTATAACACATAATACTGAATATAGTATCATAGCATATAATACTGCAGAGCATTCCCTTGGTCAACCTCTACCAGAGAAATATGGCCAGTATTTCTCACCCACTACTCATCCTAAAATGATGTAAAGGCCCACCTGATCGTAATGCAATCCATGGATTGGAATTGACCATAATAAGCCTATAACATCACACATCTATTAATGTCTGATCGTTGATAAACAAAGACAACATATTGTTGTGAGCGCATATGTCAGATCTGGATCTCATGACTGGAAATAATAAATAAAATGTTTATGTCAGTGTTGTAGACATTGTGACTCCTGGCACCTGTCACTACCACTGTAAAGAATCAATGTCTGCAAGTTTCTCTACAATGCACCACTTTACAAACCACTCTGAATGACTTTGTTTACATCTCAAGGACTGAATTACTCAGAAATCTTGAGAAATTGGTGGAATTCCCCTTTAGGAGCAAGAAAAAAGTGGAGGACGAACAAGAACTGCCTGTTATACCTTTGCCACTAGCTCTTATTTTCTTATTCATTCTTTTGATTTGAACGAGAAGAATAAAATCCCACTGTTTTTACTCTATTGTGCATTACTCCTCTCCTTTTTACAATGGCTGTGAAGCACTTTCAGATGCATGTCAAATGTATGCACGACATTATAATAATACGGTGGTCAAACAGATTAAAGATATTTTGAGCTCGGAAATTAAGGTTATAAATCTCTGCCAAAAAAGTCCAAATCTAGCAATAATTTTTAGCACTACATATGAGAAAACCAGCTGACTGCAGCTGCACTCTCTTTATAACTGCTCTTACCTGCTGACTAGAAATGTTTCTTCTAATCCGGTGAATAACACGTTTGACAATGCTATTCATTTCCTGCGAACCTATATGGGCCTGCTGGATACTGAAATAAGGCCTAGTGGTAACATTTCACCGAACAGTCGCTCAAAAACATCACCATAACCCGAAAAGTCGCCGCCATCAAATCCTCAACACATACACACACTCTCCACTCTGACGGCTCCATGCTGCTGGTGACATTGTACACGCAGAAACAGCACGGCCCAACCAAATTTCAAAATAAGAGCATGCGTTCTCTCATGATTCTCTACTTCCAGACGCATAACCTACACAATCCATATGTCGTATTATAGACCTTTACCAGTCCTAAAACACATTTTGAAAATATATACCATTTTGTTCTAATTTTTCAATTACAAAAACTAATAAAATTCTATCTCTGGCAAAACCAAACAAATAACGGAAAACCATGATAACTTTGCTCTTTAAGAAACACAATTAAATTGGATTCAGTTAAAAATATTGTTATCAAAAATACTAATGAATTAGAAACAGCTTCATAAAGAGAAGTGTACGCATCCACTTACAACTCAGCTGGTGGACATTCTTTTCTCATGTAGCTCCTAACAACACAGGACAATTTGATAAAAGTTAACTTTTCCTTTTTCCTTTCTTTATGGGGGTCGGAGGTGGGGGGGGGGGGGGGGGGTTGATGCACTGTGCATCACAAACAAAGTCTGGTGGGAAGTTTGGGCACTTTTGGATATACAGTATAGCTAATGTAATACAACCTAATCCTAACAAATGTCCTGGTTGTTTATTTCATTGCTAAGTTGTTATTGAGTTTAACTGAAATAAGCAGCAGTCTGAAGCACAAAAGATCGTACAAAACATTGTGTGATGAGGGGACACTAAGCTAATGGATTGAACTGCAAACGACCAAAGCGAGGAGAAAGAATTGCCCCCAAAATTGTGTTCTATTTGTGACGTCATGCAAAACAGTGTCTTTCATATATTCATCTATTTAGTCTACAGCCGTTTTGCTTGTTTAGACTGACGGTAAGTAATGTTTCAGCCCGGGCTTCTTCTGTCACTGCAATGCAGCCAGCCATTCTTGAAGGCTTAACATATAATGGATGAAAAGTGGTTGGAATATGGTCACGGAAAATTAATTCTGACTTTTTTTGAATACTTAGACTCACACAAAACATTGTAAGTGGACCAGAGGGAGACAAACAAAACACAAAAACTGTAGAATATGGCCTCTTTAAAACGGTGGTTTACACTTAATCACTTGTGAACAGAAGAGGGCGCCATTCCCACAGCTTTTCTCTCTTCTCTCTTCTTGCTGGTGTCACAGAAATGTCAACAATTTTCAAGCGTGGACAAATTCATCGCTTGACCCCTTAGCTTGCGTGTGTGTGTTAACTGAAGGGAAATGAAGAGAAATGAGAATGTGTCTTAATAAAAGGTCGTGTGACCCCATCAGCCAAAGTTACCCTTTACTTTTAAAAATGGGTTAAGAGAGCGGCTGTGGGAACAGAGCTGTGGAGACCAACTAGTAACCCAGCTGGTGTTTAAATGGCACGACATTTCTAGCCCATTCAGTCAACACTAGATGAACAAAGACAGTCTTAAGTGTTTCTCTTCCCTCTATTCATTTTAGAATCACACAATCCACCAAAAAATGGCACAAGCTACTTCAGATGTGCTCAGTCCTGGTCCTGGAGATCTACAACCCTGGAGAGTTCTGACCTAACACACTTGGCTCTAATATTAAGATGACCCTGAAGGCTCTTTGGATTAGGTGTGCTAGACTTTGGATGGAGCTGAACTCTGCAGGGTGGTAGATTCCCAGGACCAGGACTGAACACCCCTGAACTAATTGCAAAACTGGAGAATGCGGGTCCAATGGCCTAAAAAAGTATACAAGGCTAAATGTCTAAAACTATGTAGATGTCCATTCATCCAAAGTTTCCTCTGAAATCAGGGGTGTTATTACGGAGTTTGTCCTCCTTCGTTGCCGTAACAGTATTTACTTTTCTGATAAGCTTTGTAATAGTAAAAAATGAAATAAAATGCAATAAAATGATGTGAGGATCTGATTGCATTCAGCCACAAGAGCATTAGTGATGTCAGGCATATTGGATGATTATCTCTAGATAACAAACACCACCCCAACTCACCCCAGCTCATCCCAACTCATGTGCAGCTGCCTTTGTCCCACTCTATTGGCAGTGCTTTTCTAAGAGGATTATACAAACTATGTGTGCACAATTGAACACAATTATCAGCAATAAGTGCAACTTAAAGCTGAATCCTCTGATCAGAAGTGACGTCTGAATACTTGTGTATAGACAGTGTAGCTAATGTGAACAGGCTGATCTTAACAAATGCCCTAGGCGTTTATGTCAGTGCTAAGTTCTAGGTAAAGTGGAAGCCTGGTAACTCCAGTGTGGATCTGTGAAGGAAAAGTATGAAGAGAAGCAGATTGGCTGGCAAGCCTGTGCTGATCATGTGTGCGAGAGAAAATGCTCTGCAGGCCAGATGGCACTGATTGTTGCTGTGTACTGGAGGGGCTGCAGAGTTCAATCTGGGTCTCTCTAAAAGTGGCCATGACTGCTCATATATATACTTAAAAAGATGGTTCTTCAATGGCTCTTTAGTAAAGGCAATGGTTCTTTTTAGAACCATCAGTTCTATCAGTTCCATATAGAATCATTTGCATGCGTAAATGTTTTTTAGTATGGTGAAATGGTTCTTCAGATTGATGGAGAACGTGTTGTAAATGGTTCTATTCAGGCACTGTAACAATAGCAAAGCCCTTTTTGGTGCTATATAGAAGCAATTTCAAATTATACAATCTTACGTTAATTATACATTCTCCATCAACCTAAAGACTGATTTCACCATGCAAAGAACCATTTAAGCATGAAATGGTTCTACATAGAACACATGGTTATAAAAAACATTGAAGAACAATCTTTTTAAGTGCACAGTGTTAAACCTGAAACACATCACCCAGGATCACACGAGAGAGAGAGAGAGCGAGAGAGAGAGAGAGAAATCAAGAGAGCGAGAGAGAGAGAAACATACAAGAAAAATGCAAAGCAAAGATTTTCAGAAAGACCAGAAGAAGTAAAGAAAAAAAGGAACTTGAAAGTGAGAAAGGAGAAGGAAGGGAGGAAGGAAGGAAGGAAGACAGCGACAAAGGAAAAGGCTCTAGTGGTCAATAAAAGCAAAAAATGTGGTCTAAGAGAGAAGAAAAGAAAAGAAGAGAGAAGAAAGGCAGGAGCCTGTATGATGCGTAGAGTTTATTTGACATGCATTTCTCCCAGAGGCGTGCCTGTGTTTAATAGCTCACAGTGTGTTTGTAATTACAGTCGCAGAAACTGGCTGATGCTTGTGAGCCAAAGTGAACTTGCGCTGGTATGCTGGTCAGAAGCAGACTACTACACAGTATTCTCCCAACCAACAATTCACTGCTGAAAAGGAACAACAAGAAGAAGAAACACTCTCCCACAATTTTATGGTGCTCTGTCAGTGCTGATTCCATTACGTATGATGGAGGTTCACTGTGCTGGTGATAGGAACCAGACATCTGAAGCTATAGGAACCAGACAACCGAAGCTCTGAAGTATTTCAAAAGCTTCGTCACAGAAAGCTATAACATGAAATGGTCATGAATACATGTGATGCCTGAGACATTGCTTTACAGTAGTACTTGTACTTAAGACAAGACTCTGGACCTGGAGGGTGTCCAGTATAATTTGGTGATTTACCTGCCCCGATACACCTGATTACACTCATACAGTACTGTGTGAAAGTTTTAGGCATCTAAGCATATTTTTAAACAATTTACCTCAGCAGTGAGTTTATCACAATATACATTAGAATAAAGTCATATTCATAATTCAAATAAACATAAAAATAAAAAGTAGCAAGAATTTCTTGGGTCCATATTTTTCCATGACACCTTCACAGCTGCCACAGAGACTTGTTAATATCCTCAATTACATCATGAGCACAATTTACTGAAGCACTGATTGGTCAAACCAGGAGTTGTTTTAACTACATATAATACTGGGCTTCCTCAAGGAGAGGTTTGAAAATGGGTAAACACACTAACATCCATAAAATCACTATTTACTACATATATATATATATATCTATCTATATATATATATGTATATCTATCTATCTATCTATCTATCTATCTATCTATATATACATATATATATATATATATATATATATATATATATAAAAATCATTATTAATTAATATTCTATATATTTTGTCTATTCAAATATTAACACTTTTCTTAGCAAATACACACATACTACACAAATACACAGATTTTGAAAATGTGTCTTGGGTGCCTAAGACTTTTGCACAGTTCTGTATGTTAATAGGTTACAAGTTTAGTGTGTGTGTGTTTGAGAGGGGACACTATTAAACTATGTTGGATATCAGACCTCCTGCAACCAGAGTTTTGCACTACTGGCCTAAAATGTGTTGTCTTAAACAGATTCATGGCAAAGAGGCAAATACAGGGCCAAAATAGTCCCCAAAGAACTTCTCTTGACTAATATTTCACCATTATAAACATTACATCAAACAAAATGGCTATATTTGTGTTATAGACATGATCACAACCCCTGGCTCCTCCTACCACCACTGTAAACAAATTCAAATCAGCATGTTTCTCTACAATGGACCGTTTCACATCAAACCACTCTGAATGAAAGTCTGAATGACTTTGTTTACATCTGAGTGATTGAATTATACAGACGTTATGAAAAAATTGTGGAATTCCTTCATTGAGAAAGATACATAAACATCTAAGCGAAGCGTGCCATTATTATTATTATTCGGCCACCAAGTTAATCCAAGTTTAGCATTAGAGATGTTGTGGAGAAGAAAAAGCTTTCTTCTTTTTTCTGTGTCCCTCAGTTTTCTTTGTACAATCTCAGGCTCATGTGGACCCGTCTGCCTTTCCTCAGTGAAAGTCAACTATGAAGAATATGCAAGTATTCAAATATTCAGAAACAGTCAAACAGTCCTGCATCCATATGAAATGTAAATAGGCACCAGAACAGTGTGAGGGGGGAAACACATGGAAGTTTCCTTTTCATAGATGAGTCACAGTTCCTGTGTGACAGGCAGCTTTGTGAAACTGCTTTGAAGTGGTGGGAAAGGTGTATTACTACATACTGTGTTATGGCTTGCACAGCTGATAATATCTGTGAGTTACCACTGCACAAAGCTCATCTGAAACACAGTAAGGGAAGGAGCTGAAAAAGCCCTGCTTACATGACGTGTTCATTTTAGATTGTTGGAAATTTTCACATTTGTCATTTGCAGATCTTTAAAGACAAAAACATTTTAAGCCAGTGGTCTAAAATAATGGCTTTGACCCTAGCTGGTGGCTAATCCTCAACTCTTCTCCTAGCATCCCTCTAACAGCCATAAGAACAGCCCTCACTTCCATAAAAAGAACCATAAACAAATGCACATGTGAAAAATTAAGCCCATAGTGCTCCACTTTATATTTCCATAAAGTCAGAGTTTGCAGTAATGAGTTCTCCAGGCCTTCTCTCTCTGGAATTATTCACCGCCAGAACAGCTCATGTGAGGATGAAATGTGTCACATTAGGCATTATACAGCTTTTATTTTGCAGATCTATATTCATTACAGACTAAATGTATTCATGTTGTGCAGACAAGAGCACACAGTTCAATGAATGTAATCAGTTCAACATTCATCATCAACGTTCTTAGTCAGTTTATCATCCAAACATCTCAAATAGGCCAAGTATTCTCAGTAAGGCTTAATCATCATATAAAAACATAAGGATAATGATCGATGACCTATGCTGAAGATCCATCATTCTGATTTATGCATCAGTGGAGTTAGACCTCACAAATTCTTTGTCCCAGAGCCTCATCTGTTCTTTTGACCTCCACTGGAGAAATGGATTCATTTACCTGCAACCTAAATTCAGTTCACCCTGTAGTGGTCTTTGCAGCTCACTGCTAGATGGGGGCAAATTAAGAAGTATGCCGTGCAAGAAATATTTAAATCACATGGTTTATGCGTTGTCATAGCTGGCATCATAACATGGCATTTGACATTTGTGAACTGAGTTTTGTACAGAGCCCTGCTGGTGACATCCCATGTAAACAAAAATTATGTGTGGCCCATAACACGCAGAAGCCAGATCATGCCTTATTAAGCTGTGTTCAAGGCTTAATTATCTCATTCCCATGGCTTAGTAAGTCATGGGCATGCATAAGGATTTTGTTCCCATGCTTTATTAAATCATGATCACGACTTAATTATCTTGTACCCACAACTTGCTAAGTTGTGGCCACATATTATTTTTATTTATACAAGGTGTCACCAGCAGGGCTCTGTAGTTTTGTCTTATTTTCATCTTATTAAAAATGTGTACATGTGGAATGAATGATGTTGCGAGTGTTATTTGGTCTGGCGAAAAAATCAACTTTACAGAATTGTACAAAACTTTTCACTTGCCCCACACGTAGTCCGTCAGCCATGATGTCCAAATTTTGCTTCTTAGGGCCAGAAACAAAGCCAACACAAATATGCCAATACAAATGGTGATGCTGTGCAAACTCATCGCAAACGCACAGTCCTGTACAAATTCATTGTGCATTCTTATATTACTCTGACTTTTAAAACTCTCAGTATTCAGAAAACGAATCAGAATCTACTGTTGTTGCAACCAGCACAACCACTAAATATACTGGCATTAGAGAAGTGTGGGCTGCTTCACTTGCTCTATTGGAATAAAAGGCAAAGTGAAACGTATTAAATATAATACTTATGTGAGCAAATTGTTTTTGTAAGACACTTATCCAAATGATGTGACAAATGCTGTGTGATCGTATGATATAGATAGCGTGGGCTGGCTTGGCTGCTGTTAGAGCGCCCCCTTCTGTAATGCTGAGAATGCAGCTTAATTTTGAAGCTAACTTTAAATTTTCAAGCTGGAGATGTATGTTTCGAAAAGAAACAACAGAAATTGTGAAGATTATCTAGCATCCATATGCCTGCGTGCGTGTATGTGAAGTGAAAAGCTCTATGATTTCTAAATCAAGTTGACTTTAAAAGTCAGACATGAATTATCAAAAAACAATGCAAACATTTTTCATTTTCATTCATTTTAAACAAAATATTCCTGATTTTCTGCCCTGTTTTAATTGTATTACTTCACCATATTCTATAATCTATCATCCTCCAGCTCCCCACCATTTCCAAATTGCATTCACTCCCTGCATTACTCTGAATATCCTGGCAGCCTTCCAGATGGTCTCCTCTCTCTGGCTCATATGGTGTCCCCTGTGTCTTAGTCTGGTGGATGGACTTGCTTAGTGGAGACTCTCTCTCTCTCTCTCTCTCTCTCTTTCTCTCTCTCTTTTCTTCTCTTTCTTTTCAGACTAAAATACTGAGAGAAATCTCACAATGGGGCTTTGTCCCTCAAAAACACTGAAGTCATAGTTTCCCAGGCTCCTGCCCCCTGAGACGCCTAGCAATGAGTAGGAGAGAGGAGGGGCACAAGACTTGGCAATGGTTTGCCATAAGCAATGGACAGGATACATTCTTGTGCCGGCAATAGAACTTTCACTGCCTTAAGCTCAGGCCAATTCATATAAGTTCAAGCCAAATACTGGATCTGTGCCTCGACTCAGAAGAGCACTCTCAATATAGAGCAAATGAAAAACATCTTTGAATGATCCATCTCAACTTTCAAGAACAGAAATACTACAAACCTCCTTCACTGCCAACCTCTTTCTCTGCAAATCTATTTCTTTTTTCTTAATAAACAATATAACAAATCATCATTTCTGTGACATAAATAATTGACTGGATTCTTGGTTTTCAAGTGTTAAGCTTTCAAGAGAGTGCCTTTAAGCAGAAGAACCACTCCCACTGATGGATATTTCTGAGAAGAAGCCCATTTCTGAGTTATGCATTCTTCAGGCTTGTCATCTTCATTCATGTAGACTGCAGGTCAGTTCATGCCCGAGAAACTTTTTTTTAATTATTTCTTTTATTCGGAGGATCTGCTGAAGAGTCGAATGTTGACTGCGTCAGGAGCTATTCCACTGTGATGAATGCTGCTGCACAAAGACAAGCGCAGTATGGGGTAGGCGCACAGACGGTAGCTCCAGTGGCCAGTACAGTGGGAGTTATGCAATAACAGAAGGTCCACCTAAAGCTAAAGGCTTTGGAGAACACCTCTGGGTCTTCTAGTGTGAAGTCTGTAGTAAAAACACTGCTGGGAGAAGTTCAGCATCTTGAACTGAAGCTCCAGGCAGTACGCAAAGGAGTTACTTCACTTTCATACCCATTATCTTACAGAGAAGGGAGCCATATGTGGGGATTTGATAGTGGTGCTGTCTGTGTGTGTGTGTGTGTGTGTGTGTGTGTGTGTGTGTGTGTGTGTGTGTGTGTGTGTGTGTGTGTGTGTCTTTGTGAGAGGGTGGTGGGGGTGGTGGAAGTGGTGTAAGGTTAGACTTTATGGGAGTGTGTTTTCATCATTAGTGTTAAATGTCAGGAAGCATTTAACCAATACTACTCAAAGCCAATGCAAAGGGAGGAATTCATGAAATAAAATACATTATCCGTGGGCTGAGAAGAAAAAATACAGGTAAAAATAGTAAAAAATTATACAAGGCTTACTGTGTTTGTGTCTGTTTAGGCATTTGGAAGAGAGACATTGTGTAGTTAATCTGAAGACTGCTTAGCAAAAGACTAATTACACTGAACCACAGAAACTGCAATATATATATAAATGCGTTGTCAAAATATAATAAAACACGTTAAAGAAATATATTGGAATAGCATCGCTGTCCAAAGAAAAATAAGTATGTAAGGTATCCAAATAGTAACAACAGTAAAAAAAGGATCTAATATCCAAATAATATCCATGTAAGTTAATGTAATGAGATTTTATTCCAAGTGATTTTATAACATTTTTGGTGGTACGTTCATCCACAATTTTCATAGAATGTAAAGGACAGCTGCTGTGTTGAAATGATGTAGAAAAATACAAGTCGACAAAAATGGAGATACGTGGTTTTCTCTGGAAAGTGATGATATATTATACTATTTAAAAAAATCAGAGACTAGTTTTCATTTGTTTAATTTCTATTAAAAATGACCATTACATTATTCATTTTTCAGCATCAGGAAAAAAACTGAAATATATATTTAACACAAAATAACACAGAAGTCTCAACAACTAAGAATAATATGAAATATTTTAATATTTTGTGTATCCACTCATTCTCTTTAATACAGCTTCCATTCTTTTAGGGAGACTTGGCTTCAGTTTTTCAAAAACATCTGCAGGGGTATTTTTCCACACCTCCAAAGGTCAGACTCATAGGGTTGAGTTGTCCTCTCACAGTGGAAGGATGGACAGAAACATCTGTGGATTTTGCCAGATCTGAAATAAAAGTGGAGCTTGATTTTCTCCTCTTTCTTTAGCCTTCCTTATGCAAGTGGATTCTCTTGTATCTATTTTTACAGGTATATGTCCAGATAATTTCTACCTAATGACCTTTTAGAGCAGAAACTGAATAAATGAAGAATGGTGTCTGACTTTTGCACAGTTCTGAATAAATATATGTAATTTTATATGGGCAGTGGAATCTGTTTGCTTAAGAATTCCTGGTTTGAATTGCACTCAGATTAATATATGGCCAACTTTTTTTATTACTATTGAATTTGTGTGAATTTGTATGTGATTGACAACTCAGTCATTTGCATGCATTAAAATCTCTGTCACGAATGCACTTAATAGTTATTTTTCTGCATCACCTTCACTTACATTTGTGGCCTTGCAGTGTCAGTTGGCTCATGGTCCATTTCACTAAGAGCTGTTCTGCCACATGGCTGGATCACCGATCGGGTGGTGTGGTGACAGATTTCAGAGCTGCGATGCTCCTCTCTTAGACCTTAGCCTTAAACAGCTCACTGACAGGAGCTGTCAGCAAGGACACAATTTCAGGGCTCGCTCTGCCTCACTTTGAAAACTTTGCTTTGACATCCAGTAGATGAGCCTGCCTGCATGACACTGCACTGGCAGGCCTCGTTTCACCCCCCAAGCAGCAACCTCCCAAGTAGATGTGCGGCACAGAGAAGGGCCAAATGAGAATAGGAGCTAAAGCATTTGTTTTGCTTGACTTGGTGCACTGTTCTGATGACAGTCTTTAAGGAGAATTTCACAGATTTATCAAAATTTCAGCTAAAATAAATTGTTGAGATGTAAACAAATTCATTCAAGGTGTTTTGAATTAAAGTGTTGGATTACAGACAAACTTGCCAGCTTAATTTTTCTTCACAGTGGTGATGATAGGAACCAGGAGTCATGATGTGAGTTGCACAAATGTAGCCATTTTTATTAACTTCCAAAATGACTGGTGAACACATCCTCTGAATTTTTAGATGTCATATTGATAAGGGCAAAATAGTGAAAAACCTGAAAAAATAAGTTTTATTTGGGGACAATTTTGTCTTACAACATTTTACATGTATCCACCCAACTTGAATGTGATTATGGCATTTTGTTTCCCAAAACTATTGTAAAACAACATCTCAGGTCTCAAGCAATGTTTTTGTAATAATTTTATGTTATAGTTGTCAGTGATTTAGCTTATTTAAAGGTGCAGTGTGTACATTTTAGGGGCATCTCTTAACAGAAATGGAACATAGTATAAAACACATGTTTTCTTTAGTGTAAAATGTTGCGCCACCATGTTTCTATAGTAGCCCAGAACAGACAAACCAAACACTGGCAGCCTGAATTCAATGAAGCTGTAGCACCAGTTGGAAGATTTCTCATCATCGAGTCTTTGGCATCAGGTGACGTTCCAGCAACGTTCAAGATGGCAAGAGTACTCCCCATCTTGAAGAAACCCATGCTTGATAGCTCTGATGTCAACAACTACAGACCGGTATCACTTCTTTCTTTCCTTTCAAAGGTTCTTGAACGTGCAGTCTATAATCAACTTTCTCTCTTTCTCACACAGAAACAGCTCCAAGACCCCAACCAGTCTGGCTTCAAACCAGCACACTCCAATCGCAAGATCGGCCAAATTGTCTTCTGTCCTGATCCTTCTTGATCTCTCAGCAGCTTTTGACACGGTCAACCATACGATCCTTCTGGACATCCTCACCAACCTCGGAATCACTGGTTATGCGTGGAAGTGGTTCAAGTCCTATCTGGAGGATCGCTCTTATCAGGTAACATGGAGAGGGTTCACATCCTCTCCATGCAGGCTCTCCACTGGCGTCCCCCAAGGCTCAGTCCTGGGTTCTCTTCTCTTTTCTCGTTACACTAGCTCTCTTGGTGATGTAATATCTTCTCATGGCTTCTCTTACCACTGTTATGCTGATGACACTCAACTAATGTTTTCTTTCTCTCCCTCTGACACACAGGTTTCCAGTCGCATCTCGGCATGCCTGTCTGACATCTCTACATGGATGGCAGCCCACCACCTGAAGCTCAATCCCAGCAAGACTGAGCTGATATTCATCCCTGCGACTACAGGACCTCATCATGATCTTGCCATCTCATTCGAGAACTCCCTGATTGTTCCATCTGTAGAGGCAAGAAGTCTTGGTGTGACCCTGGATGGCCAGTTATCGTTCTTGACTCACATCACGAACCTGACTCGGTCATGCAGGTTTCTCCTGTACAACATCCGGAGGATCCGACCCTTCCTCACCCGAGAGGCCACCCAGGTGCTAGTGCAGTCTCTGGTCATCTCAAGGCTTGACTACTGCAACTCACTCTTGGCTGGTCTTCCCATGCAGACCATGAAGCCTCTGCAACTCATCCAGAATGTGGCAGCACGACTCGTCTTCAATCTGCCCAAGTTCAGCCACGTCACCCCATTGCTGCGCTCCCTTCACTGGCTTCCTGTAGCTGCGCGCATCAGATTTAAAACCCCAATGCTTGCCTACAAAGCCAAAAATGGACCAGCCCCTACCTACTTGATGGCAATGGTGAAATCTCGAACTGTACCACAAGCCCTTCGACCTTCGAGTACAGCTCGGCTTGACCCGCCATCCTTCAAGGTGCACGGAAGACAAGCGTCGAGAATGTTCTCTGTACTGGCACCCAGGTGGTGGAATGAACAGCAGAGTCTCTTGCTGTCTTCAAACGTAGACTGAAGACTCATCTCTTTACACAGCACTTAAATGAGCATTGAACTATAAGCTGCACTTATTTTATTGTACTGCACTCTGTATTGTAGTTTATTGTATTGTATCTTATTGTTATTGTATTGCATTGAATGGCACAGAGTTCTGCGTTCAACTCTGTTTCTTTTTCTCTTGGTGTCTGCAGTGACATTTTGTTTCTAGCAGTATCTGAGCTCAGGACGGTCTTTTTCTCTAAGCTATTGGTAACTAGCAAAGATACTTTCTCTAGATTGACAAAGTACTTCTTGTAAGTCGCTCTGGATAAGAGCATCTGCTAAATACTGTAAATGTAAATGTAATGATGTAGAAAGAAGTACTGTTTTGAACAAATGGAGGCTCACACTTATTATTTGAAAAAGTAAGGGAGGGTGAATCCTCGTCATCAAAAAAGCAAAAAACACGATAACCTCGGTAGGTTCTACCATATGCTTGGAAAGGGAGGGGTGAGGGAGGGTTATTCAGTTGGTTGCAATCTGCAACCTGATTGCTAGATGCCACAAAATCTTACACGCTCCACCTTTAAAGGATGCACCTGCCTCCAGTCTCTACCACTGTGAACAATTCTGATTGGGCAGGTTTCCCTAGAACGGTGCACTGCATAAACACTCTGTTTACATCTTAATTTATTAATTCTACAAAAATGTTGAAATCTTTGTCGAATAACTCTTTAAATTAAGGCCTCACTGAGAAAAGGTGTAGAGAGCTGCTTGGGATTTATCTCGAGGCTGCATGAGACTGTCAGAGGCATGGGCCTATAATTAAGATTTACTATTGCATAGTATTGTGTCCATACACGTAGAAATAAAACGTAGCAAAGCAAACAGCTAAAATAAAACTCTATATTCACTACAATTATTCCAAATAATGCCAAAAACTCGGACTGCACTTTGATGCTGGTATGATCACAGACCTTTCAGCCACTGTCATAATGTAAAGTAAAAGAAGTGAAAACAAACAGGCTGGTCGAAAGCCCATTGGCTGCCTTTCGGAAAACGAACTGTTGACGTGGCCAATGAGAGAGGAAGAAGCGCCAGGATGGCGCTGATTGGCTCGGACGAGGGCGGGAACTCTGCAGTGGGCGGGGCTTGAGGCGACGCTGCTCGGTGCAACTCCATTCTTCGTTCTTCACTGCTGAGATTTTGGGGCAGCGGAGCTGATTCGTGCGCACCGCGGCTCTGAAATGCGCTCTGAACTCTCCAGCCATGGCCATAGTGATACTTTAAACGGCATGGGCGCACGTACGAAGTGCTACCACCCACACAGCAAACTGGTCGTTTTATGAATAGAGGAATTCGCCTTTCTTCAGCCACTTTGCATGGCAAGGAGGAGGACAAGGAGGAGCTCCCCGAGTGCAGCAGCAGCAGCGTAGCGAGGGACTAGATAGCTGAGAGAGAGCGCGCGCAGGCAGGTGTGTGAGGTGACTTGGTGGTCTCCTGGGTTGAGGAAAGCATTAGAGACACTGCTCGGTGCAGCAGCGGGGACACTGTTCTTTTACGCAACTGATGAAAATAAGACCAGAAGAAAAGAAAAAACAAGACAAAAAAGAAAAAAAAATCAAAACAACCCGCTGCGAGCTGTGCCACAAGAGCTCGCGCGAGGCTCCACGACATCTCACTGGATTTCTACTCCGTTAATAAGTAGTTACCTCAGGAAAAATGTCGTCTCAGACGAAATTTAAGAAGGACAAGGAGATCATTGGAGAATATGAAACGCAAGTTAAAGGTATGTGGCCGCCGGGCTGTCATGACACGTTCATAAATCTGAAGTTTGGCGAGGCGTCGCGCCCACACGGGGCTGATTAGCTAACCTACGTTTTTAGTCTCAGGCAACAAACATCATCAGTACATTGAGCTACAGACGTGTTGATCACCGCACGTCGCAGTTCACCGTGTAAAAGTCTTCACTGCCTACAGGGACATGATGGTGGGTTAAATGCAGCCAGGATTAGCGTCGCTTAGCCTTGATGTGGTGCTCTCTGCATTGAACCCACAGTGGGTACCGCCTCACCTCTCCCTGCCAATGACCCTCCCCACACCCCAGTCAGCAGTCAAAAGGGTCACACGGACCACATTTTATTTGTAATAGAAGTTGCAGCATTTCAGCTGAGTAAGATATGAACCACTGTTGTTGTGCAATGCAATCAGTCAGCACACTCACGTTAGGAGCGTAGATGGAGGAACCCAAGTTTGTTATCATGGGGGAAATCGAGTGAAGCTTATGCAAGGGCAGGGAAACGTTACACAGGCTCGCTGCCCTTGGCTGCTTTCCAGTTCATGGTTTTGTGTTGTAAATGTGCGCCCATACTGACCTGAAGGCTCCAGCTCGCTTTGTTGCTGGGTAGAACGGAGTCCAGTGCCGTGATCCTCACACAGAGGGGTGGAACTTGAAGGCGACCAGCGCGGCTAATTCTTCCCTTTGTTGCACGTTTTGAAGGACCTCTGTGAGATCAGATGTCTGGCACCGCCTATTAGTGCACGGTGGAAGAGGCTATTTTGGAGGGGGGTCGGTTCATACGGAATCCAACATGACCCCAACGATATTTTTCACAAACTCACCCAGTACACCACCCTGCTAAAAAGGATGGTTCTTCAGGGGTTCCTTAGTAAAGGCGATGATTCTATTTAGAACCATTTGGTCTGTATAGAACAACTTGCATGCTTAAATAGTTCTTTGCATGAAGAAATGGATATGCAGATTGATATGTATGGTTATGTATAGAACCTTTTTGGAAATGGTGCTATATTTGGAAATGGTGCTATATGTCAGGCCTGCAGCAGTAGCAGAATCCTTTTTAGGTCGTATATAGGACAATTTTCAAAAAGATTCCATATAGAACAAAATACAAACTGAAGAACCACGCAACAAACCATTTGAACATGCAGATGTACATCACAGTCTCCATCAGTCTGAACAGCCAATTCACCATCTATTTAAGCATTAAGCAAATGGTTCTGTACGATTCTGTAAATTATGGTTTTAAATAGACCCATTCCCTTTACTAAAGAACCCTTGTAGAACCATTGTTTTTAAGAGTGGAGGCATATATATCGAGTATAGACAGTATAATTGTGAGAAATGTGATGTCCGGCATGGCGTCAGAACAAAATGTTCCTTCATAAACTGCAGTAATTCGATCGATCATCAGGTGATTCATTCACACAGCGCAGTACTATGGTATTTTAATTTTAAAAAAAGGGTTGGGTGAGACGTTGGAAGACAGTGTTGATACTCATTGCTGTGACACAGCTGAGGGGTGGATTAGTGACCACTGGCTTGTGGGTGTTTCCGTCAATTGGCTCCATGGAGCTCTTCAACATAGGCTGTTCTTCCAGCTGATTGGAGTTTCTGGAAAGCGTTTAACACATCACTGTCGATCTGGACAGGGCTTGGTGATATGGCAAAAATACCATGCCAGGTGAAAACACTTTCATGGTACACAGCATGCAGAATGAAATTTAGTTTTTCTGAGGTTTGGTAAGTTGGATAAGTAAATCCAGTTAAGCAGGACTAATTTTGCTACTAATCTCAGTTTTCCCAATAAACTAAGCTGCCCTTCTGCAGCTCACAACTGCACAATAAGAAGATGGTAAAAGTATACTGCATGTCTTAGTGAGTGTGCTGTTGTCATTCAGAACCCCTCTGCTTAATATTCTACTAAAACCATGCCCACCCACTGCAGTGAGGCTCTGCATTTTATGAATGAACTGAAGCAGCGTATTCAGGCAGAGCTGACCATGCTGAGGCCCACTGCGTAACACATCAGCTTAAATGTTTTGCAGATTATGGAGATGTCTGATTGGATTCTCGCTTGAGTAGCATGTGCTAAAAGGCTCACCTTTCCCTTGAGACTAACAGAGGCTGCATGCTCGACATGACTTAAAGCTCAAACCAGCCTGTCTCACATTCAGGATGAGCGTCCCTGATATAATAGTACACTGATGGGTCCCAGTAATAGCATGAACAAATTATGTTAACATGTCACCCAAAGGAAGTGTTTTAAAAATACTGCAGTGGTCTTTGTGCATTTGTATGTGGACTGTATTTTCTTTTATGGCTCCATTCAGTGTATGTGTTAGGTACTCAAGTGTAGTGGCCTGTAATGGCGATGCATTAAAACAGACAGTAATTGGTGGTCTTAGGGGAGAAGTAGCTTAGGCAGCAGTAAACTGTGAATGCTGAAAAAGACTTTGGCCCGGTGGAGCCCCATGACGCCTGTACTTTGGCTGGGGTTCAGTGAGGTGGTCGAGCCACTTTGAAGTTTCTAATCCACATAACCAGTCTGACATGGACCAGAGACTTTTAAATCAGCGTTCCATAGCTGTTAAGAGCAAAGAGACAGATCCAAGTAGGCCCTGCTGCACAGCCCTGTGAATGCAGCTACGTATATGAAGATAATACTTCCTGCATGTAAAACGTTTACATGATATAGATCTCTACTTTGGCAACCAGTTCCTTGTTAAGATTATTATTCAAAGATAGTCACAAAGTTTGTCAGAGTGTCTTAACTTGTTGCCATATGAGTTGATCTGATAAGAGCTCATATCCGGTAGTCTGTCTTCACCTTGAGCCGAGTGTTTCAGATAAATAAAGAACATGGGCATCAGCTAGTTGTCTTTGGACTTGCTAATAGTGGCGTAAGAAATTCATAGCAGTGTTAACAATGGTAATAACATCCAAGAACGATAAAATACATATAATAATAGCACATTTTGCCATCTGAGTCCATGGCATTGGAGCGGATGTAGGAGCAAGCACCGTGACCGCCTGTGAGTTTGTCTTTGTGAAATAAAAGAAACTTTTTGTACAGGTATGATATGTGTCTGCCACTCTGAACATGTAAACGACTTCTTTTCTAAAAGAATCCTATCCATGATAAGCACTGTAAATGTGGGATTAATGTTGATTCACCCACCATTTTTAAAAGTCCAGTTGTGTTCATGTGAGGGGTACTAATGCCTCCTTATGGTTTGCATGAAATAAATCATACATTGAGCTATGGAATAAATTACGTTTTTGGGGGAGGAGCAGGTCTGAAATCTTCCTCTTTCCACCACACCACCTCCTCCATGTTTCTACCACAGTTCAAATGTGAATGGGAGGTGTGCAGCCTCCTATCTTTAAGAAGAAGCTGCCCAGAACTTCTCGCCAGAAGCCAGGGCCAGTTTCAGTATCTCAAAATACCAAGACTAGTCAGACTAGGCTAGTCACACTCAGTGGCGCTGTCAACGACTGCACCGATAATCACCTTTAACACTCTACCTACATAATGTACGAGTAGGAAGTTGGGTACAGAGCTTGAGAAAGCTGAGCTCTTTAAAAATGTTGTGAATAATGTAAGCCATAGGAATGAATTATAGAAGGATGAAGACTGAAAGACCCAGGGAGCACAGAGCTAGCAGAAGAATAAAGACAGCATAAGTGCCTGTGTAGCAGTAAAAATGCATAGGGAATGCCAGCATGAATCTGCGAGGGCCTTTCTACCTCTGCACCGTGCTCAGACACAGAGAAAGAGAAGAAAATACAGTCAGAGAGATGGTAATGGTGTGCAAAGAGCATGCATTTGAACTTGCAACATGTACAACTGTTGGGCCGTTGGCTGTTTAATTGCTTTAGAAGATCTGTGTGTTTAAAATTCATTTTTTAAAAGTGTTTGAAGGTCCAGCATGGCCACTTTTTGTTTGGACTATTTACATTTTTTTAGTTTTGTTTATGATGGAGGAAAGCTTGTAATAAAAAATGAAAATATGTAGCTGTACAACCAACCACATAACATCTACAACAAAATAACACAAAGGCAAAGGCCCAATTCTATTTCTTCTTTTTACCCCTACTTCTTGTTTTTGAGTGTCACCCTAACACTGAGTTACAAGGGGTAGTGGTTGAAATCTTGCCCTATGAAATGGGACAACCCTCAAATAAAACACAAAAAAAACAACATCGCTTCATTGCTTCAAAGTAACATTGCAACAGGTCCCTTGTGGTGCTCTGTAGGCGACCCTGCACGTCTTCAGTGATAACAGAGATAACGCTGAAGTCAGCTATTCGCCAGCTGAAGTGCCAGAATGTAACTGATGTGCCATTTAAGGTGGAGCGGGAAAGTTAGCTAGCTAGCTACAGAGACATTAGCATGCTATTAAGGGTTTTTGTGCTTGTTATGAAGAAAACGACCATAATACTTTGAAACGACATTAAATTAAGTTAATACAATGGTTATCATATTTTTTTAACTGAGAAAATACTTAAATTTGTGGGTTTCTTTGGTCGTTTGCACAGCCATCTTGCTGGTTTTTCTTTTTTTTCTCATTACGCTCTGTTTGGAGTGTGTCTCTGAAAAACCTCAGTTTGGAGGGTCATGTAGCCTCTATCTCAAAAAAAATTGGGACACTAGACATGAACGCGTAAAACAGAGGGCTAAGGGCTAAGTGGTAGAGGCAAGGGGTGAAATGGGATTGGGCCTAAGTTTGAGGTAGGTTTGCATTGAATTTTTATGGTTGATTCTATTTTTTAAAACTAAATTGGTTGATGGCTAAAATTTTTGGCCGAATTTTATTTGTTTTTTATTAATCAGAAGCTCACACTGCTTGACCACACCAGCACGTCTAATACTTTCTGTTAACCGAAGTTGCCATATAAACTTTATTTGCTCTTTTAACAGGCCAAAATGGCATTTCATATCTTCAAATGAAAAAATTGTGTTTTTTAATAACATGAAATAAATAGGAAGTGAGTGGAAGTGAGTGAGTGCGCCTACCTGGCTCATGTTATACAATAACATTGCAGCGCAGATCTGATTTGAGCCGATTCCGACCTCAGCCGATTCTGATTGTGCATTCATATTTTACTGCTATATTAAACCTGGGTAACTATTGTTATTCATGCCTTCTTGGTGATGACCTCTAACGGGGTGACTTTGGATGTAGCAGCAGCTCTTCTAGCACCATTTGTCCTAGGCTTGTCAAGTAACTTGGATGCCTTGTTGTGCATATGAACATTAATTATGCAGTTTGCATCTGGGCTTGCCATTGGTGCCCGGCTCCTGTTTAATTAAGCGACTTTCCATACGAGACAAGGGGGAATAAAGGAGTGCTGGGTTAATAGGAATTCAATGCTAATTCAGTCTCAGCTGTTTTACGCCCATGGAGGTTTGCTTATCACCTCCACAGGGGAATTTGTCCCTTTAATACATTAGTTTTAAGCAACGGTTGTTTCATCACTCGGATCTGTTCAGCGCTGTTCGAAGCTGATAATGAGATGCGGCTTTAAACGGCTCGTGTCATGGCTGGAATTATGGCTGTTTTGCTGGGTTTGCATATTCAGGAGTCAGCAGTAGATTAGATTGTATCATGTTTGCATGATGAGACGTTTGCAGCTCTGCCATACACATGGAGATGAGACGATGCAATGCAAGGAGATAAGGACCATAATTGGTGCAGGGATCATTATCATGACACAACATTATTGAATTAGCATAAAGACACACCGTTAGTTTTGTTGCCCTGAGCTTTTAGAAGTTTTGTGAAGAGATTTACTGCTGATGTATTTGTTCATCTATTTTAAAAAGGTCTGTATTCACAAATAAATAATAATAAACCGCACTGATCTCTGTTTGTGATGGCAAATGAAGTGTCATCTTCACTGTTCTTGTATTTGAGTCTGCACTAGTATTGGTATCTGCACTAGTGTCAGGAATATCTGGTTTGAGGAGATGAGCCTGTGGCTGCTTTTTTATTTAGGCTTGTCTGAAGGTTGTGTGTCTATGCTTTGCCTTTATTACAGCTGCCTTTTTTTAAAGGTGGTTGCATTTTCTGATTCTAAGGATCCCAGTTACACATTTAGTAATGTTGAGGTCTGGGCTCTGGGGTGGTCATTCCATTGTTCTGGAAACACCAGCAGCTTCTTTCTTTGATTAGTAATTTGTTTCTTTTTTATTTCCTTTTGTCATTAACGGCCCCTTGGCAGCTACACAACCTTTCAGATCCATAGCGTTGAGCTGTCTTCTCACATTGGAAGGATAGACAGAAACACCTGTAGATTTTTTCAGATCTGTTGAAAGGTCAGAGCTTGGTTTTCTCCCGTTTCTCAAAGATGAAAGCTTTAAGACTGATCTATCTAAGAAAATGAAAGAAAATCTCAAGGTATTTGAATTTTAATTGTCATGTGCAGAGCACTGACAGCACACCACACTAGCCTATGACATTAGCTGGTTTTCTAACAGGTTGAACATGATGTCTGTGGACACTTAATTATCAGAAGAAAGTAAATACTATCTTATTGTTTGGGGATCTAGGTTGAGACCTTGTCTCAAATGTTAACAAATTTGTTTTGACAGTAAAAAAAAAAACACTATAGAAAAGGCATTTACTCATTATTATTCAAGAAGTACACTATACTGCCAAAAGTATTCACTCACCCATCCAAATCATTGAGTTCAGGTGTTCCAATCACTTCCATGGCCAAAGTTCTATAAAACCAAGCACTAGGCATGTAGACTGCTTCTACAAACATTTGTGAAAGAATGGGTCGCTCTCAGGAGCTCAGAGAATTCCAGTGTACAATTGTACAGTGATAGGATGCCACCTGTGCAGCAAGTCCAGTCGTGAAATTTGCTCACAACTAAATATTCCTCAGTAAACTGTCAGTGGTATTATAACAAAGTGAAGCGATTGGAAATGACGGCAACTCAGCCACAAAGTTGTAGGCCACATAAATGGCTGAGTGGGATCAGTGGATGCTGAGGTGCATAGTGCACAGATGTTGCCAACTTTTTGCAGAGTCAATTGCTACAGACCTCCAAACTTCATGTGGCCTTCAGATAAGCTCAAGAACAGCACAGAGAGCTTCATGAAATGGGTTTCCATGGCCAAGCAGCTGCATCGAAGCCTTACATCACCAAGCACAATGCAAAGCATTGAATGCAGTGGTGTAAAGCACTGCCACTGGACTCTAGAGCAGTTGAGACTTCTGGAGTTCTCTGGAATGACAAATCATGCTTCTCAGTTTGGCAATCCAATGAACGAGTCTGGGTTTCGTGGTTGCCAGGAGTACGGTAGTTGTCTGACTGCATAGTGCCAAATGTAAAGTTTGGTGGAGTTGGGATTATGGTGTGGGGTTGTTTTTCAGGAGTTGGGCTCGGCCCCTTAGTACCAGTGAAAGGAACTCTTAATGATTCAAGAGACCATGAGATTTTGGACAATTTCATGCTCCCAACTTTGTGGGAACAGTTTGTGAACCCTTTCTGTTCCAACATGACTGTGCAGCAGTGCACAAAGCAAGGTCCATAAAGACATGGACACCACAAAAACTATCAGAAGAAGATCATGAAAATGAGCAGACGGGGCCTTTAATGATGTGTTTGTTTCAGCATACTCACGTTTAATTTTCCTCTTCCATTCACCTTATAAATGTGAGTTTGCACACTTTTAGCATCATATGTGTGTTTGCTGTTAAATTGTAAACAGATCAAAAGGATCTAGGACGCCAGTTGGAAACAGCTCCTTTTTACGTTTGGCTTTAAAATGCATTCTGATATTAGAATATTGCCCGTGTGCTTTAAAAAACAAATGTAACCACATTTTGATCAGATTGTGTTCAGATCTACTTGTCCTCATCCTGAAGTAGACAGGCATGCCGTGTGATCAGATTATGAAATACAACAAGCTCCTCTACTTTCATAGTCTGACGCTAGGTAAACTCCACCTGCAGCTTTTAGCATGGTTTCCACCGCTCTCGTTTAACTAGTCATTTTTAGGCATCTGCGTGTGTATTTAAAGACAGGCTTACGTATGCGAAAACTGAAAAGCTATTTGTGTAACCCTTATTTTTCTTTTGACTCTGTGTGGTTTAGTTAGTAATGTACACAACTATTTTCTTTCTTTCTGATGTCAATGTTTATTTGACAAAAAGAAACACAGCAGAACTTGTATATGCCTGTTTGGCACTGGCGCCGCACTGGCATGACTTAAACATACATATTGTGCAGGTAAATAAAATCCGATTAATATCTGGATGCAATAGCCATGTTTGAAAAGGGTGAGCATAAGCATACTGTATCTAGACTGGATGATGTTTGGATGTTGATGCCAAGTGTAAACAGGAGCTGTAAGTGGTGGTGTTTGTTTAAACTATTCTTAAGTACTATTCAAATGAGGTGGCTGGTAGCCTAGTACTAGGAAGGGTGAGCCAGCGACCAGAAGTTTGTGGGTTCAAATTCCAGGAGTGACTGGGTATTCCTGGTTGTGCATTTGGGCAAGGCGCTTAACCCTCCACTGCCCCAGGCAGCGCTGCTCTGCTGGTGAAGTTGTGCTGCTCCCAGACTGGGGTTAGTTAGGCAGCAAAATGACAAGTTGCCCTTTTAGGATCAGTAAAGCACATACAATTACATTAAAGGATACATTTTACATAGGTAGGTGGGATAATGTAATTTTACCACAGAATGTCTGTAATGTTTATGACCTACAAAGGGTGTGCCTTGACGTCTCTTTCCTGCTAGAATACGCCCCTGTGAGTGGCAAAAGTTTCTACAGCATGGCTGTGTTTATTAGGGAAAATAGTGAAACCGGTGGTGAGACAAGTGGATATCTGCTTAAATTAAAGGCAGTTGGATTCAACAGTGATCCATCCAAATTACCAAGGTACCAGTTGTTTGTGGATGTTGACATATGGCCAGGAATCAGTTTTCCTGACCTTTGTATGTACCTGATTTTGACGCTAGAGAAATACATTAAGCAAAGCATGAAAGCACATGAAAGCCTTGATGCTTCTTCAAACTTAAAAACAGAATGTGTTGGTGAAATTAAAGTGACAAAGAATGAATGAGCCCGCACTGAAACCTTAGATAGCTGCATTGAAGACAGGGACAGTTGACAGTGCGTTGTGCATGGATGGTAGGACTTGGAGAGACATATTAGCATGCAGCAATGTTGATGTTTGCAGGTATGTCCAGAGTGAGGATGTGTGATGACACACCTTTTACTTCATTGTCATGTCAGCAGAGAGGTTTTGAGTCCAGCGGACCTGGATCTTTCTCATTTTCGATATTTTGTGTGTTCATGTCATTCACACTGAACGCTATCAGTGTGCGTAACCACAGTGACTCCTACCAACTGTGGCATCACGTGCAATCCACCTTATTTCTGTGCCCCATGGTGATTTCAGTGACTTATGGACATAAACATGTGGCGAAGCATAAACAAGCAATACATTCAGGGCTGCCAACTCTCACGCACTGGCTGTGAGTTTTATGTCTCTCCTCAAAACGACATAGCGATGGAGTTGAACACTCATAAAGTTTCCCATTACTCCGGGTTTACTTACTACAAACATTCTGGACTGCCAGAGTTTATCGCTGGGATGCTTGAATCAACAGAAAGCAGAACCTGCGTAAGAGAAACGCTTTAGTAGGAGACAAAAACATAGACACATCTAAGATGAGAAAGAACCAGGTCGACTGCATTCAAAACCTTACAACTACACCGATTATTCACGCTAATAAGGTCTTTTAATCCTGCTAATAAAGTCATTTCATGTAAACTTTTGATTGTGTTTACACTGGAAGTTATGTACAGACAAAGAACTATAAATCAGTGACATTACACAGCAATGTCTAATGTTTTTGAAACCAGTGCTACGGTCATGCTCCACGTATGTTCACCACTACCTGTGTTAGCATCAAACTAGCGGGGTTAGCTTAGCACTATGTGGGATTTTAATGTCCGCTCTAGTTTAAATACAGACTTTTTAAATTAGTAACTGGCCTGTAAGTAACATTCTTTACTGTGAAGCCTGTCTTTTATTACTGTAGCAATAGCTTGAAAGCCGGCAATAGCTTGTTGCTATCTGCTCTGCCTGCTAGTGAGGGCAGAATCCAGTTAAAGAGAATATAATGTGTAAAAAAGCTAGTGTGAGTCTAATAAGAGCAAACAGTGATGTTTAACTGAGAGTTCTTCATTGATTGGATGATTGTATTTTATGTGGCCAGATTTCACCTCTAACAACTAGGCTTTTTCAGAGTCACTATGAAGCTATTCTCATACCTGCTGAAGCTCTGTGCTGCTTGTAGCGTTGCTGTTCTTGCCGTAATTTTATCTTCACTCATCTGTACTGACACTCGCAAACTGCATGCTGTCCCAGAATGCTTCAGAGATGTGTAACTGGATAAAACAACTTTATAAGTAAGCACTCTTTCTGTGACTTTGCTAAAACTTTTCATTTTTCTTCTGTCATTTTGTATGTTTACATGTTTGGAGTACATCTGAGGTTGGGACAATACATGTTGGCATGGTTTGGGCTACAGAGAATACATGTGAAAACTTTGAGTGCCTCTGAATTTAAGGAAAAAACAACACTTTATTTTTTCACATGATATGATTGAGTATTCACCAACATGGCAATTCAAGCAGGATTAGTCTAATGTGTTTTTTTTTGTAGTTCTAACATTGTTCTTAAACTCTGGCAATAATTACAACTCTCTATATAAGTCTGATCCTGTCTGAATAGCACTTTACTCTCCCTTTTCCTCAGATGTGGCCTGCAGGTCAGAATACCTACTCTAGCAAGCTGGCTGCTGAACACTGTCTGGCCATACATCACAGGGCAGGAATGTGAATGACAGGTTTATGTGGCACCATGCAACTGGCCAGCAGTGATTCATGACAATGCCCTCTACCCCTCTACTGCTGTGATGCTTAGTGTTGCTCAGAGTCTGGCTACTTGATTCACAGATGGCCCTCAGTGCCCGCCATTTAATGTGTATGTAAAGTATATAGTTAACACCTCAGTTCAAACAACCTGCCGCAGCCACTGCAGCTCAACTTTTATGTAAAATCCCATTACACAAAAAAATGACATTAAAAGTGCACAGAGGCTTCACTTGTTGGTGCACATTACTTCTTGGTAGTTGTACAGATGAGTATTATGGTGCATCAGGGAAGAAGGGTGGAATCTTGATCAACTGGTTTAAGGACCCAGGGGACGAGTGCCAGTCCACGGGCCTCTGAAGGACCAGGGGGCTGCATGCCTCACCTCCGTCCAAAGCTGTTCAGCTGCTACACAGCTTTATTTGCATTTAAATAGAGAGGCTCCAAGTGGACAAGGAGCAGGGCCTCTATTGGGCTGGTTTTAGTCTTTCCTCTCACACAGAACAGCAAGAGACGGACAGGCTTGGAGAGAGCTGCTTCCTGCTTGTCTGCACTCTCCTTTTCACCCTTGTCATATTCAGAGGCAGTGAAAGGGGTGCATTATGTAATGGGTCAGGCATTGGCCATGAGGACCGCTGGCTCCCTACTGCTAAATGTTAGAGCAAGGACAGAGTCCCAGGCTGCTTCTTTTGCCAGCTTTCAGTTGCACCAGTTTGTTGGCAGTAATGTTCTGAAATGAGGTCTTTCAGTAATCTCGGACGACAAGCATCGGACAGAAATTACATCAGGCAGTTAGTGGTGGACAATATGCCGTCTATACTGGCATACTGATATTGTTGTCACCTCACATAACAATATTCCTTTTTAGTTTAGGGGTATTGTTAGATGACAGAGAAATGGTTAACTGCAGTGTAATCTAGAGCTGGGAAAACTTGATATGTATTGCAGTATCGCCCACCCCTGGTGTAGTAATTTGCTTTGTAGTAACAGTTGAAAGTACATAAACAATTAAATAAATCACATAAAACAACAACAAAAAAGTAAGATTCCTTTCTGAAAATGTATTTCCTGTCTGGAAACACAACTAGACCATGTAAGGTCCCCTTTGTGGTAATTTAAAGAGTGGCCATTCAAAACGGGCTTGAAAACAGGTTTATTAGACATTATTTTAGTATATCGTAGTAGAGCTCGGGAAGCATGTGTTCATTCATTTTATTAATGCAAAATTAAATATCATCTAGAAGGGTGATACCAGGATGTATTTGGAAAATATTGTGATACTGAATGTTATCGGTATCATCCAGCACTACAATGTATCACTTATCCCAACCACCATAGAGCTTAGTTTACTTGGCGTTTTAAAGTAACCTAGCTAATCTTACTTAAGGTTAGACTAAGAGTATTGGCTTATTTTGTATTGATAAATCCTGATCTTCTAGTTCAGAGTGCTTTGCACAGTGTTTTTGTCCCTGATCTTAATCCCTCGTAAACGACTTATGTCTGCACTGTGGCCATATGGTGTAGATCACATGGCGAGGTTGCCTTTTTCAGTGCCTGAGTTTTATTAGATTGGTCTGTTATTTATCCTCCATTGTTCTCCTTGGTTCTCTGCAGCAGTGGTTAGGAGTGGGGGAGAGTGGGTTTTCTGTGCTCTTGGCCGGGTGCCCTGGTGCTGGGCGGCCTTTTAAAACCTGAGCCATGGCTGTAGATCATGGTCCCCTCTATATCTCTCTGCTCCTGAGAGGATACGTACCCTAATCATCAGTGATAACACCAAGACAAAGACAGCAGGTCTGGCCAACTCCGACTCGAGGTCTAATCCAATTAAACTGGTATATGGCTGCAGCTGACACAAAGCCATTGGTTAGAGTGGCTCTTTCTCTGTGGCTGAAGCAAACAGATCGTCACCTAGCGAATGCGTGATCATTTTCTTCTGCACTGTGAAACCACTGAAGAACAAGGTGACCCTGTGTGCACACAAGTCTGCATATGAGGTGACCTTTTCAGGTCTGGGTGCACACAAGTCTGCATATGAGGTGACCCTTTCAGGTCTGGGTGCACACAAGTCTGCATATGAGGTGACCCTTTCAGGTCTGGGTGCACACAAGTCTGCAAATGTGGGCTGTTTTCACACCTCTGTTTTTTTCTCTGCAGGTGCTAACCCTGCTAGGCTTCCTGTGCTAAGGCCTAATCTAAACAATGTCCAAGTACACAGACAGTTGTAGGTGCTGGTACTAGCGAAAAAGCATGTGAAACAAGGGTGGACAATGAGGTAGAAGTTTCTGTCACTAAAAATGGAATTCATTTCTGTTTCCTTGCCTACAGCGGTCCACTTCCAAGCTGCACGTTGGCTGTACTGTTTCTTACTTGACTATTCTGAGATCTATTTGAGCTGCACACCTAAATGAGTTGCATCTGCATTGAGTATTACTGTAAAATAGGTTAGGCCTGAGTGTGGTAGGCCTGAGTGTGCTTTAGTGTGGTGGGTGTTGCTCACAGCTAAGGTATGTCTTATAACGAGAACGCGTCTGCAGACAACCATGAGGTAATTCAGCTTAAATGTAAGTGAAAGTGTGGACTTGTTAGAAAGGAAACAAACTTCTTTTAAATTTTCTAAACTAGTCCAATGCCTTGTGAAGGCATAGCTTAAAATAGGGCCGATGGTGCGCTGGAGAACTTTGGCTACGTTCACATTACAAGCCTCATTGCTCAGTTATGTTTTTTTTTGTGCAGATCTAATCATTTCAGCTTGACGGTTCACATTCATGTAGGTGAGTGACTCAAATCTGTCAATAATGTGAATGAACCTGTCTCACGAAACAACCCACATGCACACATTCTGATCAGTAATGTGACACGAGTGAAACCTGCATCATGAACATCTGTATTCATATATGTAAATATATGTGTCTATATATAAAAAAAAATCATTATTAATTAATATTCTATAAATTTTGTTTATTCAAATATGAACAATTTTCTCAGCAAATAAACACATGCTACACAAATAAATAGATGTGTCTCACAGTATTGTGTATATATATATATATATATATATATATATGCTGTTGGGAAAAAAACTCGAATCTCCATTTTTTTTGTTTTTCAGTGTTTGACATACATTTAAAATGCCTGTTGCCCTGTTAATCTTATGATTAACTGACCAAAGGAAACAGACCAAAATTACTTGGAAAACATCTGGTTCCATATATGTATATACATGCAAGAATACAAGAATACATATGTGTGTGTATATATATATATATATATATATATATATATATATATATGTTTGCAACACATGCAAGAATATATGTGTAGGTTGAAGTTTTGGTGATGTGTTACTACGGGTGTTACGGGTTTTTGTCTTCAGGTGTGTATTCTTGTCAGGAAATTGCTGTGACGTATTTAAGGAAGTGTCAATCTGAGTAATTTACATTTGAATCGTACAAAATATGAAAATGCTCTGTATAGATATCACCTGTAAAATGCAGTATATTGCAATGTAAAGACAGTGGATTGTGTCTCTAAGAAGGGGGAAATGGGGGGCGTTAGAGGTCTGGTTGATCTGGAGTCTTTGTTTGACAGGGATAAAGCACTGGTTTTTGGAGCAGGAGACGCACTTCTCTTGCCATTAGTTCTTTCAGCAGAAAGGAGATGGCAGCCAGCTATTTTCTTTGTGGATGAGACTGTGTGCTGCTGTTCGTCCTTGAAGAAAGCAGATACAGAGCCAAATCACACAGTCATGGAAGATGTGATGACAGTTTCAGTGATGGTCTCCATTAAATACTGAGGTTGGATGATCATTTTAAAAGTATTTATGTTGCCATGCCTTGTTCTTAGTGGAAGAAATTTGTGTACCAGCTGAAGAACTGATATTTTATATTGTTCGCCTCTATAGCCCATAGCTCTTTATCAATCATCTGACACTGTAAATGAAGTGTTACCTAGGGATGCAGCAGTACCAATTTTTCAAAGGCAATACCAGTTCCAAGCACTGAATGTTAAGTACTGATGAAGTGCTGGTGTCAATAACAACTTTTCTGTTTTAAGCACACTTCTGAAAAGGTTGTTTAACTGGCTGGTATGAACTTGATTACTTGTATTATCCAAGAGATATTGCAGAACTGGTAAACATGAAAATCTTTTCTATATTCATCTTGTACCCAGAATAACAGGTATATATAAACGGAATCTTTTGTTTTTTTAGTTGTTTGTGCTTCAGATAACCTAAAGATGATTCATAATTCAGCCATTGCTGACAGACACATATATGCAATAGTCAAAAGAATCATCTTTTCTTAAAATGGTTTGACTGTAGGTATAAAGCCAGTGGCTTTAAACCCAGTCACAGGGTTTCCTTTATGCCCTTCCCGTGCTCTCCTGTTTTGAATTATTGTCATGTGCGCTTCTAGGAACACTTGATGATTTTTAGAGTTATGCAAGCCAAATGCAGGGACGATGTCGTCAGTGTTCTCCAAAGGCTTTTCCAGCTGTCAGTTTGAAATTCATTCAATGGGAACCTCATAGCTACAGCCAAGTGTCAGACTTGGAGAAAAGTGCTCTCAGTTTTGGTCCTCAAAATAGTGTATCTATCAGGCACCACTGAAATATGTTTCCACTTGAACGCTGGAAGGAGATGACTGAAGGTTGCTGCATAGTATTTTCCACCCTTTACAACATTTACAGCAATTTCTAATTTTTGCTATGCTTGTCTCTGGGTAGCCTTAATATCACATACTGACACAACTGATGGCTTAATACATTTACATGAAGTTTTTGCAATCGTCAGAGAACAGGCTTGGAAGAAAGAGGGCTTATCTGTCTTTCACAGCAGTTTGGTTGATGATCTGAATAGTTTCCTTAACTGAAAGTTAAGGAAATATGACCTGCATAAATGTATTGAAAAATTAGCTTACTTTCTTGTTCATTTGGTGCAAAGATTACATTGACTGTAACTCTGCGGATCCAAATTTTAAGATTCCTCTAGAACGTGGCAAACGTACATCTGTCAGAAACCAGGAAAAAATCAATTAAATACTATGTATTTTCATGTTTTAATGTGGAGTAAATGATTAGAGACATTCATTTAGAGATTATTTTTTGTTAAATTGAGGAAGTGGCGTTTGTGGATGATGCAGTATGCTTTGCAAAGTGGTTTGGTCAGGTATGTGGTTGGACTGCATAACAGCTTTAGCTCTGAGACGTTGGAAATGCTCTTGGCTAGTTATGCAGCGCGTGGCCAAGTGACCGTAGCGTAAATTCTGCAACAGTTTATATTAGATTTTGTATTAAACACAAGCAATCTCAGCTATATGATTTTCAAGATCTAAACGTACTGGCTGTAGAATATGATCTGTGAAGCAATTGGTGATTACCTCACATCTAGCCACTGTGGCTATGAGTTCTTCTTAGATTTCAAAAGAGTTTTTGTGTTTGTGTGTGTGTGGGGCGAGGGAACATTTTGGAGCCATTTTTTGAGACTGATGAGAACATTTCTCAGAACCATATTTTGCAAGAACCTGTGAATCAGCATTTTCCTATTTCAGCACTGGTCATGCCCAGCAGGCTAATGAAGCTGGGGAGAAGAATTGTGCTATTTTTACCCTGAATTCTTCTGGAATTTGTTAGTCAGTCTGCACTCAAGTCTGTCTCGATTTGCCTGGGATTGAAACTTTTTGGTGAACTGCTCTGCTGTGTACAACCCCAATTCCAATGAAGTTGGACGTTGTGTAAAACATAAATAGAAACGGACTACAATGATTTGCAAATCCTTTTCAACCTATATTCAATTGAATTCACTACAAAGACAAGATATTTAATGTTTGAATGGATAAACTTTATTGTTTTTTGCAAATATTCACTTATTTTGAATTTGATGCCTCAAACACATTCCAAAGAAGTTGGGACAGGGACAACAAAAGACTGGGAAAGTTGAGGAATGTTCAAAAAACACCTGTTGGAACGTTCCACAGGTGAACAGGTTAATTGGAAACAGGTGAGTGTCATGATTGGGTATAAAGGGAGCATCCCTGAAAGGCTCAGTCGTTCACAAGCAAGGATGGGGTGAGGTTCACCACTTTGTGAACAACTGCATGAGCAAATAGTCCAACAGTTTAAGAACGTTTCTCAATGTGAAATTGCAAGGAATTTAGGGGTTTCATCATCTACAGTCCATAATATCATCAAAAGATTCAGAGAATCTGGAGAAATCTCTGCAAGTAAGCGGCAAGATAGAAAACCAACATTGAATGCCCGTGACCTTCGATCCCTCAGGCAGCACTGCATTAAAAACCCACATCATTCTGTAATGGATATTACCACATGGGCTCAGGAAAACTTTAGAAAACCACTGTCAGTGAACACAGTTCGTCGCTCCATCTACAAGTGCAAGTTAAAACTCTGCCATGCAAAGTGAAAGTCATATATCAACAACACCCAGAAACACCGCCGGCTTCTCTGGGCCCGAGCTCATCTGAGATGGACTGACGCAAAATGGGAAAGTGTCCTGTGGTCTGACGAGTCCATGTTTTAAATTGTTTTTGGAAGTCATGGACGTTATGTCCTCTAGGTCAAAGAGGAAAAGGACTGTCCGGATTGTTATCAGCACAAAGTTCAAAAGCCAGCATCTCTGATGGTGTGGGGGTGTGTTAGTGCCCATGGCATGGGTAACTTGCACATCTGTGAAGACACCATTAATGCTGAAAGGTACATACAGGTTTTGGCACAACATATGCTGCCATCCAAACAACGTCTTTTTCAGGGACGTCCTGCTTATTTCAGCAAGACAATGCCAAGCCACATTCTGCACGTGTTACAACAGTGTGGCTTCATACTAAAAGAGTGCGGGTACTAGACTGGCCTGCCTGCAGTCCAGACCTGTCTCCCATTGACAAAGTGTGGTGCATTATGAAGCACAAAATACGACAATGGAGACCCTGGACTGTTGATCAACTGAAGTTGTACATCAGGCAAGAATGGGGAAAAAAATCCACCTACAAAGCTTCAACAATTGTGACAACAAAGTGTCCTGAGTTCCCAAACGCTTATTGAGTGTTGTTAAAAGGAAAGGTGATGTAACACAGTGGTAAACACGCCCCTGTCCCAACTTTGGAATGTGTTGCAGGCGTCAAATTCAAAATGAGTGAATATTTGCAAAAAACAATAAAGTTTATCTGTTTGAACATTAAAAATCTTGTCTTTGTAGTGTATTCAATTAAATATAGGTTGAAAATGATTTGCAAATCATCATATTCTGTTTTTATTTAGGTTTTACACAACGTCCCAACTTAATTGGAATTGGGGTTGTATAATCTTTAGCTGCTAGTACCCGAATAGCTGGCCATATGTTGCATTCTGCATCCAGACTGTTAGTGACAGGCTTTTGAATAGGCTATCTTTCCTGTAGATGATATAAATTGGTCCTGCAGCTTCTGAGACAGTGCAGTAAAGGCTTGGATGAAGCCTAGCTGTTACCTCATGCTATGCTACATCTTCTCCTCCTTCCTTTACTCTTGGCAATGAGAGAGGGCTAATCCTCATGAATAATTGATGGAACTATTACAGTTTTTCCCCACTGCCAACAGAAATACATGGTGGTAAGGGTGTTAAGACGAGAGGTTTTGTAGCCGAACTGACGAGATCCCGGTGTGTCACACCTGACTGAATCATAAATAAGTGTTCATGTTCTCATTCTGTTACTGTGTCTTCACAGCTAAAAGCAAACCTACAATATACAGGCTAAAGGTGATCATTGTAGATAGTTGTAATATGTTAGTAAATGTGTCTGTTAATTTTCTCTGAGATGTCTTAAACCTTAAAGGCTGATGTTATAGCTGCTAAAAGGAAAAGAATGGTGAAAGTAATTAATATTGCACTCATAGCTCAGTGAAACAAATGAATGTTGTAAATTGTTGTATCTTGGTTAACATAAGACATTCTTGCCAAGTTTTGCTATGGATGTGCATTCTGATGAATCTTGGTATTCAAGTATTTGTGTTTGGTTACCAGGGAAGGACAAAGGGAACAAAAGACTGAAAGGCCCAATCCCATTTCACCCCTTGCCCCTACCACTTAGCGCTCTGTTTTGCAGGTTCATGTCTAGGGTTAGGGTGTCCCAATTTTTGAATTGGTGAAGTGTTAGGGCTGCATGACCCTCCAAACAGAGGTTTTTCAGAGACACACTCCAAACCAGCAAGATGGCTGCGAGAGCAACCAAAGAAACACGCAAATGTAAGTATTTTCTCTGTTAATGAATTACGATAATGTCATTTCAATGTATTATGGATGTTTTCTTCATAACAAACATAAAAAACACTAATAGCATGCTAATATCTTGGGTAGTGAGCTAGCTAACTTTCCTGTTCCACCTCATATACTCCAGCAATTCTGATGCCTGAAGCGCCAGAATGTAACTGCGGCACCATTTAAGGTGGAAAGGGAAAATTCGAACAAGAAGCTGGTGAATAGCTGACTTCAGCTTCGTATCATCAAAGAATTAGTGGTTTTGAAAGCGTATGATGCCCTAAATGTAACTAAAGCCCAGCAGTGAGGATCCTGAATTTTTCCCTTCTCTGCCATTACTGAAGACAAGCTGGGTTGCCTGCTAGTAACACCTAGAGCAGCACTAGTATCCTGTTAATGAAGCAGTGTTTTTCTTTTTTTTATTTGAGGGTTGTCCCATTTTATAGGACAAGATTTCAACCACTACCCCTTGTAACTCAGTTCCAAGGGGTTAGGGTGATACTCAAAAACAAGGGGTAGGGGTAAAAAGAAGAAATGGGATTGGGCCAAAGGTTGAAATAGGGCTGTGGGCTTAATATTTAGGTGAGGTCACTGGTGTAAAAAATAAAAACACAAAAATGAAGCAGCATGCTGAGGGATGTATTTAATTTTTTTCTTAATTGTTTAAAAAAAGTCATGTATTTGTGTCGGACGATTAACAAAGGCTGCCCATTCAGATGGCTTAATGAACTAAACTAGTGGCAACTAACTTCTTTCACAACATGCTCATGTTGAGACACTCATGGTAGACAAAGCGTAAAATAGCATATACACAGCAGAACTGTCCAATTTTACAGTCCTGTCACAACAAAATCACAGTTATACTGAATTGTTGGCCTGTATATTGTCTTTCTGTGATGGACTCTAATGAGTATCTGAGAAGTGTTAGATAAAAGGTTAAGTGAGTATGTTAGTACCCATACATGTTCCAAGTTTATGCCATTTCTTGACATTGAAACAAATGGGAAAAAGTCAGAAGTGCAGACGTCAATCTGTCCATACATCATGTAAATTGAAATGTAATTTCTTGTGTAACTCACTCTAAATACATAATTACTTTTGAATAGTCCAGAAAAACAGAAGTAAAATCTCTTGGTTTATAAGGGTTACCTACTACAGTGGCATTTAATAGTGATGGAAAATTTTTTATACTGAATATTTAGCTGCTATTTTCTGAGCTTTGTTATGAGATTTTATTTTTAAACTTGAAACCACATAACCGTACAAAAGGAGGAGTTATGTGTGCTTGGGGAAAATAGCATTAGGCAGCAGTACACAGTAGGAAAAAGAGGTCAGACTGTCATCGTGTCATGTCGGTGTTTGTGAATGAGCATGTGTCAACATCTTCCCCTCACCTCTTCACTCTCATCACACCACACCTCCTCCCCAGAGAGCGCGGGATGACGCGTTGCCGTAGAGATGCCGTGCAGTCATTTCTCTGGGTGACTGCAGTCGATGTGGAGACGGTCGTGATTGATGGCGTCTCCGAAAAGGGTGTGGTTCCCTGAAGGGGCAGGATCATATAACACACACACAGGATGCTGCTGCTGATGGCTCAGCCTCAGAGGAGAAAAATCGATGGGCTGGAGGATGAAAGGCTGCAAATAATGCTTTTGTGTGTGCGCTTGTGGTTGTATGGATGTGTGTCTGTTTGTTTGTTTCAGTTTGTGATTCAAGTGCTTCATTCAAACTTTTGTTTACACAATGAGACAGATTTATCACAGCCTGCAACACTTCAGATGGCCTTTAACCTGCGAAGAGCTCAGCTCCTTCAGAAATGTTTCACACACTTGACTTCACTGCGAAGGACGTGTGTTGTGTTTGTGTAAGTCCCTAATAGTCCAAATACACTGGACCGCTGTAGCTTCTCTGGTTACTGAAGCTCAGTGAAATCATCCATACATTCTTCTTGTATTGTCTTCCTGTCTCACTGACGTCCACAGTTTATGTGTCAAGAACAGTATAAATTATTTTCTTACATGACCATACATTTCACCCCCTCTTTATTTCTTACAGTTTAACAACCTGTATTGGTTACTGTGCCTTTAACACTGAAATATGTAAATGATCTCTTTTCTAATAAGCTGCCCACTGTTTAGAACTTGAGCAGGTGTAGCTAAACTGCTGTAGGTTGAATGAGCGAATATATGGTACTCTGCAACAAGCTCTTTATCTGGGCATTAAGCATTTATTTGCCCTCAAAGAACTAAAATTAGAATAAATACAAGTAAGATTAATGTATAAGTACTGATTTTAGGTATGTCAGTATGTTTATTAAACCATTTTAAGCTAGAGGATATTTGCAGTTATTATTCAACACCTAGTTTGCCTAATTTGTGCTTCCGTATGTGAGATCAGATGTACTGGTGATGGAATGTGACAAATCCAGTTTGGAACTCTCAGGGCTGCCTAGTGACGTCTGGGAACTGAAAAAAAACATGTACGTTTTGGTTCATTTGTATTTATAGAATCATCATATTCATTGTGTTCAAACACTGCAAAGTACTGTAGTTCTGCTTATTTACTACTTATGTAGAACATATTTTATTGTTACATTTCTGTTGAAAAGTTTAACTATTAATACAACTAACATAAAATTATCCAATCAGAAGGTTTTCTCTGTGATATGTAGGTAGATATGGCAAAGCTAGCTTTGCCAATGGCTAAAGCTTCAGGAGCTGAATTTGAGGCCTTACACATTAGATTAACCACCAGTGTGATTATGAAGTCATCCAGTTATGCTTTGATAGGTGTGACTAGTTTTATGAGCAAAAACTTTAAGCCTTCTGGAAGTTCTGGATACATCACTGTGAATACCAGTCTAACTGGGTTTGTCAGTTAGAAATGGCAGGGCACTTTGCTGAAAGAGTCACTATAAAATTAGTACATTCAAGGTAAAATATTAGGTTAATGTCTGTTACAAGCATCAGCTGGGGCAATGAGGAGAAATCTGGAACCAAACCTTTCTCCTCCAATTTGCTTACAAGATATCTAACTGCTTTTTTTAAAAAAACAGGAAATTCTTCTTACTTTTTACTGCATTAATGTTTGTGTGTGTTGTTTTATATGGTGTTCTTACAAGCAAAAATACACTAGATAAATAGTTTTAAGCAGTGAGCCTATATTCCTATGATTATTATTATATAGATTATTTATAAGATTCCTAAGAATGACATCATCACGCATCAAACTCATTTAAATTTTTAAGCATTGTAGTAAGTTACTTTAGCACACTTATCTTTTCTGTTCTTTCTCATGAAAAGAAGACTGGGGAGGTTTGTGTTGGAAGAGGTGTGTGTGAGGGAGAAAGACTGAAAGAGAAAGCGAGAGAGAAGCTGAGAGAAGAAGTGATCTGTAGTATGAAGCAATGGCAAAAGCTGACCACAGTCTTCACTATCAGGGAAATCGATAAAATGTGCTGCCTCAGCACCTCTCTCATCTTACAAGTCTAATCGCTTGTCAAACCTTTCCATTTGATTGGAATATGTTTCATTTCAGCTTTCACCGCAGTAAAGATAGCGCAGCATGTCACATTTATCTGTCCCTGCTGCCAGGAGGCACTGCGTATTTCTTATAGACAGTACACTCACTTTCAACAAGTTTCCAGGCAGAAGTGTAATGTTGTTTGCATCGTCGGTCCATCTGTTCATGTTTTGGTCTGACAGAAATTACAGCAGTGATGTTTGCAGATGCTCACTGGCTTGGAGGTTCATGGTGCAACCAGCTAGCAACTTGCTGCTTGGGTTAACCCCATGACATGACAGGAGTTTTAAGATTGTGTTTCCAAGCCATGGTAAATCTCAAAAGGCGTTTTTTGGCTTGAGGGGTCATTTCAAGTTAGTATCTTGTTAAAGTAAAGTTTGAAAAGTTGAAGCTGCATTTAGGGAGTATTTCCTGAAGTACTCTGGGGTACAGCTGCTGCCTGGGGCTGTGGTGAATATTGTAAATGGGCCTTGAACATACACTTCATATAGAGTTGAGGATTCAGTAGGAGAATTTGGCTGATGGTGCTGCTCAGTGACATAAAAGATGTATAAATGTTGCCAAGAAATCATGGTGTTTCATTGTGCTGTGTGCAAACCAGCTTCTTTTCAAACAAAGTAAAAATGATGCGTGGCTCCAGAGCAAGTCAAAACTCATAATGAGTCTTCTGTTCAGTCTCTATGGCAGTTTGTTTTAGCCTTTGTGGGCTGTTGGTGCCTTAAGAACTGCCAGTCAGCCTACACATGAAGGATGACATGCATAGACATTGTGGGCTTGGTACTGTTTCAGACACATTGAATTAGTCTGACTTGGAAACCATCATTTCAGCATTTCCAAATCATCTTCAACCCACACATAGTTATGTCACTTAAATCTGTTGATTGATGTGCTGTGATGGGTCTGTAGATATTTGTCCACTGCTTGAAATGAAGAGGGAGGTTGCAGCTTTATTATACCTGTAAGTACTCTACCAGCTCTCCAGTGTCTAGTGGCTGTAATGGAGCAAGCGTGGGTCATACTGAACTTATTTTCTGCATTGTGGAAGTCACTCTGCCTCAGTGCACCATCATTGCAATATTGGGTTATGGAATAAAGAATGCTATCATATTACCATCAGTGCTCCAGTCACACTGAGGAAGTGTGCCACTTAAAAGGATTTTATGTCATTTTGTGCCATTTTGGAGCAAATGGTATTATCCAAAGAGGAAAAAGTACAACTAATGTACACTTGTCCAGCATAAACGTGAATCTTTAGCTTTTGGTGGGACCTGATATTAACAGTGATTGGTTTATAATGCACTGTAGGACGTCAGCACTTACCATGGAAAACTGAAATTTCCTCACTTCCTAAAAATAAAAGTGTTTGGTGTAGTATGTAAACAAGTTATGAAATGTTTAATTTGGTCTCCAGTCCGAATGCTCCATAAATGTAAGCTAAGCTATATACACTCATCAGCCACATCATTAAAACCACCCTCTTATATCTATGCTTATTGACCGTTTTATCAACTCCAGTTACCATATAGGTGCACTTTGTAGTTCTACAATTACAGACTGTAGTTCAGCTGTTTCTCTGCATAATTTGTAAGCTTTCTTTCACCTTGGTCTTGTACCAGCACAACATACACTAACACACTGCTACCTCCCAAATGATACCTGCTCTGTGGCGGTCCTGTGGGGGTGCTGACCATTGAAGAACAGGGTAAAAGGGGGCTAACAAATTATGCAGAGAAACAGCTGGACTACAGGGTGAAATTAGAGCACAATGCAGTGCACCTAAGTGGAAGGTGATAAGTGGAGCTGATAAAATGGACAATTAGTGTAGAAGAAGGAGGTGTTTTTAATGTTTTTGCTAATCTTTGTGTAAATGTGTTACACATGCATGTGTCTGCCTACAGCGGTTGAACTCCACCCATTCACACTGAAATGTGTTCTTTATGAATTAGTCAGTTTGAAAGTTTGGACGCCCTGGTCATTTCTGCTGCCTCTTGTTGTGTATGGATCTGAAACTTTCTCCCTGCTGTGTTCTCACCTCAGCTTGGTTTTGGTTCAGGAGTTTGACTAATGGATACTCCAGGCCACGGCTGCTGTCATTAATGAATGGGCAGTAATGGAGCCAATGGGGGGTTAACACATTCGGTTTGAAGTTAATTGCCTGCAGTGCGCACTGTGTAACCTTCAGTCTTAGAGCTGCAAAGCTGCTGCAGTGTAGCAAAAACTGGCTTCACAGACGGTAGAGAGAGAGAGAAAGAGAGAGGAAGGAAATCTGTTTTTTTTCTGAAGGGTTAGACCTGTGAGAACAATTTCACTAGACATTCTTAGTTCTTAGTTGTGATCTGTGAGAATAGCATTGTATTTCAGTGCCCGAGTAAACCAATTCACTGTTGTGAGCTGAAACATAACACTGTAATCCTGTAACAAAAAGGCCCAAACTCTTTTGTTTTGCTTTTACTTTGAGCCTGTCTGTTTTTGTTCTGCTTATTGCTCTGCCTCTGTGTTAGAATGTGCTGCTCTGCACAGTTTCATTTATTTACACTAGCAGCATATTTATACTGAAGGCTAATGTCTCTGTCATTGCTAACAGAGAATGATAGGCATGCATTTAAATGGATGCAGTTGTTTAGCATTGCTACGGTTGCAGTAGCAAAAAAATATCCTCCCAGAATGAGCAGTCCCTGATCGGGTCTTCATTACATTTAATGTGTTAATGATTGCGTCTAAACACACAGTATAATTGCTAAGTGTTATGTAGATCATTCTGTTGGTACAGATGAGGAATGCGTTCTGATTTGCAGATGTGACCCAAGTATTATTATTTTTTCTTTTGGATGACAGAGGCTGAAATTGAGGGGGTGCAGGTGTTCATAACAGCATTAGCCTTCTGATTAGGTTGTAACAAATTTATTTTGTTATTTTTCTGGTTATGGCAAACGCTCATGCTGAAAGAATACAAAGGCCTACATTTAATGAATCAATATTAAAGAATAAATAAGTATGATGAAAGAGCGCATGCTTTAACACTAAGGCCTAATCTCATTTCTTATTTTTTACCCCTACCCCTTATTTTTGAGTGTCACCTTGCCCCTGGAACTGAGTCACAAGAGGTAGTGGTTGAAATCTTCCTCTAATGGGTCAACCCTTAAAATAAAAAGAACATTGCTTCATTAATAGGCTGCTAGCGGTGCTCTATAAGCGACGCTGCCAGTCTGCAGTGATAGCAGAGGAGGGTGAAGTTCAGCAACCTCAGTGATATGAAGCTGAAGTCAGCTATTCGCCAGCTTCTTGTTTGAGGTGCCTGAATGTAACTGCTGCACCATTTAAGGTGGAATGGGTAATGCAGCTAGCTAGCTACTGAGATATCATACTACTAGTGATTTTTAAAGCTTGTTATCCACGTCACTCATGCAGCATGTAGCAGCACTCCTGCATGTTGGCATGTGCCTCTGAAAACCCTCTGTTTGGAGGGCCATGTAGCCCTAACACTTCGCCCCACCCCTCTATCTCAACAAAAATCGAGACACCCCACCCGTAGGAGTGAAAGTGCAAAATGGAGGGGTAAGGACTAAGTGGTAGTGGCGAGGGGTGAAATGGGACTGAGTCTAACTCTTAGTGTACTGTCAAAAACTGGCTGTGTATTGTAACAACTCCAGTTGTCAACTCCAGTCTGGTCCACCTACTTAACCTTATCAAACATCTGTGTAACATTTCAGTGGCTCCTGAAGACTTTGTCCTCTTTCTCATTAATCTTTTGCCAGAGTAGTGTATGATTCATGTCCATAGTGGTCTGAGTGAAATATATGTGTGGAATTGGAGCTTCCTGTGTGTTACTGTGTTATTTATCAGTGTATAAAAGAAGAACAAAGCTAGCTTTATTGGATGCCTGGAGCAAGTTTGTACACTCAAAAAAAAAAATCAGATTAACAGTAAATGTTGACTGAAGTGTGAAATATATTACTATTTATGTGGAATATGAAGGGCAACATAAACAAAAACATGCCAGTTTTAGGCTTTAAGTTTGGTTAGAACAGATTTTGCATATCAGTCTAAACATGACATCACATTGACACGTCATTAAAAGAGAAATGTAAATTAGACGTCAGAGGTGGCGGGTTTATGTGTAAACAATGAAGCAGCGCTGTGTTATATTTTCTGTTAAAACAGAAAGAAGTAGCATTACAGTGAGGAGAAAAAAGAACACAGTAAAATATGGTGTGCATGTACTGTGAGTCAACCTGTTACGCCTCAAATAATCATTTAAACGTCACAGGTACTGCGGTGGATTTGGTGGGAGTTTTTCAGACCATGTGTATACACGTTACTGTCCGAAGAAGAAGGTTGCGCCCAATGTTGTGGTCTCAAATGCAAGTGTTGTGTTGTTGCTTTAAATGGTTAAAATATTGACTATTATGTTTGTTGAAAGATAGTAAGCACCTTTTGAAAGCGCATTGTTGCTTTCAGCTTTCCTTTTACGTTCTCCTGCTGCCAGTATCATCATTACAACCACTTCACTCCTCTTCATCATGTGTATTTATATATATTTATTTATTTAAGGTGAATGGCAGATGCATCATGAGTCCAGTATAGGAATATGGGGAGAAGGGGGCTAGCTTCTTAGCTAATCCTTTTAAACTCTCATATCTGCATGCAAATATAAAGACAGAAGGAAGGTTTTGACTTCTGTGTGCTCTTCATCTTGTATCTCTTTCAATAAAAATTGCCAAAATCAAATCCATGTTCAAGTCAGGGTTCACTGAAATGCCCCATTTAATCAAGTTGAACTCTTTTCAGTGAGAAGGCTGTGGAATGGTCGGTCATGGTTGAGTCTGTATATGGTTGCATCTGCAACAGTTGTTAGTTTTCACCTGCAACTTGACTTACTCGGAAGCCTGTGTTGGAGAAGCTCAAAGCCCATGGGTGGCATTCAGCCACAGTCTATGACTCACAGCTCTTCATCACTGCATGAAGTAAACTGAAAAATGCTGAACTGTTGCCTTAGAGCAGCTCCTCCCTGAAACAGAACGAGCGAGCTAGGGAGAGAGCTTTCAGAAACGCACTTTGATGGTCTTCCAAGCGTCTCTTTTCAGTGGGTTTGTTTGCTTTTCCAGGGTTTTTCAGGGCTTTGTTTTCTACGGAGGGCGACGCGTCCCTCCAAAACAATACAGGGAGACATTGATTTTGTTATTTTTGTGTGGAGGACATGCAAGCAGGTTGTGTGATTGAAATAATTCAACATTAACTTTTAGTTTCAGGTCATCCCAAAGGCTAACTGCTGCATATTGGTGAGTTTGTTTATTCTTTGAGTGACATGTCAGACAGGGTGTTCTTTAAGAACCACCGGGTAGTCATAGATAGAGCATTTTAGGTTGGAAACTGACCTGTACATGCTCTGCTCTCAGATGTGCTCTTTCGTAGCAGCTAGTAGACAAGCTTAACAGAATTTTACAAAAATCTCATTGAACCTAATTTAGGCCAGAGTTTAGTTTTGCTTCGTAATGTGGAGTTTCCAGTTTAAATGCTAAACTACTAAATTAGCTTGATTGGACAATAAAAACACAGTGTGCAACCTTTCAACGGTTGCAACAAATGAGTGCGTTTGTGGGTGGAGCATGAATAAATGAATTGCAGATGCAGTTCTGCCCCATGGCACTCAGTGTTCTGTGCCCTGCTCAGTGCTGTCCATGGCATTCTCATTATGTTATAGTGACAAATAGTAAACAAATAAATAAAAACATGACATATATCTTGCTTTGTTGTGTATCTTTCTTTTCCTTTGTGTTATTGAGAAGTGAGGAGAAACCTGGTGAAAAATGAGTGAACTCTTCTCTCACATCAATCTGGAGTTATTTATACTTGACCTCTCTGTCTCACTCTCTTGCTCTCCTCTCTCTTTCTTTGTCTCTCGCTCTTATCTTCTCTGTTTCTCTCACTATTGCTGTCTCACTCGCTTTCCTCCTGTATAGTCATACATCACTCATTAACATAACACCCATCTTCCACGTTGACTTTTTTTTTCTTGCGCACTGCAGGGTCGTGCTTCCCCTGTATCCTGCTATTGTTCACAGAGGTTGTCCTCCTATTCACAGAACGATTTCAAGGCCAGTTTACATGCATCAGACACAGGGCTTTTGGAACTTTGTGGATTATGCTGATGTATTGTCTCAAGGTCAACGTGAAGTACTTTTTTGCTTATCTCTGTCATCCTGTCTGCTCCTACATGGGCTCTAATGAGCCTGGACCACACTAAAAGGTGGTCTGAATCGATTGGGCAGGATAGCAGTAGCGCTATACTCCTGTTTATTGGCAGATGATAGTATTTAATTGAGAAATGAAAGTGTGATCTTGATCTGCTTGTGAAACAACGATGTGTGATTATGTCTTAACAGTTGTTTCTTGAGACAGGTATATGGTCTGACTGTGCATAGCTAGTATTGACTTTTCTATGCCACATTCAATGATGCAGGGGTGCATTATATATTTGTGACTGATTGATTATCTCATGCTTGCTGAAGGTCTCATGTTTATAGAGATAGTACCATTCTGAAACGACATATCGCATCAGCCTAATATCTGAAAATGCTGGAGATTGGAGGTAAAAAAAAACGCGAAATCATCATTGACCATCAAATTCCTTATCATCGCATCCCTGTTATGGTCATATCATATTAATGATCAAGGCACAGAGTGTGTCAGCTGTGCTGTATCCTCTGTATCCTCCAGCAGCTGTTCCCATTGTGTAAAATGGCTAATGCAGTTATCATTTCTGAAATTACATGCTGCAGCTAGATGCAAGCCTACAGTTCCAGAAGTAGAATAGCTTGATTGCGCCACATTCTGACTGTATGCATGTCCTCACCTGTCCTTTAATTGTGCAGCATAAGACAGCTTTGATAAAGGACAGCTTGGAGGCACTTATTACAAAATACTAAAAGGAGTGCCTGAAGTCTGATTTCAGCAGCTATTCATTTTACAGATCATGATATCAACAGTAGCCAAAAATATGAATTCATTTTTAACAGAGCGGTAGCCATGCAGGATGAGGCCAGACTTTTCTGTGTCTCTTCCCCATCCTGTAGGATAGCAGCCCAAATCCTGAGGCCTGAAGTTATTTAAGGAAATGACATGCAGGTCAGGAGAAATTGCACATCTCTTAGTGTTTCTGTGAGGTTATTATTGTTCTCTGAGTGAAGAAAACACATATTAATATTGCAACAATAATATACACTGTTCTGTTCAAGCAGACTATAAAACGTTTCATATTGTCTGATTCCATTTGCTTCACAGCAGACAGAGAGCAGCCAATCATTGTTTGCTAAAAAAGGCACAGATATTCCCTTGTCCAGGACTAGAAATGCATTATGGATCCAATACTGAAAGAGGCTTTCTTTCCAAGTGCTGCATTGGTACAGCTATTCACAACTGATAAAGGGGGCTTAATGAAAGAGGTACTGCCGTTCTTTATTTAGGCACATAACTAGTCCAGTTGTAAGATGTAAAGATGTAAAAGATTAGTATTATATCGAAAGTCTAGCAGTGCTAAATAGTAAAATGCCACTGTGTAAAATATCCACTGTGTCTCCATTTGCCCACTCCATCTGCTTCTGCAGTGTGATTAGATCTCTGTTCTGAGGAAATCACAGCATGTAAGGCTTGTACCACACCACTTCATCCAGAAAAGGTGAAAGGTTTCATGAATGTCAGCATGTAGTTGGTAAATTATTCCACTGCAGCCTCATACAGCATATGCTGCTGGTAACACCTGTTATCAGCCCAAGCATATACACTAGAAGAGTTGCTGAGCCAAAATCAGCTCATTCTTATTTGTGGAAAATAAGGAATAGTCACAAAGATCAAATGCTAGATTAACACAACAAATATTATTAGGGTGTCATACCATGTAGCTCTCCTCTTTGCCTCTGAGGAGTTTAATAGCCATGTGATGCCATTTCTTACATCGTGCACACTGTTTTATAAGACATAACATTTCCAGTGCTCACAGGACAATAATAATGGAATGATCTCCAGTAATAAATGTCACAGGAAGTGATGCAGCTTCTTACAGCATTTCACTGCTCGACAACACAACCATGGAGTGAATGTAGTCACTGCTCTTTGGTTACAGGAGCAAACCGTGCAATAACTGGGGGTCTTAAGTTTATTGCATGTCACGCTGAATGAGACAGAAAGAAGAACTGTATCAAAGTCATGACACTGTGATATTTTATTTCCTCCTTTATGTCTAATTCAGCAAATAAACAGAAATGCTAAAATTTGCAGAAAATGCCATATTTACGTTGCTTCCCTGTAGAGGGTGTGTTAACTTAGGTTCACTAAGAAATCATCATTTGATCAGGGGTATTCAAACCCTTATATGTAGTACTTACAATTAACAAGCATGCTCTAGTACCAAAAACCAACAGTCTTTTTTTGTTATACCAGTCAGACTGAGCATGACTGAGACATTCAGCCAGACTGAGCATTTTTAGTCGTTCAGTCCAGCTGACCAAACTTTGTCTTTATTAGTTTTTGATCAATTGGCTGTGCAGGTTTGTTATTGCAATGCAATTCCGGTAATGTCTTTTCTTTATTGCCTCCTGTTTAATGTATTCATGTTCTTTGACTGTAAGGCATCCTTGAGCATGGGAAAAGCACTGTATAAATAAAGGTGATGGTGCTGAGTGATGTTTTTGGAAGCGCTGAAGATCATTGCATTATAATAGTGTTAGTGCCGAAAGCTGCAGGTGTGCTTTTGAACACTGTATTTTCAGTTTATTTATTTATTTATTTATTTATTTTTACCAGGAATGACTATTCCAAGTAAGAAATGAACTTGTGGTATCTGCCTGTTGTGGAAACTGGCAACATCCTTGAGAAAACATGAAATCCTCAAAAAGATACTCCAGGCACATAAGTTCTTTATTCCCCTTTATACCCTCTCGTAGTATTCTTTGCTAGCTGATTCTATTTTATTGTCAGCACTGTCACTGGCAATGAAGCCTGAATAACCTAGTCATCATTGCATGCTACAATGAAATGCACTCAGTTTACATTAGCTGTTTAAAGAGGAAACGAACAATAAAACAAGTGTTTTTTTCATTGATGGTAGATATTTATGAATGTGTGGAAATTCAGCTGGCCTGGTTGTTTGTTGAAATGACATAATAATGCAAACACAATTTCGAGGGTGAGGAACTTGCTGGGCAACAAATGGCCACTGGCCAGTGGCCAGTAGGCAGAGTCAACCACAGGTTTGCTCGCGAAACAGGAACTCATTTGTAGACTGTCTCTGACTGCAAAGGAAGTAAATCGGCTGGTAAATGTTCTTAGACCACCAATTTTAACTTGTCCAAAAGAATTGCAGTTGTTGTCAACATCAACATTATAGTGGCCAAAATTATAGAGTGTACCTGCCTAAAGGGCTTCACTCACACCTGCATTCAAGGGCTGTTGCTACAGATGAGCTCTGATGACTGTGATCACCATCTTGATTCTTCATCTTATTGAACCCCAACATTTTCTGTTTACTGAGGAAACAAAAACATTCCGCCAAACTCTCATCCATTTGTGCTTCAGGGCTGAGGGGAAACATTCGGAAGGCTTCTTGATTGTCACAAAAACACTTGGCTGGTCTGGTTGGAGCTTTGGCTGCTGAACCATTAACTTCCTCCCATAACCCCGATCTGCAGGCAAGCAGACAAAGGGCGTCCAATGGAAATATGCTGGGGGAGGGGATGATCGTGATGTACTGGGTGTAATTGCAGCTTTGCTTAATCAAACCACAGTATGAGGTGGAAACCCCTTCAATTAAAGGTTAAGCCCATAGCCTATATCTAATTAAACAGGCTTTCCTGTGTTTTGGTTCTTCTGTGATGCTCCACCCTCTTTTACTGCGCTGTATGTGGGAGTAATCATTTCTTAATCATTCAGATGGCTTAGTCGCAGTCACATGCACACAGACCGAGAGGAACAGCAGCGCTTTATTCATTCACATTAGCCCGGACGTGCTCAGCTCTCTATGATGTTCACTGAATCATTTCTGTAATACATTTGGAGGTTGTATTGTTGTCTGTGGATAGTCTGTGCTAGTTTGCTGTGCCATATTTTTTCAGAAGAAAGAATTAGTTTGTCAATTATGTAGAATGTGGAACTGCATTGTGTTCTTTTATGAAACATGTAGTTCTGTCAACACAGTCTGATGAGTTGAGAAGTGCTCTGTGTTGTTATTTGTGATAATGCACTATATTTTCAAAAGTATTCAGTCAACCATCCAAATCATTGAATTCAGGTGTTCCAATCACTTCCATGGCCACAGGTGTATAAGATAAGATAAGATAAGATAAGGCTTTATTGTCATTCACATCACATGTGGTACATGAGGTGGAACGAAACATTGTACTCTCCACTCAACTCCCAAGTAACATAAACAATAAATAGAAGGTGCAAATAAAGGGGTGGACAAATAACAGCAGCATGGACCGCAGCAGTATGAGTACGAGGTAGGAGGTGTACATCTAAATGCTGGTAATGTATAAAGTGACATGTGTGGATGATATAGTGGAGGCACTGATTCAGTAAAGCAGCAATAAATAAATAATTGGACATGAAGTGCCATTGCAGTAATTGTCTAATTGGAATTTAAGAGTCTTACAGCTTCAGGGTAGAAGCTGTTTCTCAGTCTGGTTGTTTTGCACTTAATGTTCCACAGCCTCCTACCTGAGGGGAGCGGAACAAAAAGTGTGTGTGCTGGATGGGTTGGGTCCTTCATGATGCCAGTGGCCCTTTTCCTGCATCTGGAGGTGTAAATGTCCATGGTGGTGGGAAGGCTGACTCCAACAGTCCTCTGTGCAGCCTTCACCACCCTCTGCAGAGCTTTCCTTTCTGCCACAGAGCAGCTTCCATGCCACACGGTGATGCTGGAGCACAGAACGCTCTCCACCTCACATCTGTAGAATGAGGTGAGGACTGAGCTCCCAAGTCCAACATGCCTCAACCGTCTGAGGAAGTAAAGGCGCTGATGTGCCTTCCTGATCAGGCTGGAAGTGTTATTACTCCAGGTGAGATTGTTACTTAGGTGTACGCCCAAGTACTTATAGCTGGAGACCACTTCCACTGCAGATCCGCCGACATGTAGGGGAAGGGGAGGGATGGTGTTGCCTCTTCTGAAATCCACAATCATCTCCTTTGTCTTCTTCACGTTGATGCAGAGATTGTTCTCACTGCACCAACTCTCCTGGTGTTCCACCTCCTGCCTATAACCAGAGTCATCACTATTTATGATGCATCCAACCACTGCCGTATCGTCCGCAAACTTTACAATATGCCTATAAGTCATATTAAGTATATGTTAAGTATAAAACCAAGCACTTAGGCATGCAGACTGCTTCTACAAACATTTGTGAAAGAATGGGTTGCTTTGAGGAGCTCAGTGAATTCCAGCGTGGTACCATGATAGGACGCCACCTTTGCAACAAGTCCAGTCGTGACATTTTCTCACAACTAAATATTCCACAGTCAACTGTCAGTGGTATTAAAGCAAAGTGGAAGTGATTGGGAATGACAGCAACTCAGCCACAAAGTGGTAGGCCACGTGAAATGACCCAGATGCTAAGGCGCATAGCGTGCAGAGGTGTCCAACTTTCTGTAGAGTCAATCACTACAGGCCTCCAAACTTCATGTGGCCTTCAGATTAGCTCAAGGACAGTGCTCCAGAGAGCTTCATGGAATGGGTTTCCATGGCAGAGCAGCTGCATCCAATCCTTACATCACCAAGCGCAATGCAAAGCGTCATTCATATTTTTCCATTGAAAACACAGACTTTCTCAGAGCATCCCAAACAAGCAAGTTGTAGGATGCTATGTAGCAGCTTAGCTGTGCATGTCACAAATGAGCTTGAACCATAGTCCAGCACTAAAATATGCCAGTGAGATAATAATGACATTGTGATAGGAAACTTTCTTTTACAGCTACAGAATGTATCTGTGCTAACACAGCTAACTTCTTTGAAGTATTTTGACTGTGCAATAAACTATTAGCCAAAATAAATAATGTTGCTACAAGGGTGTGAAATCTATATTCCATATCTGTCTTTACCTGTCAAATGTGGTGTGAGGAGCTGTTCTAGTAGTAAGTAGCATGTCACTGCAGGAACTTCGCATCTTCACACCACAGCACAGTGTCATTCCAGCTCACTAATGCAAGTCTGAGCGAGGAAACCTATATTGGTGTATGTAGAGCTGTTAGCTTAAGCTACTTTTACTTCAGTGTCCTTAGCACTGGAAGCTAGCGTTAGCTTAGTGAGAGTGACTAAACAGCTTTATACACAGCCATGCAGGTTCATTCTAGTTCATTAAATCTTCACTGGTGTTTGTTTAGAGCAGGGATATTTAATTAATATTCAATAAGGTCCAGTTAAAGAAAACTTCCTCAAGCTTGCATCATCACTCAGTGCCATATATTGTTTACTGAAGTAAGTTAGTAGTCATAACGTCTTATGCAGTCAACAACTGAATATCAAATCAAATAAAGTACAATCATATTTCAGTATTTATGGTCAGTTTTCTCTTTTTGGATCATGCCATGTAAAATAATCTGGCCCACTCTCTTTTCCAACTGCTTGGTTCCCGCCTCATCTCTCCTCTGTGTGAGCATCACTCACTCGAGTCTCAGTGCTCATCGTAATGCAGGATTCACATTTGCTGAGTAGCGTCATGTGTGTTATTTACAGCGCGTGCGATTGGTCTGTGAGTCTCCCGGGCCACTAAAGCCGCACCGTAAAGGCTAGAAAAGCTACACTACGATTAAAATAGGACCACCCCGTTGAAATTAAATAATTCTCCATAGTTTATTGGTTGTAGGTTCAGGTCTGTATAGGACAGCGTCTGGGTCCAGACTCAGACCGCGGTCTGCCTATTAGTGACCTCTGGTTTAGAGGATAAAGAAGATTCAAATCTGAGTGAGTAATTGAGTGTTTTTGTGTTAAGCCACCTTTAATTTATCTCCATGTTGGCACCAGAAGCTAATGCCAGGTTGTCAAGAAGGCTAAACCACCAGCAATTCTGACTCACTGATGCTGCACTCAGGCCAGTGTAGAGGTCCTGTCATCACCTACACTCGCTACATCTCCCCATACTTAACATTCATTGGTTTGTAGAGGAGTGTGTGTCTCCACATCGGTGTGTAGCCGATTTAACAGGTAGCGTTGTCAGTTTGAATGGAGAAACATGAATATTCTTTCTCTCTCTCTCTCCCTCTCTCTCTTTCACCGTCTCAGAAAATAAGCTATAGTACTGTGCGAAAGTTTTAAGTATCTAAGTTAATTTTTTAACAATTTACCTCAGCAGTGAGTTTATCACAATATACATTAGAATAAAGTCATATTCATAATTCAAATAAACATAAAAACAATAAAAAGTAACAAGAATTTCTTGGATCCATTTTTTCCTTGACACCTTCACAGCCGCCACAGAGACTTGTTAATATCATCAATGACATCATGAGCACAATTTACTGAAGCACTGATTGGTTACATATAATACTGGGCTTCCTTGAGGAGAGGTTTGAAAACAGTTAAACAAACACACTAACATCCAGAAAATCACTAACACTTTTCTCAGCAAATAAACACATACTACACAAATAAATAGATTTTGAAAATGTGTCTTGGGTGCCTAAGACTTTCACACAGTACTCTATAAGTTACTGCATTTTTGTACATTTTGACTTTTACCAAATTACAATGAAATATTTCATCTTGTGCTCTCCTCGTGTGCTTCCATGGCTCATTTCCATTTCTCTCCTGTTTTTTTTTATTCTTCTGTTGTATAATGGGTGACGATAGTCTGCCTCAACTTCCTGTAATTGCTCTGAAGTCCGAACCACTTATAAAAGTGTTTTCACGCAGCAGACAAAGCCAAACCATGGGTCAGTTTTATCCAGACCGAGCCCACCTCTTTTGGTTGGACCAAATTTTTTTTGTGATTCGAGGCACCGCTCAAACCTGAGCGAGTGAAATGGAGCAACAAAGACCAAATCTTTTTGATGATTAAAGTTACATTGAAAGCTTTGTTTATGTGCAGGGAAGGGGTGGGATTTTGAAAATGGGTGTCAATATTACATTTATAGTTGCCTCAATTATGCAAATTCATAGATCTTCACGTTCTTAATGAGTGTTGAGGTTTAGGGAGGCCATATTTTGGGGTTTTTTGGAAATAATAATGCTCAGATCAACATAGATTTTTTGTGTTTTAAGTGATGGCTTTAGGGGCACATTAATGATTTCTGTATTGCTACTCATTGAAACAAGTAACACATTTCTGTCAAAGTACAGACTTAAAACTTTAAATTGACACCACATTCATGTTTGTTAGGAGAAGCATCAGTTTATTATGGTTTGCATTTGGTGAAGTCATTGTTGTTTGTACAGTTTTGTTTTACTGAATCAAAAACCATCCAGGCTTTTCATTCTGCAAAACACATTTTTGCCGCATTTGGTCATTTCTTGATATTGAAGCAAACAAAGTTTTGAGAAATACTCTGTCAGCACAGAGTATAAGTCAAATTGATTTCAACCTCTTACATGGCCAGGGCCTGCTGGCAGGACCAGAGTTTACTACACACTTCTATAACCTAAGAACAGCTCAATTGATTTGCATTGGAATCTTTGTGGTTACTGAATAATAAGCCTTAGTATGTAATAAACCTTGGATTTTAAAGGCTTCATTACATATAAAATCATTACATATAAAGTTATGTAATGTGAATCAAATGTACCAGAAGAGCCGTAATAACGTTAGACGTTTAAGGATTGAGCAGTATAACATCTAACAGTTTTGAGCTTGTAGTGAAATCACACAGAGTGACTGCAGTATGTGTGCATGAAATCCACTGTTCCTCTGAATAACTCTGTGATTGCTCATGGTCTCTGCAAGAGGTTGAAGGCTCTCTTACAACGTGACCTATTTTTCCGAACCCGCATTCGAGTTCTTGTGCTGCTGCTGGTTTTGAAGTGAACTCGTCTTTTTACGAGAGTATTTTCGAAGTCCTGCCTGCCGTTCAAGCAAAGCGATGTCTGATGTTTCTGGGGTGTTCCTCTGAGTTCTCTTGTTTTGTCATCAGACACATGCCAGGAACTGAGTGAAAGAAATGGGAGAATTAAAAAAGGAAAAGCAGGGCACAGCTTTTGCAGAGGATTGGAATGTGTTTGAGAACGGCATCACCGAGGCCGCGGATGGTTTGGGTTTTTCTCAGTATGTGAGCTGTATCTGAAAAAGGGTTTAAGCCACAGAGGCTCAAGCCTTCAGCATCTAAAGGAAATGCTAGGTTTTGGTGGTTAACCTGAGCTTGTGGAGAGTTACACAGCCGATGGCTAGCCAGGACAACGTCAAAAAGAATTCTGCTGTCTAAGTTATACCCCTAACAGTGTAACACTATACTATCAAATTTGCAGGCCTTTTAAGTCTTTTAATAACACGTCATGATTTTGAGCAATTTCCAGCAGAAGAATTTGTGCAGTGTATTTTAGTCTGTCCAATAGAAAGCAGGAGGAAATTACACCTTTCAGCTGTGTGAGATATGAACACACTAGCCAGTCCCAGTTCCTCATCACTGTGTAGCGACTGTGTCAAGTGTTCAGTGATGTGTTCCCTCCTGTCATAGTTAGATCTTATTCATATTGAGCAACTGTAAAGCAAATTTTTTGCTTTTCTCTTATTAAATATTTTTCCTATTTAATATGTATGAGGGCTTCCTAAGTTAACATGTAAGTACAGTGTTAATGTGACAAAGCACTAATGTCCCTTGTATTTAAATGCATTCCTGGCCGTGCAGGCTAAAGCCCAGCTGCTCAGCCACATATGTTGCTATGATAGAATCTGCAGTTGTGACACTCTGCCACTTTTTTATATTAAAAGGCTATTTAAATGGTATTTCAATGCTATAGGGATGTTACACAAGACATGGCCCTGTCCTAACTTTTTTTGAGATGCATTGCTGCCATTAAGTTCTGCACAAGTTAAGATTTTTTCATGAAATAGTAAAATGTAAAACAGTGAAATGTCTCACTTTCAATATCTGATGTGTGTTCTGTGTTCTGTTGTGAATAAAACATGGCTTTATGAGATCTGTAAATCATTGCATTCTGTTCTTATTTACATGTATTTACATTTCATAGCGCATCCCAACCTTTTAAGAATTGAGGTTGTGTGTGTGTGTGTGTGTGTGTGTGTGTGTGAGTGAACATATATGAAGCTGTGTGTCCTGAGTTCTAAGGCTCTTAACATTATGATAGTGTCTTAAATTTTTTTGTGATATAATGTATATCATTTTATTATAAAGTCCAAAGAGCAAAATGTCTTTGCTGAAAAAAAGTGATGAAGCAGTCATTTAAAATGTGATGCCCTCAGCAAATACCTCCATTTGCGCTGCCAAACCATACATGCCTAATTTCTCTGTGAACCTTAGAGGAAGTAAACAGATGCAGTGCTGTTTGAAGCGGCACAAGCAGCTTTGAAATGGCTCATGAAAGAGTTCTGTTTTGACACATTAGGCACTGTTGGCTCTGGGGATGTGACTGGCTGTACAACCTGAATCTACTGATGTTGGCTTTCCTTTTTAATAGCTTGTCAAACCACTTAAGAACATTCTTCCTTTTGAGGAAGTAACAAGCCTTTTAGAAAGGCCATTAACCTGCAATAGATTTTGATTTTCTTGTAAAATAGATGTATTTGTTGACACAGCCATCCATTACAGGAAGTCCAAGAAAGCGTAACAGCCATTGATCTCTCTGGGAGGCTAGGATGAGTAGACTTGTGATACTGAGTGCAGTGTACCTCTATCCAAATCCGACTGCGCTCCCTAGCTTTCACTGAGTTTGGGGTGCAAGGGATGAGGGGTGGGGGGAAGTAGGCAGATCGCATCCCAAAAAAAAAAAAAAAAGAGAAAGAATGACAATAGGGGCCATGAACATAGACTGCAGGCTGCTCCTTGCACTGACAGATTGAGGATGCTCTTAGTCTCCAAGAGCTTCTCACTATAGATTCATAGAACATGTAGAACGACTTTGATAGTATGCAGTAAGTTACAAAGTTGAACTAAAGAAGTAAATATTGATTTGGTTTCATTTTGGTTGTAATATTGCACTTTTTAAAAATAAATGTGCTTAATAAACAGCAACTGTTTTATTGTTTTATTGTCCTTATTCCACTGTGGCAAAAATAGCTCCTCCAGCCTTTTTTGCCTTTAATAGAGTCGGATATTGAAAATGCATACTTTTATGGTACCCAGTGAACTACTTCAGTACTGCTCAGAATCAAAGAAATCCATGTCATTAAATATATAAAATTTTAGTGTCTACGTTTTCTGTCTAATTAGCATCAGCGAGCAAATAGGAATATTTATTGTAGAATCTAGACTGCTGATTGGGTGCATGCTGTGTACATGTACTTAATGTCAGACCTTCTTGATAAGCCACACCTACTTTGGGTTTGTTAATTGATATTAAGTATCAGTACTGAAGTCAAGATATCAGTATTTGTATCAAAAAGGTTTGGATGATACCCAGCCCTAGTCTTATTATTGAAAAAATAATTCCGAATTGTACCAAAACTCATGATACACTGAATTGTGTTCAAATCACACCAATTAAACCATTGTGAGGTCAGATTTTTACACCCATGACAGTAACTGATATAGAATGCAGTGATATGAAACCTTTTGAACATCAGTATCCTGTTGAGGAGTTGTGCTGTTCTGCTGATGCTAACATGTTTGCATATGTGTGATTGTTTTATGTCAGAGATCCGTAATCAGCTGGTGGAGCAGTTTAAGTGTCTGGAGCAGCAGTCGGAGTCTCGGATCCAGCTGCTGCAAGACCTGCAGGAGTTTTTCCGCCGCAAGGCAGAGATTCAGCTGGAGTATTCCCGCAGCCTGGAGAAACTGGCCGAGAGATTCTCCTCCAAAATCCGTTCGTCCAGGGAGCACCAGCAGTTCAAGTAAGCCGCTGGCCCACTATAACTCTGAATTTCTGTGGAGAGAGAGAGAGGAAGAGGAGGAGGAAAGAAGTGTGTGTGTATCACAATAAATACAAATAATATGAATACAGTAATTAACACAATAAGTCTGTGGTGTCCAGGAGAGCTAGTTTCCTACAGAATTTAGTTCTAACCTGTATCCAGTAAGCTGTCCCACCCCTTTTTAAATTCTGAGACATCTGGTCCAGTCGGTCAGATACTTGGGTTTGGTTAATCAATGCTTTATTAGGTTTGTTCAGGGTTGCTGGTATACTTCTGCCTTCTTGCTTTAGTTTTTGCAAACACCTTAGTCTCAGTCAGTATTCAGAAATCCAATCAAGACATCCAATAAAGAGAGCTGGATTTAACACAGTAATCAGGTGTTTCAGTCTGTGTACCCTTACTCTGATTTCTTTCATTTTTCTCAGTTTCTCAGTAGCAAGCAGCATTTAACACAGCACCTGTTTGAGTTTTACATTATGTTTTTATCATGTATTATTCTGTGAGTTTATTGGCATGTTGAAGAACAGAAATCCAATTATTGCAGACTCACGTAGACCCGGAAACCTGATTTTCTGCAGCTATTGGATTATTAAGTGCATGTAAACTCACTGACTGGCTTGCACTGACAATACTTGGTTCTTGCTTCTTATCACTATCTATAATTAATGTTATCATGAAAGTACTTACATTGTGTGAGTGAGCTGTGTTTCATGGTTAGTTAGACAGCTAATGTAGCTGTTTCCTTTACCAGACTGGGAGCAGGTTATGCAGAACTTTCCTTGTTCTTTGTTGTGACTCCTAAAGACCAAATCATCCCTCAGGGATTCCTATAGGATTCATACATGTCCACACTAGCCCATATTTTTTTTAGCAATGTGTGCTTCTGCCTTTGTGCTTGTGTGAAACACCATATGTCATTAGAATGGATGCAAATAAACATAATTCCAGGAAAAAGTATTTTTTTCCCTGAAAAGTACATGATTAATAACAGGAGCAAAGGTTCCATATATCTCCTCAATGTCTTAAGTCATCACCCAGATTTGTTCTATTCCATCACCTGCACACGTGATTTAAAATAATGAAGCCCTTGATATTAGAAGCCCAGATATTAGATCATAACTACAAATAATACTGGACTTTATTGGGAGAGTTTGGAAACTGTGTATATATATATATTCATGTGCATGCTGTGATTTTCTTCTACTTCTCACTTCATTTCTACTGCTCCACGTTTTTTCTCTGTGCTCTTCTTATCAGAGCAGAAATAGCTGCTGGTGAATTTCAAAAACTCTCTCACACTTCTCCTCTGGTTATGAACGTCCTTCACCCGTGCACAGCTCTCTTCCTTAAACTTCTAAGAAGTCATAAAACATCCAAAGGCATGAGGATTTTTATCTCTATTTCACTGTAGCCACTATAATTCAGCTCTTAATGGAAAAGAGCTTCTTTTGTCTTTTTCTCGCTCAAAGAAGTGCATCTTCAAGACAGTTAGAGCTGCAGCGCTCCTAAGAACAGCACAACTGGAGTTCTTCTCTTTGCATGTGATAGAGCTGCTGCTGGTGCATATTAGATCAATGGGCAATTCTCTGTTTGGTGGCATCCAGCCAGCCATAGATTCTTAGCCTGCAGTGGGGTTCTGCTCACATGACTTCATTTGGAGGATCCTGCTATTATAGATGCTTGTTTTTGAATGAGGTTACAATGCACAGATCCCACTTTCAGTAGCCCTGCTCTTGTTCATTAAAGAAGGCAAAAAGACAGTGTAGTCTGAAGTTTGGAGCTACAAGGCTAATGTAGCTAACATGTAATGGAAGCTTATACCCTACCAATTAGCGTCATGCAAACAGCACGCCTAAATTTACACACACTTACCTCAGGCGAAGTCATGTTTAATTGTTAAGTAATCTCAGGTAGACTTGCTCTTGTAATATCTGACACTGTATGACAATGCATTGTCTTATCATGCATATATGAAAAATGTATTGTACTGCTGAAATAAGCAGTAGCAGCCATTTTGAGGCTGAACTCTTTTATAATTTTGTCCATTTTTATAGAAAAACCTACTTAATTTTAACCAAGACAACCCCAGAGCTGATGACAAAAACATGCAGCAGAGAATAAACCATTCCAAACATAGGTTACCCATTTTTTAGTCCCGATTATAGTGATACGATAAAATTTTGTAGATTATACCAAGTAATATCCAGTAGCTGGACAAATGATTACTGTTGACTGATATTTAACACCTTCTTGCCATCAGTCTATTTATGTAATGAGGACGAGGGGAAACTCAGTGATGTACAGAGAAAATCATTACTGTAATCATAATTCTTTGAAAAGGAACCACTTTCAAAGTCTTTTTCAGTTCTTTAAAAAAGGAAATAAGTTTTCATTCTGGAGCAGTTGGACGTTAATTTGTTCCTCTTTCCACAGGCTGAAGTTGGCTTTGTATTCGCCAGCTTCTTATCGGACATTTCCGTTCCATTTTAAGTGGTGCACCAGTTGTTTTAATGGTGTGCCAGCACCAAAATGTAACTGCAGCACTATTTAAGTGTGGAATGGAAATTTTGAATAAGAAGTTGGCAAATCAGAGGCAGACTTCAGCTTAATTTCCACAACGTTCTGTGAAAAATATTGTTTTTTTTTTTTTTTTTGGATTTCTGTTTTGTTCCTTGTACTGTTTCTAATCATTGGACCTCTAATTATGTAGAGCACTGCAGTGAAAACACTTATGTGACCAGAGTTTTTTCTTACAGTGGCTATTGAACAGCTCTGGCATAATAGCTGGTAATTAAACAGGCCGACTGTTGTTAAATTACACACACCTTCATCAAAATGTCCCTTGAGTCATTTATGATGAAAAAACAGAAAAGCATTTTGACTCTCAGAGTCACTGGCCAAAATTCCACCCACACTCTCAGACATGTTGGGGTTGAGGAATCGTTTCTTTTGGAATTGACTCTCCATCACTAACAAGCGAGTCTGAGTACTTGGTGACTCGATGCAGATGAGGCAAGTGTGTGATTAAAGCACATATTTTGCACAGTGCTAATTGGTGGTTATGTAAGGGCTAAAGTGAAAAAATCCAAACTATCACTTGAGTGACTTATTCTCTAAAACGTGAGTGGAGGAATATGCGAGTGCAGGAATACGCAGCTGTGAGGGGCAGATATTGCACACAAGTGTGTCGGCCAGTAAATTGAAGCTTTGAGTACACGTGCGTGCGTGTGTGTATAGTGCAGACCGGCTGTGTGTGTGTGTGTGTGTGTCAGCCTGCTGAGGCCTCATCCAATAGCAGCAGGCTCAGTGTGTGTAATTAAGGCCAGCTGTAGGGGAGTAGGCAGGCGGCTGTGTGTTCCCCAGGCCAGCCTTGCTGCTGCACCAGCAGTCAACAATGAGGAGGAAAAACGTGCCAGTCTCCAGCCGTGGCCTGATCCTGCACTGCGTCTCTTGTTTTAGTACTTGTGCTGATAGTTCTGTTCTCTCTCTTTCTCATTGACCTCTCTTGTTTTGCAGTTTTTTAGGGGTGGCTGTTTTTGCACTGCACAGATAAAAACAAGAACTGATCAAATTGTAAACGAACAGGACTTACAGTTTTAGTTTTTGTTCATTGTCCCCCTGCTTGAGAAGAGCTGTTGTAATAACCATTTGAAAATGTCTAATTTGGTTAATTAGCAATCTTGCTTGCTAGTTTAGCTTAGTATCTTAACTCACTGATTGATGTAAAAGTGTATTGAGTGACACAGAATCATGTGTGGAATCGCACAATATTTTTTCTCTGAAATGTGAAGAAATGAACAGAAACACTGTGACCACTAACATGCTCACAACATTAGCATTAGCTTCATAACTAGCTCACTTTATTGAACTCTTTATTTGTAACTTGCATTTTTGTGCTTATTGGTCATTCAATAGAACTAGATGAGTAGAGAATTGATTAAATTCACTAAACTATTGTTGGCTTTGGTTTCAAATGTTGCTGAAGACAGAAGATAACACCTTTCACTACCCTGAGGTCCTATTTTTCCCAATGTGGAGCAGGTACCAAAAAAATTCGGAAGGACTAGAACCTTCGCTACTGAACTGAGGGCCAGTGGATAAAGCACAGTTCCAGCACCAGTTGTCAGTGACGTTGTTTTAACAGACTAGCAGTGCAGTCCTCAGGAAGCATAGGGTCATTACATTTTTTTTAATGCTGACTTTTTAGTGCCATGACCCTCCCATATTTTTAATTACTGTCTAGCACCACTGGGTTACCTGTACAGCAGGAAGTATTACGGTAATAAATCATTGTGTTCTGGAAAATGGAAGGAGGAAGAATGTTGAGATTATCAGATTTGTTGGAAGATACCAAGATTTGGATAAAAACCACTTCTTTGTGGCGATGCTGGGCAAATTAACGTAAGTGCACAATCACACAAACACATGCACACAGTCAGTGAATGTTTATCACTGAATGCTCCTCTCTGTGTCTCTCAAGTGAGGGGCTCTGAGTGGGTGTACACGGCAGCTGTAGTTGTGACACTGTGACCTCTGCTGGAAATTTTGTGGCCTTCTGTCTGGACATCTTTAAACACCATTAAACTCACCCAAGCAGGACCATTTAAACATGAAACTGCATCCACTGAACACTTAAAGTGATCAAGTCTATATGTATCTCTCTCTCTCTCTCTCTTTCCCCCTCTCTACCTTTCTCTCCTCTCTCGACCTTACTCTTCTCTCAACCTTTCTCTCTCTCTCTCTCTCTCCCTCCCTTCTTTCTCGACTTTTCTTTCTATCTCCCTCTATCTGTCTCTCTTTTGACCTCTCTCTCTCTTTACCTTTCTCCTCTCTCGACCGTTCTCTCTGTATCCGGCTCTCTCTGTGTCTCTGTCTCTCTCTCTCTCTCTCTCCCTTTCTCTTGTCTTTCACTGCCCCTTACTCTACTGTTTTCTTTGTTCTCTTTCTCTCCACCCTTCTCTCTCTCTCTCTCTCTCTCTCTCTCTCTCTCTCTCTCTCTCTCTCTCTTTCTCTCCCTCCCTTTCTCTTCTCTTTAGTATTCTCTCTCTCTCTCTCTCTCTCTCTCTCTCTCTCTCTCTCTCTCTCTCTCTAACAAACACACACAATGAGTATCTTCATTGTCATTGTTAGAGTATTAGGTTTGCCTTTCGGTACAGCTTGTTTATTTGTTTGTTTGTGCGTGTCTGTGTGTGAGCGTGAAGTCATTTAGGAATGTCTCTGTGAATCAGAATTTTTGTCCCTTCATTGCCCTCATTCTTAGAGCACTGTGAGCATTAATTCCTCTCTGTTCTGTTTTCATATCTAGCATCACTCCCTGGCCATTCAGTGTGTGTACGTGCTGTAGCAGTGAATGCCGCACATTTGCTGCTCCTCAGTCCTGCTGGAAGACTCCTGTCCACTTTGATGCGTGAAGCTGTTGCTCAGGGAGTTGCTGCCCACACACAGAGGCTGAATACTAATTCCACCTGCTCTGCAGTCCTACTTCAGCACGTGCCTTCCTGCGCCTATATATCAGCACACTGTGCATAAAGAATTGGGCCTCTGGCATTAGATACAGTCAGTAAAACAAAAACGACATTCTGCATTCTGCTCTGCAGCTTTAAGAAGCGGTACAGGGAGCAAAAAAGCTTCTGCAGCGCAGCAGTAAATGTAGTAGCCTAATCCAATGCTAAGACGTGTTAGCTATCAACCATAGCTGTGATTAACCCTTAGCATTAACCCTATTTACTTTATACAGATGAATATGTGTGAACTGCTCACATTATGAGGTAAATTCAGTACTAAATGGTATATGTTTGCGCTAATGCTAAGTTGGTCAGCGTGTCATCCGGCCTAACATTTTTGTTCATAATGCTATCTTCCGTTTTTCTGTCTGGAAGGCTTCTTTATTATGTCATGTAGTTTTAGCAAAGATTTTACAAAATGTCATGAATAACCAGTACTGAGGTGAGGCTAAATGAATAACCTCTATATCCTAGTTGCATCACTCGTTTTCACTTAAAGTTAACAAAATTTCAGTGTCATGCTTGGGAGTGGGCGTTAAGCAACCCAATGAAGACAGGATACAAACATTACGTGTAGACATATGATAACAATCACTTAATAATTTGCAATAATATCTAACAGAGAAATAACAAAGATTAATAAACTCATCTTGAATACTTAAGTCACTTGAACCACACGTGAATTGCACTTGCAATTGCAATATAGGCAACAGAAACACTGGAGCCTTCAGATGGTCAGACAGCCACAGCTATGATAAGTGTTATTAATAAGGATGAATACAGCCAGCCAAAGGCATGTCCAACATGTGGCAGTCATTTTCAGTCATGAGTAATTCAGATTGAAACCAGCTATACAGGACTGCAGGTGGGAGCCGGACAAAACATGTAGATTGTGGTTGGGAGTGGGACAAATGGTGCAGGTTTTTGGCAAGGGAGAGGGAAATCTTGTGGGACCAGGACTGAAAAACCTGTCCCATGCAGACTTCTGTTCTGATGGTAGTAGCCTAGATCAGAGGTCCTCAGATCTAAACCTTGAATCCGCTCTCTGGTTCTGGATTTTGTTATCACTGTTAGGTATGAGTAGCCAGTCAGTTACATCAGTACGTCAGCTAACTATAAATGATTAAAAGTTATTCAGCATCTGAATTTGAATACCTTCAGCCTAGACTTTAGCTAGCCTTATCTAGCTTAGTTTTTTTTCCGCCTTTTAAAGTTATTTACTTAAACTAAATCTAGAAAAACCAAGCATTTATTGATTAAATAGTAGCGACTAATTTGTTGTCATTTTAATCATGTAGGGCTAATTCAGTATTCATTGGAAACTAACGCTGTTACAGCCACTGTTTACAGTTGGTTCAGTAATGTAGGTTTTCCAGAAGAAGGTTACTGTGTTTTTTTGCACATATACTGCATGTCCAGAGGTATCCAAATGCCTTCTCATTAGTGATTTCATCTAATTTAAGGTGCAGCTTTTACTGAATCAGGTGTGCACACACAGCTTGTGCAATCTCAGTGGAAAAAAAAAGATGCTCTGGAGCAGCTGTACATGAGTCAGAGCTCACCCTGTGTAATGCCAAGCAATAAAGCCCTCTAGCATTGGACTGTGGAGCTGTGTTCTCTGGAGTGATGGAGCTCTATCCAGTACGTTTGGGATGAGCTAGTATGGCGTTTGTGATCCAGAACTAATCATCCTACATTGGTAGCTGACCTCACTAATGATTTTGTGGCTGAATCCAATCCTCATAGCCATGTTCCAACATTTAGTGTAAAGCCTTCCCAGAAGAGTAGAGACTGTTACCGCAGCAAACTATTAATACCCTTGATTTTTATGATTTAATAAGAAATGTTGGATGAGTGGATATCTAAAAACATTTTACCGAGTTACAGAAAAAAGCTAAAGACATTTGACAGGTTTTTGGTTTAGAACTGTTTGTTTTTTTTGTTTTTTTTTTAGATGTGTGTGGCTTGTTTATAAAGGTCAGTTACAGAGAAGAGGTTGCGTTAGTGACCTTCATGACCTAGAATGAAGCAATATTTGAATTCTGCATGGAGTTTTTCAGTGCAGGATTAAGTGGAGTATGTCTGAGAAACTCTTTCAGACTGTCTAATCCTGGGAGCATCATGTTCATGTTGTGGCGGGTGGAAGAGATGAGGATTTAGCTCAGTGGTGTGTAGTTGCCTGCAGCGCTGGGCTGGACATAGCAGTAGCTTATTTCTCACCCTGCAGTCTGAGCTGAAACCACTGCAGCACATCTCAGCATGCAGACTCAATGAGGGTGGGCGTGGCTTTTTGAATATTTGTTACTTAATAAGGTGTTCCAGTAAGGCACGTGTAATTTGGAATAACACAGTGAAATAACACAGTGTAATTTATTACCATGTAATATATAAATATATTTTTGGGTGAAGTGTGACATGAAACCGCAGACGCAAACATGATTCATGTTAAGCAAGAGCGGTGCTAAACATGGAAATATTTAAAACAAAAAGTGACATTTGTACCAGTGTTGGTGTTTAGAAAGTGAAATGGGTCATCTTTTTTGCTAGCCAAATGTAATTAAACATTCCATGTTTTAGTGTTTATTCCATGTTTATTATGTAAAATATGTTCTATATAGCATATGCCATATTTGAGTGCTGTTTAAAAAATACAGCTATTCAGGTAACAGAACCCATTGTTATGCCTATTCTTAGCCTGGACCCAAACCACTGCAGCACAGTTCAGCTCCCATCTGCCTCCCTCCTCCAACCTTCATTCACATACTGCCAGGCCCTCTGAACATGTGGCAGAAGAGTGTGTGTGTGTGAATATAAGAAGATGAATCATTCAAACTATCTCCTCTCTGACAGCGGTGGGTGTGTGTGTGTGTGTGTGTGTGTGTGTGAAACTTAGACAAGCCAGGGCAATGCTGTCTCTCGGAGAGAGAGTGGTAAACTATGTACAGCTCTAGACAGTGTGAATTAAAGCATTGGTTTGTCAGGTCTTGTCAGTGTCTTGTCTGTTACTGAAACATCTCCTCTCTTCCTTACAATATTACTGTTAATATTTGTGACAGGGCACTGATACTGATTTTGCCTATATGCTACATTTTTCTTCTGTTTTATTTTTGCACTTGAGGTTCACTTGAAACATTTGTGCACTGTTATGATTGGCTGTCTCATTCAAAAAGAACTGTGGCGAAACACACAATCTTAATGTCTCATGTGTTTTTACAGGCTTTGATTCAGGATGGAGTAGTTTTGAGCTGTGCACATGTGTGTTTTTTAATTGGCCATTTATCCTAATGGTTAAGTTAGTCGTCTCTCGCTTGGGAGAGCCAGGGTTTAATCCCAGCACAGAGAAGCACTCATTAGGCTTCTCACTGTTTGTACTAGCAATGTAATCATGCTCTCTGGTGCTGCGTGTATGAGGTAATTTGATCTGTTCCGTCATCACTGATCTAACATGAGTTTGATGTGATGAGTTTAGTGTGGAGGAATTCTGGTATCTAGAATTCTGAGATCTGACCTCAACCTCACTGAAGACCTCTGTGAAACATTTAAACGTTAAATGCGAGCCAGGCTGTTTTGACTGAATGGGCAAAATTCTCACAGACACGCTCACATATGTATGATGTCCACATATTTTTGGCTTTATAGTGTATGTAACTGGGTTGGTTCTCCTGACATTACAAGCTGTTTCTGCAGCTTAGTTTGTGTAGAGTGTGGAGTGTGGACTGGGTAGTTAATATCACATTTTGAAGCTTTCAGTGTTTTCATGTTCCTTCATGGGCCCTTAAAGCTTTTTAAACTAATAATATTAAAATGATTAATGATAACAAAATCATATCAGTATGGGTAGATATTTGCTTTAGAAGAAATGATCAGACAGCTGTTCAGACTTGACTGATGTCACTAACTGATATGTGATGTTGAATTGATTGGATCGATTGGAAGAATGTTTAGTAACGCAATATCAGTTTTTGTTCATTTTGCTGCATTTGCAACCTTATAGAAATAAGTGTAATATTGCTTTTGCCAGTCACAATATCTATATTTGATAAGTGTTAATGTACTGGCATCAAATCAAATATGTACATGAAAATATTAGTGCATAATATAACTTGCATTTAAGATTTAATTTTAATTTGAATAGTTCAACATTGCTTTACTGACTGATATGATTGTCACACTTCTAAGTGAACAGAAACTCACAGTCTTAAAAGGCCAATATCATGGAACACTGAGTTTTCCTTATCTTCCTGTTCAGCCTACAGCATTTACACTGAAGTTATCAGGAATATTTCAGTTTTGCATGTTTTTTTGAATGAGGCACAATACGGGACAGTTGGAAGAGAAGTCATTAACATATGTCAGTCTTGAAGGCACAATAATACTAAGGGACTAAGAGAGGTTGGAAAAGGTCACATAAATGTCTAAAAAGACGTAAAAAGTACAGAAAAAAATGCCAAAATCTGTCTTAGCTATTAAGGGTGTATGGAATACCAAAAGAATGGTTCTTTGACTTGTCACAGTAGTGTATCCTTTTGGTGCTTAAGTTAATAAAACTATTTTTTTATCATCCATTATAGAGAAGAAGCATTCGACCAATGCAATGAACTGTTTATGAATTCAGATGTTTTTGAGTGTCATTGGTTCCATACAGAACCATTTCCTTTACTAAAAAACCCTTGAGGAATCATTATTTTTAGGATGTACTTCAAGAGTTGAAGATGCCCATAATTCCTTGCAGTTTCGTTTCAACTTAATAACCTCCTAATTTTCTTATTTTTCATTAGTTTTCTTTATAAAAAGTGTGTTCTTCTGATGTTAAGGGTTAGGTTTGGATATATTTTACATGGATTTGTTATTAGCCAAGGTTGCATTCTGTGTTGAGATTCAGCAGTTGCTGTCATATAGTTAAACAGGTGGTGCCATGTGTTTGGTTCCCCAGTGCCACAACTGTCTAAGGCATGGGTGCCCAGTCCTAATCATGGAGAGCTGTAATTCTGCAGAGTTTAGTTCCAACCCAAATCTAACCCATCTGATGTAGGTAATGGAGGCCTTCAGGAGCCGCTGAGTATTAGAGACAGATGTGCTGGATCTGAACTCTCCAGGGTGGTAGATCTCCAGAACCAGGACTGGGTGCGCTTGCTCTATGGTTTCGCATTATTCGGAGAGTTTGAGTTATGGTGATGACACAAACAAAAACAGTTGGTAGTAAACAATGTTTTCAGTGTCATTTTTATTATACTGATAAAAATGTGGATCATCTGTCAGCCAATATTATTATTACCAGTACATTGGTTGAGGCCTACTCACAACAGCAAAAGCTTATATTACCGAATAGTTTCATAATTTTTAATCAAACATCTACATAAATATTTTCTAAAAATAAAGCACTTAAATTGTGTTAGGTGATATTATTAAAAACCAACAAGGAAAACATGTTAATTTATTAAAATTGTTTTTAAAAAATAGCTTTTGACGAGCTGTATGCGTGTGTGTATTTGTATATACATGAGGAAGGAAAACAGTCTTAAGATGTGCTAATCACAGCTAGAGCTTATTGAACTCCGCTTGAAAGGCTGGAAATGCATTTCAAGTGTAAAGCTGGGCCTCATGTGCCTGTGCCCCCTTCCCCCAATCTCACTTTGATACACATTTGATTCTCTTGCTTCTTCTCTTTTAGGAGATAAGCTTGAGCAAGCCACTGGCGACTGGATGAAAAGCCTTTTGGTGAAGCTCTATTGAGCTTTGAGGGTAAAAAAACAACAGCGTCTCTTACTGAAGTGAACGGATATATGTGATTATATGATTGTGTTTGACGCCTGCTGTGGTTGAGTAAAAGTCTGGTTGCTGGTGCCTTTGAATGGTCTCTGAGAGGTGCTTGTAGTCATTCATCCATATAGGATGGGATTAGAGGTCTTTACATTTGGGAGCATCCCCTCAAAGACAGACAGACACAAAAGCATGTATATATTTACAATCATTTGCATAAAAATTCTCACATGACCACACATCGAATATTATCTTATGTTACTTAATGTGTCGTCGGCTATTTATTCAGACACTTTGGTGAACACGTTTTTAACCAGAGGTGAAATGTAACAGAAGTAGCACTTGCTCTTGTTTCAATACTTGAATGCATTTTTTCATGTAATGGTGCTTTTTAAATATTACTACTACTACTTTTATTGAGTAAATTTCTTAGTATTGCACCCTTTCTATTGCTTATAGTTTCTCTTATGAGTGCCTGTTAGCAAGCCGATTGAGCTAATATGAGTTCATATTAGATCACTAAAACAACTTTCTATAAGACAAACATCAAATTAGTGACCCAAAGTAATTGCTCAAAGTTTTTAGTAAACACCTTATTTATACTTATTCTCAAGTGAACTAGCACTACACGGGCAATACTCATTCAAATCTACCATCAGAGTTGTTTAAGTAGTAGAATTCTGTGCTTTTTGAATGCTATTGTATCTTCTTTTTGAACAAGGTTTTGAACAAGCTTTCTGAACTCACATTGCTTTGGAACTGTTGAGCTATGCTTATTATTGACTTGTTTCATCAGAGCAGTAATACAAGGTGATTGTCTTGTTCAGATTGGTAGTTTGTAATGCAAAAGAAATAAAAATCGACGTGTTTTTAGACACCAGTTTACATGTCAGAAAAGCATAACAGCTATGAGAAATCATGTTATGAAAGAAAGTACTACAGAGCAGGAATATTAGCTCACAGCCACTGTGGCTGTCAGGTTAGCAGTGCTGGTGTAAAACTGTCACTGAGTGATAGGTGTAAGAAAAGCGTTATGTGTGGTTGTGTGAGGCAGACAGATGCTGGAATTTTGCTTTGTTTGTTTCAGCAGTAAGGCATTTCCCTAAGGAGCTTCAGAGCCTATCTGCCTGCTCTCAACTCCACACTAATGATACCCCACTCGATTCACACACATACAACACACACACAGTCATTATCCAGGCTTTTTAAGGGCTGGTGACTCATCCCACTGGCTGCTGGTCTGTCCGGCAAAGTGGAGAAAGTGAGAGGTCGTTTGACTGTGTGGTCTGGTGGGATCTCAACATGTGGATATGCTGCCATATGAGAAGTGGTCATGCAACTCATGGACAGCAAGCGACAGAGCAATAATGCATTAGTGATTTTCAGCCCTGGTTCTGGGTATTTTGGTGTTTTCACTGCTTAACCAGCCCTTCCAGAGATGAAGTGGGTGTTTTAGAGTGGGGCAAAATCTAAAATAGGAAAAGCAGTGGATTTAGGAATAATTGCATTACAGGAGGGTATATAGATGCATGAATATATGCACAATGGCAATAAACAATATTACTATGTACTACATTATAACCAGCACTGCTAGGTGGCATTCAAACGACTGAAGAACAAAATGAAACCGAAACCCAGTTGACATGTCAAAATTTGTGTTAGCTGTATGAACTCAAACCACAAAGTGTTTTTTGCTTTGCAATTTAAAGTGTATCTTCGGTTGTTGTGCTGTAGCAGCAGTAGTGCTGGTTGCCATCTTGTTTTTGGTGCGCACACTTTTCTTTACTTGCAGTTAGTTAAACAGGACTGTGGCACCAAATACTCAATACCTCCACTACTATAGATATAACAGTATTGTTACGTTTTTAAAATTTTGATATAGACTTGGCACAGGAGTATCAATACTTTTGATGTCTTTGTTCTAATTTAGAGTGTATGCTTTTGTGTGAGAGTGTACGTCACTGAGTCTTTTTCAGGAGCATTAAAATAGGCAGCTCCCTCAGAGCTCCTGTTAACCAGTTTAATAGTCAACCTGCTGCCCTCAATTGCTTTCCAAACCAGGACACAAGCATGGCTAAAAATGGATAATTAGTGCCCTTTGTCTCTTGTAAGATTGTATTTCAGTCAAATGAGTGTAGTATAATACCTTTCTTGGGAATTTGCAACTGGGACATGAGCACTATGACCTGTCAAGTCCAGTGGTCTAACCAGCCTCTGCAGCTTTAACAGCATATGACACTTCTGATAGCATGTGTGTTACTGCTGATGAAGAAAATGGGACATATGCACATGGACCAGTGTTGATCCTCTATTGATATGTTTGTACTGAACTGACCAACAAGGTTTGAAGTTTAATTCTGTTGCAGGTTGTTCCAGAGACTAAAACTGCATCAGAGTTTTAGTGGATAAACAGACAAGGCTAAGTTTCAGATCGCTAAGTTGCAGAGGGCTCTCACTGCTGTCATAAACTATAGAGTTGTAGCTAGCCCAAGGCTGCCGTCTCACCAAAACACGTGACAGAATTTTAATAAGCTGAAAAAGGGCTTTTCACAGGCAGTTAAATATTTTATATGGGATTACATGAGAAAAATATGTGTAGTCAGCGTTTGTGTGAGTGGACTGATCTGAAACTCAGTCCACTCTACAGTGGACGTCCCCATGTGCTTGAGTGAACTGTGTATGTGTGAGTGTAAATGGGGATGAGAAGGAAGCTCTGATTACACTTTAGAAGATGAATAAGAACCATAGTGTTCTGACATGTATGAAGCAGCGAAAGAGCATATATTGAATATTTTTCAGACGTTATGCACCAGCAGTATAACAAGGCCTAGGGCGCTTTCACACCTGCCTCGTTTGGTGTGAATCTTTTTCTTTATTCCAGACCATTTCGATAGGTGTGAACACCCCACCCATACTCAAGTGTGCACAAAACAAATGAACCATCTGGCAAAATTTGTTGGTCTCAGTTCACTTCCAATTGAAACCTTGTTCAGTTCACTGATGGTGGGAGTGCATTTTAGTGATGGTCTGCACCAGATGCAAAGCATGTTTTTCCGCTTCTCACAGCACGTCAACGCTGTACTGTCCACATAGTCTGCCTGTTTTAACGTCCGACTCTACACAGATGCTCATTTTGTTTCTGCAGCACAAGCTGCTTCTAGAAACGACAAATGAGCAATAAAATAATAGCACAGCAATGCCTTTCTTTTTGGTACATGGGTGTATTGCATCAGTTTACTGACTGGTTACCTTCAATTTGACAAAGCAGATATAAAGTAAGATTTATTATTATTGCTTTGACTGTAATTCACACAGATGTTAATCTTCTCTATTTCTATGCAAAGTAGGAGTTTATTGGCTCAAATTTTGCCAAATGTGAGAGTAACAGAGCAGTTGTATCCCAGCAAAATTTGCTGACCAATAAACAAGCTATCCCATGTGTAATTTAGTGCACTATAGTCATTGCAGTGGGATAAAATCTGAACAAAATAAAACTAAATGAAAAAGGGACAGTGTTACAAAAAAAAACTCTGGTTCAGACCTATCAAAAAAACTAGGTTTCATAGCTATAATGTTATATGCTGTCATATTTAGACTCATGACAACCCCTTTGTATCAGATAACTCCACTCCTTGTTCAACTTTGAAAAATACTCAAAAGGGGAACCCTTTGGATTGTTTGGGAAGGGAAGAGGGTGGGCACTACAACCCAAAAACACAAACAGAGAAAGTAATATCTCTCTGTCTGTTTCTCCATAACTTCACTGTGGCCCACACATAGCATTAACGTGATTAGAGTAATGTTTAAGGAATGCATGCCTGCCTGTAAAAATGACTCACACTTTCTTGTAGTTTTCTGCACACAAACAGACAGACAGACAGAGTGAAATCAGAGAGGGGTGGAGGAAATAGGTACGATCTGAGCTTACAGCTTAGTGATAGGTGATATGGCAAGATATCATAAAAATCTGAATATCATCTTTGACAATACACAATACGTTTGATAAATACTAAGGTATTTTGACACTCAGGCATGCTGCAACAGTGATGCCATCACAATCTCGCAATGATTTTTCTTTGATTCACACAGTACTGAATCCAGTTAAACAGCACTAATGCTCTCCATGTAATGAACCAGGCAGATGGTCAGTGTTCTTTAAGTACTGATGATTTCCACGATATGCTCAGGAATGTATGTTGTCACAATAGCAAAATGTATCAAAATAACAATAAAATAGCACCATATTGCCCAGTTCTGATGCAGAAATCCAAGCTCATTTCGATAGTATAAGGGTAATATTAAAGCCTGTGTGAGAAAGTGAACATTCACTGTAGCTAACTAGGACTGTGTTCTCCATTCTACTTATCATATTTCAAACTTGCTCTCCAGAGGTGAAGTGCTAAGCAGCAGACAGTACAAATTGCAGCCATAGCTAATAGGAAGTGTTGCAGAAAAGCTCTGATGAATAAGAATCTTAACCTCATTTTGCTATTCGTTATTTCTAGTATCAGTTAACTGATTCAACACAAACTCTCGGTTTTCTAGCTCAAATTTTGAGGTAAAATATGGTAACAGACTTGGCTAGTAGCATTAGCTGAAATAAAAAGCAATTTAATTGTATGGGGATGGACTCTGGAGTACATATCTTAATCTGACTGTATGAAAGTAATTAAGAGCAGTAATTATTCATTCAGTTTGTAGTCAATTTGTATGCATTCCCTGCTTTTTTTATTTCTCCATTGGAGTGATATTTCTGGAACGTTCTCAAAATGTGTAAAAAAATAATAAATGAAAAGGCAGAGCAAGGAAGAGAATAAGGTCACTCCAAGAGTTCTGGATGGAGAAAGACATTTTCCATCGACAATGTTAAGAAGAATTAGCCTGAGGCTCAGTGAGAATGACCCAGTTCCAAATCAGAGCCCTCTGAACTGCACAGCGCAGACAACGCCGAGCTGAAGAAATCTTGTCCCGTTTCTGGTGAATGTGGTTCCCTACATGAACATTTCAGTGGGTGGATCTCTAAAGAATCACTTTGCAAATGAGATGTAAAGAATGAAGATGACACAATGAAGAGATGACACTGATCTGTGTATTAGGCCGATATCTGAGAAAATGGAAAAAAAAAGATTCTGATCCAATTCTGTAACAAATCTAACCTGAAATAGCCCACACTCACACAGTGTGCTGTGATGTTATTAGCTGTATGTTTCTCCCTATGAACATTTGAGTAATTTAGATGCTTTCTTTAAGTGAAGTGCTTCGTTTAAAAGTAGCTCATTTTAAAACTTAATAGTTTTTAAAGAAAAATATCTCATCTATATCAGTTGATGCAAGTGGTTTCAGTAGCGGCGTCAGCATCAGGAAAGGTTCTTTGTGGAACCATACATGCATGCCAAAGGTATTTAGAAACCTTTATATTTAAGAGGGTAGATCTATCCTGCTCCTACAGGGTCAGATGTGAATGTGAACAGCAATATCTGGGGAGAAGCATGAGAAAATATGGGTAGAAACCTATTAGAGTAGAAACAAAAAGAGTGTAAAATCCCTTAGCCAATCCAATAACTGGTAAAAGTGAGTCTCCGACATGAATGTAAGGTCGGTTAGCAAGGTTGAAAAGCCCCCCAAAAACTCCAGTTAAGCCTGTAGATGGTCGCATGGGCAGAGAAAGCATTACATGAAGTAGAAATGAACATTATCTCTTCAAAGAGAAAACAGTTCTGTTGGCTAATGTTAGTGTTTCACTAACTAGCTTGTTTTGCTTGTATTATCGATTGTATTTTGGACATTAAAGAGCACAAACTACAGTAAACTGGGGAGATTTTAGAGAGGGCTCACCCTTCTTAGTGATGAGTTTTGCAAAAGAAATTTAGCCAGAGATATTTTAAAGGAGGAGACATTTCATTGGCTGGAAAAGGAGTGGGAACGCTTGCACTGCTCAACATGGCATCTGTTATTTGGGAAAGTCTCTTCCTTCAGTACAAGAAGCCAGTTGGCATGCTGGTTAAGATATGTGCATGTGCATCCAGTGCAAGCTGGAAAAAGACATTTTTTTATGTTACTTGAGTCCAACGTTACAAACTATTTATACTTTTTTTGTCAGATTGTACCAGTGATTTCAATGCTTTTTGAAGCATTAATGCTACTTTCAGTTTGGGGTTTATAGGTATCTCCCCATTTAAAGAAATAGAAATCTTGTGATATATGACTGGAAGTAAATGCCTGAGGGTGTTGCCAGGATTGCCTTTGAGTGGACAGATTCTTCTGTAAGGACGTTGGTTAAGCAAGTTGTTCCCAGATGTGTGTTCTGGTTACGAGATCCCATCTGGCTGCAAGAGACTAGCTCAACCATGTTATGGCCTTTATGTTTGTTTGTTTTCTTGTATGTCCACTTCCTGTTTAGCTAGATTGTGTCACGCCATGATCCTTGTAGATGAAGAGGAAACTTTACCCTCTGCTTGTCTGTCCTATGATGTACAGGGTTGGGCTCTACCAGACTTGGCTTGTAGGGTTGGGTGGTAAAAGAATACATTTAGCATAATGTGTTTAATATAGTTACTTAGGTACATTACGTATAAGCTATGAAGACTAATATGGTTACTGGCAGGATTAAAAAGCATTAGATAGGTGGAGTTTCGACACACCCTGTGTCTATTAAATTCTCATTTAGCAAATTGTAATTCTTGCAGCATGTTGTAAATATAGTCCACAAAACATGAATGTGGGGGACCAGATTAGTGGTTTTGCCAGCAGGATAAAGAGACTAAGAGATTAATAGCAGGGCGGTTAGCATACGCTACTTTGTTTGCGTTCATCTCTGGTGGTGGGGGCGGATTAGCGGGCTAATAATGCTAGCTTCACACTGCAGGAGAGAGATATGCACTTCATTAGCAGTGATTAGCATTTCGCTAACTCTCCGAAGGGCCTGTGCTTTGATGTTCTCTCTCATGTCCTCAAACTCCCCAAAGTAATTGCCTTCCCATCCCTTATCTGAAACCTCATCCTGCTATCTCTGCGCTTCTTGAGATTCTCCTCTCATCCATTCTTTTCTTTCTTCATCCTTGAGCTTGTTGATTGATTGGGGAAAGAGATAGGATTGAGACAGGGGCCGAGTCAGGATTGGTGGTTAGCACAGCCTTACAGCCCTGAAAGCTGATTAGGCTCAAGCCAGAACGCTTTCTCTCAGGGTCATTATGATTAGCAGCGTAAAAGGAATTAAGTGATCGATGTGCTGTCAGACTGCATGTTTGTGCGTAAAAGCATGTGTTCAGGGGAAGAGGGGCGTTCAAATGGTGTGTTGGCGTGGTTATTCCAAGAGAATAAGGGACAGAGAGTAATATCCCTTAGGCTTGTGTCCCTGATACTAGGAACAACGAGGGCCACTGGAAGCTCTGTTGAACACAATTGAACTAAAATGCCATTAAAAACCTTTTTTGCCAAACAGAGTTACTTAAATGTGATTGTATGCTCTGTTCTCAGACAACTCTAGTTATGCAGATTTATGTAGATTCATGAGCTACCACCCTTTCATTTATTGAATTTCTCAGGCAAAACAACCGCTGAGTATTTCACTTTTCACTGTCAGAAAAATGTCCCCATTGCTAACAATAATAATCAGTTGTTTGGGCCTCCTACTGACACTTGAACGCTTAACCTTCCAATCTTAAACCCCAACGGAGCTGTTCCCAGAAGTGTCACTGACATTATGAATGTTGGTGACTCTAACATTTACATAATGAACTATCCAAGCACAGTTTAGCTGTCTCTTTCTCTTATGCATCTAAAATGGCTGGAGGAGATACTTCTGAGGAGATTAGATATTAGATGATCCAGGAATAGAAATGTCAAAAGAAAATAAGTGAAGAAGGATGTTAAGAAGCTGGTGCTAAGAAAAGAAAATTGAAAATATGCATTAGAACACAGAAACTGAATAGAACGCAACATCACTGAATGAGTTTGGGATTAGTTAAGTCTAAGAAGCAGAAGATACAACCAGCTTCCAAGAGTGTCACCATATTGATTTTATTTCTGGATGTGATTTTGTAACCCATGTCAGAGCTCTAAGTGAAAGTCTTGTGAGGTGAACTATATCTAGAGCTGTAAACAGTTTGGAATTGCATTAATCATATCTCTCTGTGTTTCTGTGTTTATTAAAAGTCCAGGAATTTTAAAGGAGAATTTTCAGTATTTTTTGTGTATATTTATAATGCATATTTAAAGTGTATATTTGAAAAGTAAATATATTTCAGTTCTAATCTGCACTGAGAACTAAAATCTTAAAATCTCTCTCTTATGCCCCTTTTCTGACCTTTAGGAAAGATCAACACCTGCTCTCCTCAGTAAACTGCTGGTACCTGGTTTTGAATCAGACTCGCAGAGAGAGCAGAGATCACGCCACGCTCAACGACATTTACATCAACAACGTCATCGTCCGCCTGGCTCAGATCAGCGAGGATGTCATCCGGCTTTTCAAAAAGGTCTTTGCCTTTTTTACTCTCACATTTTTTTTTTTACTCTCACAGAAGCTCAGACATACATAGACACACTGATTATTCTCACCGAGGCAAGAGTAACAGGAGTAATGAAATGAGTTCAAGAGATTGTGGCCGGTCAAAGCAAATAAGCGATGCAGACGTCTTAAATAGACACAGTACTGCACAGGATAATAAAATTCAGTGCCCAAAACTCAGCAACACTTGAAACATGCTACACAACTTTGACATAACCATGCCAAAAATGTGTCATATGCAGCTTATATGACAGTGTCATATTACCATTACCATCAATTACCATTACTGGTTATTGTCCTGACAGATGTCATGATGTTTGTCACGACGACTAACTAGGGTACCCAGCAAAGACGAGGAAGTGGCTAAATTGCAGTGATTGTTTCAAATCACGGCATATCAAATTACCAAATGCTGTGTCTTCATGTGACAGAAGCTGGAAAATGAATAAATGAATAAATGAATGAATAAATCTACCACTAAAATGATCTACCTGTGTACTTCAGCCTTTCTGACTGTGGTCCTGGAATGTGAATGTATTCATTCACCTGCTGACAGCTAGCATTATGAATTGCTGGCTGGTATAAATTTACCTTAACAGGCATGTGTTAACACAATGCATTGGCACACCACTGCATAATCATCTGCGTTTAATAAGGGGTTTTGCCACAAGGCAGTATTCAGTATAGCATACTCCAGCCAGGGGGCTCAATATGTATTGGAATGCTGTCAGCGCATAATTCAGATTCTTGAGGTCTAACCTAAACACCACTAGCATGTTTACACCTGGCTGTTCTTCCTCTGAGTGAAGCTTTGCACTCTCAGTCTTCATTCATACCAGAGTGGGGAAAGTAAATGAGCCAGTGACACACAGCTAAAATGCCCTGGAGAAATTGTGGGTACTTGTATGTAGAAGTGCCTTGAGCTAGATAGTCATGAATGTTGAGCTGGGCAGTATGACGATATGTCAACGCTATCAATTATGTCACAATATACTTTTCTGAGTATATCATGGATACATACATCATAAAGATCTAGATCAGTGGTTCCCAAACCTTGACATTAAGCCTCCTAATGTGTAGCCCCTCTCGCTCTGTACACATAAACTCGCATTCATTGCCATGATAATTAATCTCCTTTAATTAATAAAACATGTTTATGATGCAAGATAAATCACCAGATGTACTGAATAATACTGAATAAAGAAATATTGACAGTGGCTTTTAGGTTTAAGGCTCAGATGTTAGGTATGGTTTACTCTGTAGTGCTGGTAAGATTGCAGGGATGAGGAAGAATGTACATTGTTTATTTCTAATCAAAAAGGCATGACAGGCAGAGGCCAGTATGAGAGCTTGTGGCTGTAAATTGAGCAGCACATAAAATGTTCATGAACATGTTCCACAGTTCACATCAACACATCATCATGTGTGAAGCATTTAGCAGGGTTACAAACACATAAACACAACTGACAAAGATCACACATGCCTTAACAGTTAGTAAAAGATACACTCGCATTTCGCACACAATCGCATGTGATAAATTAATGAGCAACCTCTACAGTACAATGCCTGCTTTAACACAGCATTTTATACGAATAAAAACCAACACACAGCAAAATACCTAACTAGTCGAGCATGGATCTGCCATGTGGTATATGTTAAATATTGTACTCACTCATCACTCATGCATAAATGCCATGTGTAAAAATATATAAAAGTAACACTGTCCAGAAATCTGGCATTGGCTTATGATTAAATATTCAAAGATCCCTTGTGGCAGTTTCAGTGAGCGGCGTGCGGGACTGCAGGGGTGGTAGAGATGTGTCTGTTGTCTGTATCAGAGGAGGTAACTACATGGCTGGCTAATGGAATGAAATTGAATGAAGATTATTGTCAGGGTTTTTTGAAATACCACCCAATGTGACTATGTGTATCCCTCAGCTTGGGAAACAGAATCATTTAAACCAGTTACTGAGAAACATCAACCAGTGTATAGTATCTGCGTAAACATAGCAACTGCATAAACTGCTTAGCAACAAGTAGCTGACTGGATGTCAGCTTATTATTATACCATCTTATTCAGTTATTTTTACCAGTAGTTAGAGTATTCAACTGATCATGATCCTTTATATTATTCTGATTTCTTTACAGCCAAGAAATCCAAGAAATCTGTACAGCTGATGGTTCATTTTTTAGCTGATTTTTATTAACCTTGTTTCTTTTAACCTGATACTCACACACTAAGAGGGCTACATGAACTTGTGAAATACAGAAGCACATTTACAGTATTTTCTTTTAGTCAAAGCTGCCATATAAAAACCACATTGCTCTGTTTTAGGCCAATCTAACAATTTAAATTCAATAACTCATTTGCCTGTTTAAATAACATGAAGCAAATATTCTGCTAAATTGAAAGCAAGAGGCAACTGACTATGAGTCACACATAATTATGCTCATTGTGGTACAGGTGTAAAAGCATTCTAATACAGTGTTAGTGCACTTACGTGGCTCATTTTACTTATATCATAAACATGCAAGCAATAAGTGGCCTGTTTCTGAACGTGTTTATAACAAACAAGTGATTTTGATTTCGGGTCTCCGTCAAATGTTTTTTTTTTTTTTTTAATGAATTTGCAGTAGATCAATCAACCTTTATTTAAGCTCGGAGAACTTTGAGGGAGACCAATACAGAAGCCAATGCAGAAATCAGGGATTGAGAAGTTAAATAGTAAAAACAGATCAAATGCTAAAAAAGTAATAGCAATCATAGTAGTAAATAAACAAATCTGAATTTAAAAATAAAAGTAATTGTCCTTTTCATAGCCCTTTTTAAATGTGACAGTGCTGTATTGTTGGTGCGTTTTCTCTGCTCCTCCTTGTTTACAAACCGCAGAAAAAGCTGATTATTATGATTAGTATTATGGGATTATGTGTTCGCCGTATTGCCCACATGTAAAAGATTGAACGACAGTGGTGCTTACACTGGATAACTTGTTGTGCTTACTAAAGTATTTTCTTCATTGATTTTTAACTTGGATTACTGCAAGAATCCATTCTTAAGATTTATCTTTCAGGTTTATGCCTCTAGCCACTTAGTAAATTGCATAGTAATTGTCTCTTCTTTGGGTGTGGGTGGTTAAATTGCTTTGTAAAGAAGCATAAGAAAAGAGTGGTCACTCACTAGCGCTGTTTACTTTTGTAGTGTTTGTTGTTTATGTGTTTTGCATGTTGGCAGTTGGAGGGAGGTTTTTTGCACCTGAATTTTAAGGTGCGAAAACAGCCACATACTGAAAACTTAAACTAGCTTCTCAGCTGGATACCTTGCCAACCTGGGGCTGAACGCCAATCTCAGTGGATTTGCACAATATAAGCATCACAAGTTTGACAGCTCATCTCTTATGATAATGAGCAGCACTCTGGTCCCACATGTAGTTTTTCTTTAGCCTCTTTATAAACTTGAATGAAACATTCAGCTGCACAGGACGCTGTTTGTTTGTGTTGAGGACAGTCAGTGCATCGATGTCCCAATTCCTCTTGCAGAGATATTAGCTAGTCATTGTTGCTGCTGCTTTGCATGGTAGAAGAATGATTAAAGGGAAGGCAGTAAAGGGAAGAATGAAGCGTGACAGCACTGGGAGCAGCAGTGGTTCTGACAGAGAGTGACTGCACTGTGTCGGTTGCATTTGCTCTTTCACTATGTTGCATCAGAGTTATCTACTGAGCACTGTGACTGTCGGCATGTCCTGTGATTGAAGTTGGTGCTTGCAATGGTGCATCTAAATGTCAGCTACACACAGAATATCAAATTAAAACACATTTGGATCTCATATTAAAAAGCATTTGCTTCGGAAATGGGCACATATGTTTGACAGAACATCTGAATGTCTTCTGTTTGAGTATTCTGAGATGTAAATAGTGTCAGTGATGGAAAATGATAAAAACACAACTGGGTAAAGTTATATAAAAAGCAGGAGTTTAAGAAAATGTATGCAGTTGTAATATTGAAAACAGAATTTGTTATCTGCAGTGTTAAAGGGGCTGGCAACTTGATTTAAAATATTAAAATGATCTAAAATATTTGTGACTTGATCATTGATGAAAGCTGGATTTGGAAAATAAATCATGATTAATATTTCAGATATGTCTAATTGAATTAGAAAAATATGTAGTCGTGACAACCCAAGTAAACCCATTGCAATAGCCTCTTTTTTGTGCTTTTCTTTGCTGGCTGGGATCAGATTTATTTCTTTTTTTAATTAACACTGCTTTTTACAATTTGCGTTTTTTTTTTTTTTTGTCTTGGATTTTCTTCACAATTTAGATGTTTCCAATTCCACTCAGTAGTTAAGACTTCCCCAAGTACACAATACCACCAGCACTAGGAGGGTGAAGGCTAGCACAGGCTTCCTCCGAGACATGTAAAGCCAGCCACTGCATTTTTTTGAACTGCTAAATGCAGCATCACTGGACAGCCGAGTGCACTCAAAGGAAAGCGCCAACTGCCTGCGCTGACTAGCATTGCATTGTTTGATTGGGAGAAAAGGGGGGGGCATCCTACCCACCCAGAGGGAGGAAGGCCAATTGCACTCTCTTTGACTCCCAACATCACCATCACCAGGGATCGAAATTGCGATCTCCAGATAATAGGTCCCACGCTTAGATGGCTGCGTCACTCAGGAGCCCCCAGTTTGTGTTTTACATGTAACATGTTAGCTAGACTTTAGTTTGTGTAGGGTGTGGCTGAGAAAAGTAGCTACTGACAAAAAGCAGCTGCCCTAATTCTGATTAGTTAGATTGGTCACTTCACAGTCATCAGCATCTTCCAGTGCCGTCCCGCTCAACTCAGATCCAACTGAGGAAGCAATAAACTCCTTTAAAGAAGGACTTGTGTAATGTCTCCATGTGAAACAGAAGCAAGCTGACAGGATGAGATGTATGTATCAGGGTCTCAGGTGTTGTCCAAAACACACACCCTGCACAAATGAGATTTATTTAGGCTCTTGTTTCCCTTAATGTGGAGGGCAGGGTTTGTAAATGGATGTGTGAGAGAGAGAAAGAGAGACTCTCAGTCCCCAGATGTATTCGTGTGCAGAAGCTGCACTGATGCGGGCCTTATTGATTGTTGGGTATTACAGCACTTTGTGATTTATCAGTATGAAGGGCCATTGGGGAAGCAGACATAAATCATCCGTGTTCATACCAAGAAACTGTACACCAGTGTACACGCAGGCACATTAACAAAACCCTCACAGTGAAGGTAGCATATGACATTGCTCACCAAACTAAAAGCAGAGGACAAACATCAAGATTATAGTTCAATGTTATTTTTTAGCATTCTGTTTAGTGTACAGTGCAGAAATGTACAGTAGCATCTGCCAATATTAGTCAGTGCTAATGGCTCATTAGTCCCCTCTAGATAGATAGTTACTTTTGTATTGAGAAATGCATTTATTTTTGGGTGAAAATCTTTATATGATGGCTGTAAATACAATAATAATAAAATACTATAATAATAGTAATAGTATCCTCATGAATATTAAACAATATCTATGTAAATCAATATGTAAAATTAACTTTAAATATATATATATGTAAAAAAATAAACATGTAAAAACACATTGCTGGGCTCTGGTGTTGTATGTGTCGTGTTTTGCCTTTGCTTAGTGTGTTACTGTACAGTTATCTAAAGGCGAGGGTACATGTGTCTCTTTCTGACATCTTGGCACAGCATGTTCTTCTTTCTTCTGTACAATCAGCTAAATTTAGGCTAAACTAAAGACTCAGATCAACAATACTTCACTCTGTTCTCACTTTGTGGGCACTTTTGAGAATCCAACCCAAGAAACAGAATTGGACATGAAAGACCACCATGATGAAAGAGAGAAGGGTCAAATATTCTATCATTTATTTTAATCACTTCCTTCAGTTTTTTTATGCCCTCACGGTCCGGCTGGTTGGTTGTTGTCATGGTATGTGAGCGAGACTTGGTGAAGCGTAATGAAAAGACTGACATTTGCACTGCTGCTAAACATAGACCTGCAATAATCACAGGAAAATGGAGCCCTGCACAAAACATCTAACTACAAACCACAGACATGCCAAGAGTCCTTAGAACACGCGGAGAGCAAAACTGCACTCACTGTTAATGACACAGCCCTCACTACAGCTGATACACCCTCATCTCACACACTGTATAAAACCTGTCTGTCTGTCTGCCTGTCTGTCTTTCTGTCTTCCTTTCTTTCTGTCTGTGTGTATTCTTTTGTTCCACGTTTGTCTGTCTGTTGTCCTTCCTTCCTTCCTTCCTTAACTTGACTTTCTTTTTCTCTGTCTTTCTTTCTCTCTGTCTTTCTTTTTGTCTGTCTATATTCTTTTGTTCCATCTTTCTGTCTGTCTGTTGTCCGTGCTTCCTTCCTTCCTTCCTTCCTAAACTAACATCTTTTTGATGTGCATCTGAGTATTATTGATCTGTGGCCTCTTTCTGTGGAGATTAAACTCTTTATTCATGTTTTACATTCATGTTTGCTCAGGATAATATTTGTAACCATTGTTGACATGTTTACTTTTTTTTTTTTTTTTACAGAGTAAAGAAATCGGTATTCAGATGCATGAAGAGTTGGTGAAAGTGACAAACGAGCTGTACACTGTGAGTAGAATCGCTCTCTCTCCCCTCCATTCTGCTCTTTTCTTTTTGAATGGAGCTCACCCACTGGGCCATTCACCATGGCAACACAGCATTTTGCTTGCTGTTTAAGTGTTTTTAATTCTCGGCTGGAGTCCTGTGAAGAACGAAAGTGATGCTTCACATGACCTGTTGCTGAAGAAATGGAGGTAGTTTACAGTGGGATAATGATGATGAGGATGACAATGAAGAAGGTGTTTAGAATAATGATGGCAGTGATCAAAATATTTGATGATGAAACGGAGGCTTTCACCACTGCAGTCATCCCTGCTTAAATCACTTCAACACTTGTGGCATCTCCAAGCTGCAAGCCAGAATGCACTTCAGCACTGCAGAAGAAAATCCCTTTGCTGTTTCTTCACTCTTACTGTTTCCATCCTTCCATCCCTCCATCTAAATACTTCTTCCAATACTTCCAATGACAAGATGGTTTCTTTTATCTTTTTCTCTATATTCATTAATGTACATTGATTGTAAAATCTTTTGCTCTATTCAGCTCTTGTCATGTTATTGTTTTGCTGTCTGATGTCGACCAGAGGAGGATGGGTTCCCCTTTTGAGTCTTGGTTCCTCTCAAGATTTTCCTTTAGAGAGTTTGTACTGGCAGGTGTTGTTCACTGGCACTTGGACCTGAATTTTTAAAGTCAAGCTGCTTTGTGACGTCTCTAAAAATCTATCTGCTTAATCCCACACTGGCACTGTAAAAATTCCTCCTCAGTAAAGGAGTAAAGAACAGCATAGGTGGTCTCTCTCTCTCTCTCTCTCTCTCTCTCTCTCTCTCTCTCTCTCTCTCTCACTCACTCACTCACTCACTCACTCACTCTCTCATTCTTACTCTCTGTCTCTGTCTCTCTCACTCTCTCACTCTCTCACTCTCTCATTCTTACTCTCGGTCTCTCTCATTCACTCTCATTCTCACTCTCTCTCTGTCTCTCACCCTCACTCTTTCTTTCTCTCTCTCATTCTCACTCTCTCTCTGTCTCTCTCTCACTCTCTCATTCTCACTCTCTCTCTCTGTCTCTGTCTCTCTCTCTCTCTGGATGTGTTCCTCTGCTTTTTCAGCATTTCTGCTGGAGGGAGAGAGAGCAGACTGACATTACTCATTTGTTCAGTGACTCCAGTGACAATGTGGAGAGCAGTCTCTGCCTTTGTCGCTTGTAGACTTCAGCAGGTGCCCTGATAGCAACTTTGAACTGGTGGACAGTTTTCCATAACTGAATGGGTAAAGTGAAGTAAAAGAAATGGATGAGTAAATTGGAAGGAGCTTTTCAGTCGCAATATATAGCAGTGTACTTACAGTATGGTGTTTTGTGGACAGTTTTTTCATCACTATAGTGATGATTAAGGTTGCCAAGTAGGATCAGAAGTGAAATTTGTAGTTTTGTCTAGTATGATTTGTCAAACGTTAAATTTTTAAATACAGATTTAAACACAAAACAGAAGCTCACACTGGTATAAACCAGCGATCGTCAACCAGGGGATTGTAAGATGATTGTTGAAAAAATGTTCTGAATCTTCTACATTGCATGTAACATGCATTTTTATTTTAATTGCAAAAACCCTCAAATATAGCAATGTGACTTTTAAACTAGTATTGTCAGCCCTATGAAGAGGTTGTGATAATGTGACATTCCAGCCCGTTGACAGTTTTGTTGGTAAAGCAAAGTAAACTCATATTGAGAAAGTCCTTTGGGGGCCTTGGACACCTGTTGGGAAATGTAGAGTGGGAAATTTCATTTAAAAGTTGATTACAGTGTGCTATAGTAATAGAAACCATATCCCATCCCTTTCAAACGCTCTGACTGAACAGTGTGCAGTTCGGGAGGCTTTCCCAGACCCAGACTTCAGCTCACTGCTTTAGTAAACAGTGTAAAAGTAGTGAATGTGTTCTGCTGATCTTAGACAGACAGAGTGCACAACAAATTCCCTCTCTGTGTCCTTGAGTCATGCACAGGCTTTCTACCAGCTCAGAAATGTTTATGAATGAAGCTACTATTGTTTGTATTCTTAAACGATGTGTGTCACACAGTGAGCAGTGGAGCCCGGGCGATGGTGTGCATTTCAAGGTCACTGTCAGAGAAGATAATGCATCAGGGAAGAGATACAGGAGTTTATCCCTTTAAAACCTCTGTCTGTATTCCGGGGAGAATGTATTTTTGGGGTTGACTGTAGGCTGTAAAAGAATGTGCTTCAGTTTTGGTGGGCGATCGTATCTGGTATTTTAGTGTGGATGTGTAGAATGTGAGCTGAACAGGATTATGTGGGGAAAATGCAATTACATTGCAAGTACAAAGACATTACTATGTAGTACCATGGAAAATTCAGAGACCACCTTTCTTTTATTTAATTTCTAGTGAAGACACCAACTAAGTACAATTCATCTGTTAGTGTTAGGGAAAAAGCAGAAAACATATTTAACAGAAAATTACACAGAAGCCTAAAAATGTTAAATATTACATTTTCAGAATTAGTGGGTCCATGCTTTGCTTTCATTATAGCGTGCATTCTTCTGATAAGACTTGCTTGCTGTTTTTCAGAGAAATCTTCAGGGATTTCATTCCACACTAACAAAGTGTCAGTTTCAGTTTCAGTTTCTGCTTCTGCTTCTCACAGTCCAAGTAATCCCAAACACATTCAGTGATATCGATGTCTGGATTTGGGTGTGGTTAATCCATTGCTCTGAGAACCAATGTAGCTGCTTTGCTTAATTAATTAATTAATTATGTAATTTTTGCCTGTTTCCTTTGGCTTCTTGACAGCTTTTCAAGACTCTTGGTGTTGATTTATCTGGTCTCAATCGAAGGATGGACAGAAACACTGGTGGCTTATTTTCCAGATCTGGAGCAAGAGTGGAGTTTTATTTTCTCCTCTCTCTCAAAGATAAACATTTTAGTACTGTTTATCTGATGGTAACAGTTTTTGTGGACTACTACATCTTGCATAGTCATCAGGAGCCCCATTGTCTCTAGTTGTATTTATCTCCAGGTTTTGGAAACTAGTTTTTTTGCACTTCTTTTTCTCTGGCTGTAAATGGATTAGCTTCTATATAATCTCTTTAGTAACATCTCCTGATAAATGAATAACTTGTGCTCACTGGCTGTTTTGACTGGACAATTAAAAAATGTAGACTAGTCAGACATTTGCACAGTGCTGTATACATTAGGGGTGCAAGATACATAATTATTATTATTGGAATAATGGAATATGTATTGTAGAATATTATAAGTAATACATATTCCATTCTCCATTAATCTGAAGAACCATTTCATGATGCAAACAACTCTTTAATCATGCAAAGGGTCTTAGAGTGTTCATGGTTCTGTATAGAACCATTTTCTTTCCATCTGTTTCAAGAGTGTACCTAAAGAGAGCGTATTATTTACATTATTCATTGCTACAAAAAAACATAAAAACACAGATGTGTGTGGGTGTACTGCTCACTTTGGAAACTAAATCAATTGGCTGTATTTGTGTTGATGACATTGTGACCCCAGGTTCGCATCACCACCACTGTAAAGAAATGTTGAGTCAGTCATTTTCTCTGCATTTAACTGTCCACATCTCAACAGCAGGTTTACATAGAAATTTTGAAAAATCATTGGGCATCTTACATGTTTGATTGTATTAAAGTGTGAACAATGGCTATAAAACCATATAATTGCATCCCTACATATAATCTTGAAAAGCAACAAAGGTTGATATACTGCTCAGAACTAATTAATTACTTATTTAGTTGAGCACACACTGTTTTTCAGATGTTTTTGATGTGTAATCAGAACTCAATAATTAAAAACAACCAAAATAAATTATTGATTAATTATAAAAAAAGCACTTTCCTGCAGGCTTGGTTATTGATCAGCATGCCGTGTGTTGGTTGAATTATGTGTTGGGAATAAGGAATGAGACATAAGAGTGTAGAGAGACTGCAGTCCCTCTGCTGCAGTACAGCCAATTACTCCCTTTGCTTGATGCTGCTACAAAGAAGATGAAGAGAGAGATGAAGAGAGAAATGAACAGCAGTGGTTTTCCAGTCCTGCAGTCCACTTGTGTGTTTGTTAGTAACAACAATGTATTTGTGATCAAAGTGATCAAAGTATTCTTATATAGGCATACTGACCTAATAGCTTATCATTAATCAGAAATATTAGTATTTCAGTAATAATGGTATCAGTAATGACTCTCATTTTCCTTCTTTTGACTGTCCATTCAGTCATGAAGCTTCCAGAAGAAGACTTAGGTGGTCTTGTACTTATCATTATGCATTTTTCATAATGGCAACATGTACACTTCAAAGATACACCAGTGCATTTGTTTTTGCATTGGTTTAATTCATTATATACATTGTTTATACCATTCTATTTATTTCCTCCTTTTTTTTAATCTCCTAAAAATTTTGTCCCATCATCCAGAGATTGTGAATCCCATTGATGCTATGACTATTTGCCATATTGTATGACTATTTGCCATATTGTATGACAAAGATGTACTCAAGAAGCCACACTTAAAATAACCTTAACATTACATGTTTGTGACAAAATGTTGGCCTTATTTAAGATATGCAATTGGACTTTAAGACCAATATTGTACATTTGAGGGAACATTTATATTGTTAGTACCTTGATGAACAAACATGCACTTGTACAGTGCCCTTTTTTCTGACAGTGTAGATTTCATTGCATTTTCAAATTCTGTAAAAAAGTGAAAAACAATAAAAATGGAGAGACAAGGCTTTTGTTCTGATAACACCAACATGAAAAACTGATCAAATTGCTAACTGGTGTAAAACATGAAGTCACTAGACTCTGGAGCAGTGGAAACATAATCTTTGGAGTGACGAATCAGTTCTCTATCTGCATCTGAGGAACGAGTCTGGGTTTGGTGAATGTCAGGAGAACATTACCTTCCTGAGTGGATTTTGCCAACTGTAAAGTTTGGTGGAGGAGGGATAATGCTGTGGTGCTTTTTCAGGTGTTGGCTTAGGCTGCTTAGTTCCAGTGAAGGGAAATCTTAATGCTTCAGCATACCAGGACATTTTGGAAAGTTGTATGCTTCTAACTTTGGAGGAACAGTTGGGGAAACACCCTTTTCTGTTCCAGCATGATTGTGTCTTAGTGCACAAAGCAAGGTCCATGAAGACGTAGTTGGCCCTTAAAGTTTGGTGTAGAAGAACTTTACTGGCCCACACAGAGCCCTGACCTCAACCACATCAAACGCCTTTGGGATGAACTTAAACAGAGATTGTGAGCCAGGCCCTCTCGTCCCACATTATCTGACCTCACAAATGCTCTTCTGGATGAATGGGCAAAAATTCCCACAGACACACTCCAACATCTTGAAGAAAGCTTCACAGAAAAAGTAGAAGCTGTTATAGCTGCAAAGTACCAGCTCTATATTAATGCTTCTGGATTTAGAAGGAGGTATCATAAAAACTCCTGTAGGTGTAATGTTTAAGATTCCCAATACTTTTGTCCATATAGTGTACATCAAAAAAGTAAATCTGTGTTATTGCAATCTTATCTGCCAGTGTTGACCCCTGTTAAGACTGGTCTGTTTTGAAGGTACTGTGGCGTTCCTCTTTTAAAGTCTAACAGCTTGAAGCTGTCATCAGACTACAGGCTCTGAACCACCTCAGCATGCCTGTAAATGAGATTCTATTGCTGGAGGTCTTTCAGCTCATGCCTATTCAGCTAGCTTGTAAACATGTTTTTTCCCTATTTTTTTTTTCTTTCTTTTTTCCATCTGTAGAGGAATGGGTTGATGGTTGACAGCTTTGGGAGGAGTGGAATGGTAACCTAGTTTCTCTCCCACGCTGTAGTGTCTGTAGTAAGGCTTCTGTGAACTCCTCCAACTAGGGCACAGCTTTATGTTTTCCTGTCATATTATATTTATTCATGATTTGTGACTCTCTGCAGATCAAAAGATGAATGTGATTGAGAGTTTGGCTTTTACTCTGTGTTAGTTAATGGTGGTATTGTTCTGCAGAAGGCCACAGATCCGTGCTCCAGAAAGCAGCGCACCATAAAAGAGCCAGCTGTTAGCTTTCATAAAAATTGTGCAGCACTGGCCATTAAACTCCACCATAAAGAGAAATTTAGAGGCATCAGTTCTAGACAGCTGTCATAGAGGATCTTATGGATGTTGCACAATCTTGCAGCATGATCCATAATGCTTAATAGTGAGCACCACATTAAACCATGTTAAAAATGAACGTTCTTATTATTAATATAATGTTGAGTCACCTTTCAGCTTTAGACTAACTCCTGGATCCTGCTCATAACACAAGCACTGCTTTGCACTACAGTCGCTAGTATCAAGGGAGAAGTGCTTTAATAGGCTGCTCACATATATGTGCTTTTACTAGACTGAGGTACAGGGCTAGTGAGCGGTCCCCAGGCTAACACCCTGCTCATCCTCTTCCTAATGAGCAGCAGGAAACAGCTTTTTCCAGCAGGGGTTACGGAGGATGAGGGCCCGGATGCTGCACACTTTTTTAATGCCTGGGATTTGTAGAATTTGTTTAAAGAAGCATGTTAAGCGCATTGTGTCATATTGAGACATATTAGCTATTACACTTGGTTATACTACTTCCACTAGTTAATGTTGTGCAAACTGCTGCCTAAGTCACACACACTCACCTGAGGTATTGGATTTTTATCTAAAATAGACTTACTGATGTTGTTTATGACATCGTACATTATCTATAAATTTAGGCAAAGCTGTTTGAAGCTGTACTTTGTCTTTTTTTTGCAGATAACAGCATGTCATTCAGCAGTGGTCACCAACGCTGGTCCAGAAGATCTACCTTCCTGTGGACTGTAGTTCAAACCACAATCTTCCACACCTGCTCTAGATAATTAATTTGTTTAGAAGTCCTTAAGTGGCTGTTTCAGATGCATTAGTGTTAGGTAAGGGAGGGGTGCAACATGTTGGATGCAGGGTGGCATTAAACTTCACAGGAAGGTAGATCTCAAGGAAGAGGATTGGTGACCACACTCGTACAATGTCAGCAACAGGGCCATTGTGGTTGGTATAAACTTAAATGTCTTATTAGCTACATTAGCCTTGTACAGCTACACTCTCAGAAATAAGGGTACTAAACTGTCACTGGGGCAGTACCCCTCTTGTCACTAGGGTGGTAGCCTCAAGGCTACGTCTCAGGACCTTTAGTCAGGGAATATTATTGTACTATAATCCATTGATATTTATTGTTCTGTTTTAAAACATTAGGTTATGAAAAGGTACAACTTACTTATTTACACTGGTACACAATTGGACCAGTGTTGGTGAGATTTCTAACTGGGCCCTTTAATTCTTCATCCTAACCACTGCCAAATCTGTGTAGAACTACTTACTGCATAGAGAACCAAGTACAAAGAGACTAGAGTGGCACAGATACAGTGGAGATACTGTTTGATACATTGTGACGCTGCATTGTGCTGCATTGTCTGTAACATTCCAGCATCCGGTAGTGACCACTGAGTCTAAAGCATTAACCAGAGAAGTAGTAAAAGGGTGTGTGTTTTCATTGGTATATATTAGCCTGCATGAGCAGTCTGTCTACCAAAGGCTTAGTGATTTAATAAGGCAGTGAAATCATCATTTGAATTGGCTACTTCTGGCTGTATGAGTACCATCACAGAATAGGTCAAAAGCACTTACAGAGCTTTCTTGTAGAGGGATGGGATGGACATGTTTGAACCTGTAAGATAACTGCAAAGCATTTGATGAGCTGGAAAAGTGAGTTAGAGCACATTAAATTCCACAGTGAGCAATGTTTTGGGCTTCTAGGACCAAAAATGTCCCATCCTAGTGTAGAACCTCATCATTACAGTGTTCTCTCCATTGTAAGTAGACTCCTTGACTCAGCATTGCTGCGTTTGTGTGAAAGCCCTGACTTAAGTGAACATGAGAACATGTAGGACCTTCTTTCCGATTTTTATTCTAAAGGCTCATACATAGTCAATGAATAGCCTGCCTGTGGAGTTCTGATGGAATGCTTTTCGGGGCAGTCATGGGCTGGAGGTTAGGGAACCAGCCCTGGGACCGGAAGGTCACCGGTTCGATCCCCTCGGCTGATAGTCCATAACTGAAGTGCCCTTGAGCAAGGCACCTAACCCCCACTTGCTCCCCAGGCATGTGTAGGGCTGCCCACCGCTCTGGGCAAGTGTGCTCACTAGTGTGCATGTGTGTGGATGTTTCACTGCACGGTTGGGTTAAATGTGGAGGTCTAATTTCACAGTGGGCAGAACATGGTTGGCAAAATGGTTCTAAATTTGTCATCATTTTCACCCGAGCCCTGAGTGACTCTTCAAGGATGATGTTACTCAAAAGATATGCTTCATTTCAAGGCAAATAGTGTCTGACTGCGGAGCTTCATCTTTCCAGTGGGGAGAGGATAAGCCATTTCAGCCTGAATGAATTACAGAGCTGGGAATGTTATTTTATTTATTGTTTTGTGTTTGATTTCTCTATAGAAGATCATTTCTGTTTAAATTTTACAGTAAGTGAAGTTTTTGCAGAATTGCAGATTTACTTCACTTTTCCTTTTAAAGAAGTAGTTTGGGGGGATGTAAAGGGAGGCCTGGGCTTGTTAGTGTAAGTCATGTACCACGAATGCCTAGAAATAAGCTGCACTTATATATATTTTATTGTATTGCACTGTGTATTGTACTTTATTGCATTGTATTTTATTGTAATTGTGTTGCATTGTTCTTTCTGTGTTCAACTCTGTTCCTTTTTCACTCTGTGTCCGCAGTGACATTTTGTTTCTAGCAGTATCTGAGCTCAGGACTGTCTTTTCCCTAAGCTAATGGTAGCTAGCAAAGATACTTTCTCTAAAGCACAAAGCACTTCTTGTAAGTTGCTCTGGATAAGAGCGTCTGCTAAATGCTGTAAATGTAAATGTAAGTTGAGAGTCATTAGTTTTGCTACACTATTCAAATATAATTACATAATTACATGCTTAATTAATTGTGACTTAAGCAATGGGTTATATTTGCAGTTGATTCACACTGTGTGACAGACATATTTCCAATTATTTTGATGTCAAGAAATGACAGAAACATGACAGAAGTGTAAAGGATACCTCCTTCAGATCCTAATAACATGCACTACATGGTCAAAAGAATGTGGACACCTATCTAATTGTTGAGTTCAGCTGTTTTAGTCACACACAATGCTATCAAGGCATTCAGTCTTTTAGATAAACACACAAATACTTATGGTCTGTTGCCTCTGTAATGTTACTGGCCTCGTCTGGTTTTTCACATCGTATCTTTAAGCTCAGTAGAGTGGAGTGGTAGAGGTAAGAATTTGGAGAGAGGTTAGACAGATCGCTGATAGTGAAACAATTTTCCTCTTAAAAGGGCAAACACCTGCCCCACAGCAAGTTGCAAGCCATGATGTGGCGTATGGGGTAGCCGATCACATTTCAGGGTGTGGGCAGTACTAGTCACCCCAACCACCTTCAAAACCATGTATGCCCTGGAAATGTCCCTTTTTCACAAATGAAAAAATTCTAGATTAAAACACACTACACAAAACCTGAATTAAAGTGTGAAAAAAAGCACAAGAACGCAAACTAAACTGAAAAAACAAGAGTAAAATAGGTCTCCTTTAATGCTGCAGCATACAGACACATTTAGACAATTATATGCTTTCAACTTTGTGACTACATTTTGGGGAAACATGACCCCTGTGCACAAAATGAGGTACATGAAGACATGCTTTAATGAGTTCGAACTTCAGTGGCCTACATAGAGCCCTGACCTCAGCCCGACTGAAGATCTTTGGGATGAATCGGAACGCTGATTGCAATTCAAGCCTGCTTGTCCAATATCAGTGCCGGCCCTCACGAAAGCTGTTTTGACTGAGGTTCCCACAAACATACACCAGAATCTTGTGGAAAATCTCCCTATGAGTAGTATTGGTAGTATTTCACCATGCTTTTGCTGTCTCTTGCATTACCTTTGACTGTGAAAGGTTAAGAGGATCTTGGATGAGTTCTGTGCTGAACAAAGCATCATCTTACAGTTCTCACCCTCAGAGAAGGTGCCCTGGATTAGATTCAACAACAGCAGTGAACAGGGAGGGAGAGTGTTTGTGTACATGTGCGCACATATATTGGCAAACCTCTGAACAAATTGACTCTATTGTTAATTTCTCATCATCACCCTTTAGAATGCTCTCTTTGTCCTGGGGGTGACAGCTGTTCCACCAAATTGTCCTCTTGTACAACCACATTTCACATTTTCTAAGCATAGAACCAATTCTGAGAGTACATTGAGAATACAGTGTCAGCACCTTTGCTTCTTTTAGTCAGAGTATTACTCTTTAGATGTTATACTTGCCATGATTGCTTAAACTTGAAATGGTCCATGCATTTTTGGCCACACTGTGTTTTTGAAGGTGTACAAGTTTATCTTATTTCTTTGAAAGGCTCTTTGAAATCTTTGAAATGTTCTGCATGTTTTTTATTGTTCATTCTTTCAGTCCATTTTCATTTATTGGCCTCCCCTTGTTGCCTCCCTTCTGCCCTCTGTAGGTGATGAAGACATATCACATGTACCACACGGAGAGCATCAGTGCTGAGAGCAAACTGAAGGATGCTGAGAAACAGGAAGAGAAGCAGTTCAGCAAGTCTGGTGACCTGAACGTCAACCTGCTGCGGCATGAAGAGCGTGCGCAGCGCCGCAGCTCTGTCAGGAAGATCGAGAAGATGAAGGAGAAGGTGATTATATGTGTCCTCGTGAATGAGCCCATGTTATTTGAACCATGCCTCAGGCTGTGTCTGTCATTATGCCCTGTACACTATGTAGTGTACTATTTTAAAAGTTATTTTGTAGACATCTTTGAGAACATAGTGGAGAATATCTAGTGCACTATTACAGTCCCATAGTGAACCACAATAGTAGGCATTCAAGCAATAAACTCCAGCAGAGACAGAATACCTATAATGTGCTGTTGTGTGTTGTGACTGAACGTAAATAATGTGATCTGTAGTGTTATATATTAGATTCAAGTTTATTCAAAGCAATGCACCCTAATAATTAAAGAGGTTTAGCTGTGGTAAGAATTGCTGTAATGCACAGCCTCTTAAAAAGTTATTACACTAAATGGTTGCGAGTACACTGCGTTATGCATAAGACATTATTTTATGATAGTTTTGATCTAAAGCCTCCTATAGAACATGTAAAAACTCAGAAGACACTTGTAGATTCATGTTGAATAGTAAAAAACATTCCTGTATTTGTGTGGTTCTTATCACAACCATTGTAAACAAATCAGAATCAGTACATTTCCCTACAATGAACCATTTCACATCAGACCACTCATCTTAACTGTTTATTATGCAGAAATTTAGAAAAATCGGTGGTAATTCTCTTTAAGAGGAAGCTATGTCTTTCAGTAATCAGGTGCATAAATACAAATTTTAATGTATGAATGTGGTCATGTGCATGTGTTGAGTATTATTTTACAAAGGCTTTGGACTATAGCTTAACCAATCAGATTTTTTTAAGTGCTCCTCATTTTCCAGTGTACACAGTGTATTAGGAAAGCACTAGGTCACATTTCCATGTTGCTCCATTGTGTTTTACTCTGACTCCCCAGGAAGACTGTTTGTTAGCCTGTTAAATCATCTGTCCATAAAGTTTACTGCTGAAGTAGGTAACATTAAAGTCATTCCATTCAAGGAGTGCATCTGACCTGCATCCATCACCTCTGGTAACTGCTGTCTTCTTGCCAGGCCCTGAGGGCCTCAGACAAGACGGCTCGATTAGACCTGATAAAAGGGCTCATAGCACTGAGAGTGAGGATAGTCTATGTGGATGACAGTGAACATCAAGACTTCTTGGATCTTTCATGCCTGACCACTCACACACACCAAAATGCACCATTTCGGGTCAGTGACCTGAACTGTATAACTTCGCCATGACCATGGCTTTAACTCATGCTAATTCACAGTAAGGCATTTTAAGCGTGTGTTGCACAATGCGCTTAAGATGTTACTGTATAGGAGTCTTTCACCAGACTGATTTTTCATGTAAATGAAATTCTGCTTTTCTGTCAGCCAAGTGGGTGCAGCATGCAGTAAGCAAAGGCTGCCAGAAGGCCAATATACAGCCCCCCTACCCCCCTCACACTGCAATGCGTGGAGATGCTGGCAGGAAAGCTGCTCAGGCACACGCTATTTATAACCAACGTAGCCATGGATGCTCTCTCTGCTCTCTGTGTGCTTGCCTGACCCGATTCTGCAAGCTTGCACACTCAAAGAGCCAGACTGAGCCATGCTAATCCTTGACTCACTCATTTATAATTTCCATAATAATTAGCAGACGAGGTGGAGAAAATCTGACCCATGCGCCAACTGTAATCAATTGGATGTTTTTTGTGTGCCATGTGATGAGGAACCCCATCTAAAATATATGCATATTTTAATATTTTACAAAAATTACATGTAGAAAGTCATGCTCATCTAATCAAAATTCATTAGGATTAACTTCTTTTCAGGAAATTGTACATCATTTAAGTATTTTGTTTTGTCAATACAATTATGTTATAGTCAGGTGGTCTGTAATATTAATGCCATTAAAGCAGCTGTCAGCTTTTGAGTGCTGATTCTGTTTGATAAAAAATTCAACACAACCCAGCTGGAGCTCCCTAACAGATGAGGCCCAGTCTGTGTGTGTAGCCCTGCTTAGACCACTTCCATATCAGCGCTACTAAATGTGTGACTGCACAACAAAGTGAATATCTGCGGTAGGTTTTTACTGTATGGTTCAGTCTACTGAATGGGTTCAAGGTGAATATAGACTTTAGACTAAAATCCTTTTGTCGTGAATGACCTTGTGCCTTAATTATGTTTTCTTTATAAAAACAAATGATTGAAGATTTCATTTTGTCACTACCCAAACAATCATAGCGCTACTGAAAGTTTGCCAAATGTTTCAGTAACAGCAATTTAAGCTAATTTTGAGCATACATTAGAAACAGTAGCCAGTACATAACTAGCAAACACAGCTTTGAACAGTTGTACACAAATGAATCATAATATTTTTCATTATCTACAATATCTGATGTACATTTTTTGATTACCAGACAATTTATTATTTTTATCTAGCACTTCTTCCCTTAAAATTTGTAGCTATTTCTTAAAATAATTTGGAGAATTTTGAGAAAGAAATTTTACACAGACTTTCAGTTTACCCTTTAAAGTTCTGGTATGCCTTTATAAGTACTGTTCTTTACTCCTGCTCACTTTTCTTCCTCTAGAGACAAGCCAAATATTCAGAAAACAAGCTGAAGTGCACAAAAGCTCGCAACGACTATTTATTGAACCTGGCAGCCACCAACGCTGTGGTGGCGAAATACTACATCCACGATGTCTCGGATATGATTGATGTGAGTATGCCTCGTAAGGCGTATGTTTGTTTGTGTGTTTTTGCTGGGATTTGTAAGTGTTGGTTTAACACAGTTGAACTGTGGAGGACTCTGTTCCATCTGTCTTCCTTTGCATTGTGGGTACTGGGTCTTGCTAATGCTGATCCGACAGTTATTTCCTGCTCATGTCTTTTTCAACATTTCTTCATTTCATTTTCTCTGGATTGCATATTGTACAGTTTGGTATTATTGCAAGTCTGGCAACTGCTTTATTCTTGTATCTTGTAATTACAGTTCCATTGTGAGACACATTCACCGTTAACAAAAACTAGCCCAAAGCACGTAGCAGTGGTGATGCCACCCACACAGATATTTATTTCAGCTTTATAGCTAGTAACCTGGCAACTAGTGTCATTGCTTTATGTATATTATTTGTAATCTGCCCACTAGAATTACTGTTATGTTTGGCACTGCAGTGATTATCCTGATTACCCTTTTTTCAAAACTGAGGATAACACTAATGGATTTCCCAAGCTGACCCTTTATGTATGCTCACTTTTTGCTGTGTGTGCGCATCATGTCAGCATTAGTGTGTGTGAGTAGATGATGCCAACCTCAGGGATTTGTGCTGAGAGATGTAGTGTGGCCTCGCATTGCTGTCTGTCACTACTCAACACGCTGATCTCCTGAGGCGGCGGAGGAAAACAAACACTCACACGCACTTATATTGAAATATGGCTCAGGGTGGCATATTCAGGGCAAAAGCTTCCTCTCGGTTGTTTCCTGCTAAAGGCAAAGAGATGTGGAGCGAATATAGGCCATTTGCAGATGAACTAGTAAATAGCAAAGGAGAACCATGACTATTAGTACTAGGCCTTCAGTGTGGACAATATATGTCAAAGCTCTGTCAAAAATGAGGGAAAATCACCTCTGTGGTGATGCTAAGATCTCCTAACACCCCTGTGCGATTCAGGTAGTTTATTAGCGCTAAGCTAATGTCCATTCAGACAAAGATTTTTTGCCTGGTGTAGATTAAACGCTGACATTTGCAGCTTGTAAAATACGTTCCATATGTTTTATTCAAAGCTTATAGCAGACATTTAAGAAATATTTTACATTTGATTTAAATATTGGTAATTGATAGTTAATCTGACATGTTAGGCTTTCAGCCCAGCTGCGTAAGACCTAACCAGTGGGCGTGTTTGTGTGGCTATATCTACCTAGATACTATTGAAACAGAATATTTTTTGGAATCTCTTTTGCCACACCCAATATATAATGAATAAATAAAGATGTTGCTATATTACTTGCATAGATTACATAAAACTAGCACGATGTTTATAATAAAATAAAAATAAAATACACCTAAAAATACATTTTCTTTTTTTTTTTCTTCTTTTTTTTTAAAAGGCCTAGACAGCCCTGAGGACTTTTCAGCTGCATAGTTAATCTAATAAAGCACTAACCTGGTATTGTGTAATCATTTGAATTACTTTGTACTTTTGTAAAGGAAAAATGGATATAAAAGATTACACAATGAAGTCTCTGCATCAATGAAACTATATTCGTGTTTTATTCATGAGAGTATGAAAGGAGAGCTCTGAGTCAAGAATGAATGTCTATGTGGGTAAGTTGGGGAGGAATTTGGCCCAGGACCTCAGTCAGAAGGTCTGCATGTGGGGCTTTTCAAACCACTAATAGACAGATGCAGAGGCAGTGCTATGCCACAGAGCCCACCTCTGTGCACAGAGAAGTTCATGTGGCCTCTGTGGCTTTCTGTAGGTTTTCTCAGGCCTTCAGGTTACTTGGTATTTCTGTGCTCTTCCTGCCGCTGTGTAAAAATCTTTGCAGTCAAATTGTGGTCACAGTGGTTGAGAACTTCACTTCAGGATTTTTTTTTTTTTTTTACTTGAAACCGGCCTGGGCTGGGTTGCTGTGACTTGTGTTGGCCACTAAAGGAAATTGCATGATTCCCCGATCGCTGCTGTTTATTTCTATTATTAATTAATCCAGTAGGGTTCTGGAGCTCCGTTGCTCCACTCCTCTCTTTTCTATATGATTAATTGAATAATACAACCGATATGGCTGCAGTTGCCTCACACTTTACCTGCCATGGCAACACCATCACTCAGAGGCTACCTGATCCACGTCTATTGCCTGTCTTGTACTGCATATTCACACGTCAGACATGTCTTAACTACATCAAGGTTTTCACACTGGGAAGCCATGTTATCATGTTAAGGTTAATGTTATCATTATCATCATAATGTTATCATGTAAATACTCATGATAATGTTATCATGAGTATTTACTCATTAGTATTGAGTTTTTTGGGTTTTTTTTTTAATCTATGTATGAATCTTAGAACACAGGAAGACAAACCTACTTAATGCTGTTGGTTTATCATGAGAGCATATGTGTATTTTGCCCAGCCTTGTCCATATTATTGTAATGTCATTACAGGTAAAGACTACACAAAGCATAAAAACCAGGACAAAAGACAAAAAAGAAGAACATTTACAAATCAGTTCCAAGAAAGCTCAACTATCTACCCAAGAGCACAGACTTCAGAGATGTGGGGAAAAATCAATGCAAATTTATGTGAAAAACAAAAAGCAAGTCTGGAAAAAATTGAAGTGGAAATGAAGGCAAAGGGTGGCTTCTGTTACATGTGTTATTCTGATACTGACACATTAATTTGTACTTAATGGGCATTTTGGCTGGAATTTAAATAAATGATGAGTGTCTTTGCACAGTACTGTAGTCTTGGCACATGTGATGGATGCAGAGTGTGTGGCAACACCATTACTTCTTTTATGCTGCAGTGAAAAAGTAGAAGCCATATCGCCCCCCGCTCTTCCTTAGGTCTACCGGAATCTGAATGATCATATGCATCATATGAATATTATAGAACAGAGTCTATAATTTCTCATCCTAGAGGTCTAGTTTCCTGTGGACTCTAGTTTCAACCACCTGATACAGTTAATTAAATTCTTCAATGGTCAGATCAGATGCTTTAGTGTTTGGTAAAGTGGTGGCTGCATGTTAGATGCAAGTTGGAACTAAACTCTGCAGGTATGTTGATCTCCAGATGTATAGTTGTTAACCACTGTTAGAGCGTTGTACAAGGCATTTGTTTTTAAGTAAACAACATTGACCTTTGCCTATAATCAGTGACTAATTGAGTAATGGTTCCACCTCTTCTTGATTCTAGTGCCCCTTGAGGGCAGGATTCCGCTGCAGTGCTTCTTAGCACAGCACATACAGTAAACTCCTCCAAGGATACTGCAAGGTGATACTCCCCTGCCCCTTTCCTCAAACATGGTGGTCTTTATAAAAGAGCTGGGTCTGTTTTACGGTCCTGATGTGTATAAACAAAGCCAAGACTCAAACAGTATTGCAGCAGGCCATGTACTCTCAGCTGTTTACTGGGTGCAAATACACTGAAGCACACTGCATGCACATGTCGAATCAACTGAATTGAGTCTGGTTTATAATTCCACTGGCTTGGGGAAATGAGGTGGAGTGTTCCTTTAGCTCCCTCTCAGTCTTGCTCTTTTAAACACCATTCAAACATACTGAAGTGTGACAGTCACTGTGTGTCGAATTTGGCTTTCATGTTGGAGGTCTGTGATTGGCTGGTAGCCTGCTGCCAGGTTTTCCTCTCCACAGTGATTGGCTTTCTCCTGTTCCTGTGGTCTGCTTTGATGGTGTGTGGTGTGTGTGTCACCCATAATCCACTGAGAAACGATGAGAGGAGGCAAGAATTGATTCTTTTGTAATTTATATGTAATTTTGAATATACATAAATACATTTAGTGTGGACCTTTCAGTGTGTTATTGATTGAAGAATTGATTTTGATGTACTGACTCAAAATTCTCAGCACAGCTTCATTTTAAAAGTGCAGTGTAACCAACAGTGTTGCTGAGGGTAGGGAGGAAGGCTGACATGGTCATGCTGTGCTTGTCAGGCAGACAGCAGACAGTAGACAATGTATTTTTTGCTGTATTAATACAAGGTGTGCCCTACCTGACAGTCAACTACAATGCTTACTATTTGTTGAATATTGTTCTGGCAGTCTGGTTTATGTCTGGTTAACATTTTTGTAAAACATGATACAGCTTGCTTTTTAGGGATACACAGTAATATTAGACATCTGCAGATAATATGTTAGAACAGTTATCAGCTTCCAATTTCTCAGATTTGGCTGATACTTCAGAGTGATATTTAGTGATGTATTTATTGTACTCCTGAAAAGTAGAATGTGTAGGTGAGGCTATGATACTGTAAATACTACACCTGATTATTAATTATTAATCATTTTATTACATTTTCAATAAATTTGCACTATGCATAAAGAAATATTGGATATCAGTGTCAGCCTAGAATTCCATATCGGTGCATCTTTAAATGTTTTAGCATAGAGTGGCAGTACTCAGAAAGAATTGATTCATTTACGTAATTAATGCAAACTTAAATCTCATCAAATACTGTAATCCTTTGATATGTTTAAAAAAAGTGTGATACTCAATTTTATTAATAGCATCCAGCACTGAAGTACATCAGTATGAAAAGAGGAATACTGTAAAAGTGAATTGTTTCAGATCAGATGAGTAAATCACACTATGATACTTTTTTAAACATCAACTTAGTGCGTCAGTTAACATTTTGCCATGATTTGATTATTTGGGGTTGATTTGAATTATTTTGGGGCAATAGCTTTGCAGAATTAATGCAGTTGACTCTCAGATTGATACATAGTGGTGCAACAATGCAGTTTCACACCCCTGTAGGCCATACAGTCCCCTCTAACACCCTCTACAACCTCAAGATCATACTACAACGTCAGAAAAATCCAGTGTGTTGTCACCACAGCAGACGGTTACAGACACAAATGGCATTGCTGCTATTGCAGTTATAGCATTAAGTAAGCTGCTTGACATCAGCTCACTGAATTAACATAATGGATATTCCAGTCAGTGCTGTGGTAATGTATTCTGTTGTAAGTGCTATATGTGTTCTGTTCTATACTAGTAGTAGATATTTTTGAATGCACATTCAATACCATAGTACTATGTGCTGTTTTCTCAATGCAGATTTGCATATATGCCCATTAAGCATTGATCTGTTCTCTTGCTAGAGGGTTCTACTGAGTACTTGATTAAATGTGAATAATTCTAGACTGTCCCTAATAATATACTATTGTATTTTGAATAATTCTTTGTCCTCGGTTACGTTCGCACTTGGTCAAGCTATGATGAGACTTTTAGGTTGTGAATCCTTTCATATTCTCTGTATGCATTTTGTCATTTTATCTCTGTTTTTAGAAGTCACTTTGGATAAAGGTGAGTAAGTACATAATAGAAGAGTTTAGAAGTATCTTCTAATTAGGTTATCCAAATGAGCCCCACTAGTAGCTTTGCCAGACACCTCCTTGAACCTAATGAATGAGTTTATGGCTCAATAGAGAGCTAACTGACTCCTCTTCATTAAATGACCATATAATGATTCACAGAAATGTTCGTTTCCCTGCAGCATATTTTAAACTCATGCCGTGTTCTGCTAAATAAGGTTAGCTTATGTGCTTTTTTAACAAAGACTAATTAGGCTGGATGTCCCACTGTGCTTGTACTTCTAAATTTGTGTGTTATGTGTCTTATTTTGCAGCAGATTCACATCTTTCTCTTTTTATGTCTTGTTTGAAGTCTTTGTGCATGTATTGTTATCCAAAAAGGTTATAGGAACTGCTCCTTATCTTACGTCTTATTAAGAGCTCTACTCTTAAGACAAGTATAGAACACTCAATAATAAAGACGTTAATTAGATGTGCAAGGTTTCTGTCATTTCTTTCAAATGAATCTAATGTCAAAACAAATCGTCCTCTGAAACTGAACTGACTGCAGCCTGTTTCCCTAGTGAACAGAGAAGAAATATTCCAGACTGTCTGAAACACTCCCACTACTCTGTTCTCTTTCAGTGCTGTGACCTTGGGTACCATGCTAGCTTAGCCCGCACTTTTAGGACCTATCTCTCAGCGGAATATAACCTGGAAACATCTCGCCATGAGGGTCTGGACCTCATTGAGAACGCAGTGGACAATCTGGACTCCCGCAGTGACAAGCACAAGATCATGGACATGTACAACCAGGTGTTCTGCCCGCCCATGCGCTTTGAGTATCTGCCTCACATGGGAGACGAGGTGAGACTGTTGTGTGTCTAAAACATATGTATCAGTATCTCATTAGGTTAAACTGGGATTTGTGCCGTAGATCTGTAACTGTAGTTGTAACAGAAGAATACATTTTTTGTAGAGCATATATAATAGCAAGAGAGCAGGACTCAACCTACAAAACATTTTGGTTTTTGTTGAATAATTTTAAAAATATTCAAAGTAAGATTACTATTTTTTACACATTCATCCTCCACACCTCTGCTACAAATTAAGTGCAAACTTTCTTTTAAGCACCAGATGTTTATAAACAGTTCAGCTGACAGTAGCAGGAGTGAAGACGTGACATCATACTCCATAGGGTTAATTGTAATGGACTGGGTTGCAAGTTGTAACAGTCGCTAAAAAGTCTGTTAAGGTAATACAAGCAGAATTAATTCAATGCATTTTCTGTGCTTTGAACCAGACAAACTAAATACATAGAAATATATTCATCAGAATAAATCTGATTAGTGAAAAGAGGCTGTGTGAAACATGGAACATTTACTGTTGAACATTACGTAGAAGAGGAAATATTTAAATAAAAATGAAATATATTCTATTTATATGACATCTGTAGTAGGATTTTTTTATGTATGCATAAAAACGTTAAAACAGCTGGACTGTTGAATTTATATAGGGAGATTTGGCTCTCACTGTGAGATACTTATATGCTTAAGAATGCTGCTATATTATGGCTTCTGAAAGGATGATAATAATACAGATGTTAGTTCTATGACTTGTGCACACACGCAGTTCAAAAACACTTTTGATAAAAATAGTTGCTTTTATGGTACAGTAACAATCTTAATGGTAAATCTGAAGAAATGTCTGATTATTGTCAAAATGTGTAGATGCTGTTGCTATGGGAATATGAGAAGATGGCTGAAAGCATGTTGTACTTGAGACTGTTTAACTACATAAAATATCCATTCCAGATTTGAAATTGCTGTGGACAGTTGAATTTGGGAGGCTGACAGTTTCTATTGTGTGTTTTTAGGTGTGTCAAGTGAGTGCACAGCAGCCAGTTCAGACGGAGCTCCTAATGCGCTACCATCAGCTGCAGTCTCGCCTAGCCACACTGAAGATCGAGAATGAGGAGGTGGGATTCACCTTGTGGCCTGAGCTATACTAATATACTGTAGCCTTTTGCAGTTGGGTTGTTAATGGCAAATTTTCTTTTTTTGTCCATTTTCTTTTCTCAGTAACAGCTTCTTCTCATCTACCCATCTTTTCAGACCCATAGTGATGTCTTCTTACAGTGGTAGGATGGACAGAAACGACTTTGAGCTTTCTTAGATCTGAAGCAGAATACGGTTTATCTTATGACATTCTCAGTGGTCTTTCAGGTTTTCATTTTTTGAACCACAGTTTTGGAAACTCTTTTTTTCTCTTATTTTCCTTTGATTTTTCCTTTACTTATTTTCCTTTATTTAAGCAGTGGAAGTTAAATGAAAGGTGATCTCAGATTTTTGCACAGTACAATACATCCCACCTGAACCACAACAGTATTTGATTTGCTCAAATGATTTTGTCTGTGTTTTGGTTTGTAACACTCACTGTGTTCTCCAGATGAAGCAGGCTGATTCTACTGCTGAAGTCACCTGGAGTTCAAGGCTCAGTAATGTGAAATGCCAAGCTGAATGTCAAAGTGATACTTTCTTTTTAAAGTTGAGGCTTTTCAGATCCTACTTTCAAAACATCTCTCCAGAGCAACTTTATGTTGAGGCTTCAGTGTGTGTGATTTCTAACACCAACTGACATGTAAATGAACACCTCGGATCTAAAATGTAGTCTTAATTTTTGAAAAGTATCAAAAAATCCTCATGTTTCTGGCAACCTTTATGCCCTGAAGACGTATCTGTTGTACAGACATCCTGACTACGACTTTAAATGAGGTTCTGCATGTAGATATGCTTGAATTTCAGCAGTGTGAGTCACAATGTTTCAGCTTTTGTGCCGAGAGTCTGCTCTTCAGAGGCCCCTTAACATTACTGAGACAAGTTTCTTTTTGCAGTTTCTAAGGCACTCAGGAGGATGTGTCTGAATAGAAACTGCACTCATTTAATTTTTCAATATTCAGGCCTTCCATGGGAACAGAGGGTGTATTTTTAGCTTTCGCTGCTGCTAATGGTGATTTTTTTTGTGTGGGGTGAAACAGCTCTGTGTATTGAATCTGCAGAGGTACTTTTTGGTTGATGGAGAGCAGAAGGCAGCATGCTGAGATCTCCCTCTAAGTGTATACAGGTGCTAATGGACTCTATAATAGCCCCCGCCTGTGCGTATTGATGGCTCCATCTAGCCCTTATCACTCTGTGTCTCATAACCAGCCTGTAATGGACGATTTGTACTACGGAGAGAATATGCCACATTAATCTGAGGGCCCCACAATTGGGTCCTGGGGCAGTTTTACGTATCACCTCTACAACAGGCAGACAGGCCTCATTTTCAGCTGTTCAAATGAGGGATATTTAACCTTGGTGGTCATTTAGAATCCTGCCCTCAAGAATTGTCTGAACGTTCACTCAAAGGTCAGATGAAATGTGACTCGATTTACCATTGAAACTGATGTACCAGTTAGTGAGTGCATCCTTAACCCTGCTTTTGGTTTGGCGGCTTGTTTTGCTTGGATTAGGTGGTAAAAGCATTGCTTGTGTAAACATTCACAGGCTTGTGCAAGATTACATTGATAAACGGCGCTTTAACAGCTTAAACTGCAAGGGCCCTTATGCTGGGCCACAGTTCCTTGCTCTCATGACTACACACCTTACATACTGGTTTAATAGTAATTGCAATAATTTATAGTACTTTATGACTAATATGGACAAAAGTATTGGGGCACCTACAAATTAATCCCATTCTAAGTCTATAGGCATTAATATAGTGTTGGTCCCCCCTTTGCTACTGTAACTGCTTCTACTCTTCTGGGAAGCTTCTTCAAGATGTTGGAGTGTGTGTCAGGATTTTTGCTGATTTATCCAGAAGAACATTTGTGAGGTCAGACGCTGATGTTGGACAAGCAGGCCTGGTTTGCAATCTCCGTTCTAGTTTATCCCTAAGGTGTTCAGTGGGGTTGAGGTCAGGGCTGTGTGCAGGTCAGTCAAGTTCTTCCACACCAAATTCGCTCACCCAGCCGTGCCTTTATGGACCTTGCCTTGTGTACAGTCATGCTGGAACAGAAAAGGGTCTTCCCCAAACTGTTCCCACAAAATTGGAAGCATGTAATTGTCCATAGCATTATCCCTCCTCCACCAAACTTTACAGTTGGCACAGTGCAGTCAGGCAGGTAACATTCTCCTGACATTCGCCAAATCCAGACCCATCCATCAGACTGCCAGATTGTTATTCATCACTCCACAGAATACATTCCACTGCTCCAGTGGAGTCCAGTGGCTGTGTGCTTCACATCACTGTGCCTGACACAGTGTGCTTTGTGCTTGGTGATATAAGGCTTGCATGCAGCTGCTTGGCCATGGAAACCTATGCCATGAAGCTCCCAGTGCACAGTTTTGTGCTGATGTTAATGCCAGAGAAGGTTTGGAACTCTACAGTTATTGAGTCAGCAGAGCGTTTGGGACTTTATGCACTATCCGCCTCAGCACTTGGCAACCCCACTCTGTAACTTTACGTGGTCTGACACTTTATGGCTGCGTTGCTCTGGTTCCTAAACACTTCCACTTTTCAAAAATACCGCTGACAGTTGAATATCTATTCAATTCAGTGATCTCTTTACCCATTCTTTCACAAATATTTATAAGGCAGACTGTGTGGCTAAGTGCTTGATTTTATGCACCTGTGGCAAAGGGACTGAATGAAACACCTGGCATTCAGTAATTAAGAGGTGTGTATCAATACATTCCATATACTGTAAGTCTTAAGATTAATAACTAATAAGCCTAGCTCGATAACAGTAAGGGTTCTTTGGAACTATAGAATTGTGACATTTGACCAGAAAGCAGATGCTCACAGCTTAAGATCAAAAGTGAAGCTTTACTTATGGAATCGTAGAAGCAGACAGTAGTCAGGATACAGGCACGGGTCAAATCCAGGAAACACAGCAAAACAAGAAAGGCGACCATAACCGATAAGGGCAAGACAGGCGATGAATCAAAACCATGAAACCAACACAGCAGGCAAAAGTACAAAAGGGAAAGACCATAAATCTGGGTTAGCAGAAAAACAGGCAGGAAGTCAGTACGCGAATGATATCAGAACAGAAATAAACACTCAGTAGTGTCACAGAGGAACACATCAGTGGGCACACATGCTTCTCTGTTCTTTTGTTAACTGAAGAGGTGTCCTGCTCTTTGCCAGGTGCGCAAGACCTTAGATGCCACCATGCAGACACTGCAGGACATGCTGACCGTGGAGGACTTTGACGTGTCCGATGCCTTCCAGCACAGCAGATCTACAGAGTCTATTAAATCAGTGGCCTCTGAGGGCTACATGAGTAAGCTGAATATTGCCAAACGACGGGCCAACCAACAAGAGACCGAGGTCTTCTACTTCACTGTGAGTATGGCATGTTCTCTCTCAAAGGTCTACAATTACCCAGATCTACAGGTGGGCTTATGTTAGTATAGGTTTTTCTGAAGACAGCACATTTCAAATGAAAATAACAATTCAATGCAAAACCCCTAATGGCCAAAATGACACCGTGATTTGAATACGTACAGTAGAGTGTGCATCGGCTGCTAAATTTAACTTACAAGCATTATGATATTTGTTCTGACGCCTTTCCCTGTCTGTGATTGGTTTGCTGTGAAATATGTACGAAAGACTCATACAGAGTTCTTTTTAAGTAAACATCGTGTTCAGTGTTAATACTGCGGTGCTGCCAAATGTAGAGCTTGATTTTACTTGTTTGTGGCTTTTCTGTTATTTGGTATGTGAGATCAGTTTTGTTATCTAATCATAGAACATAGTGTCTCCAACACTGACATTGAAATTAAAGTCTACCCAGCATGCCCTATCACGCATGAAATCATAAAACACTCGCGACATGGCCCCATGCCTTTACCATTGAAACGGAAATTAAACTCTCCTTTCGGAACAGATTGAATTAGAGCCGCGCAAAACACAACGAAATCTGTTCTTCATCTGCCGTAACCGACAACTCTCTCCTGTTCTTGTCAGAGCTCATTAAAATCATTAGCTCCCTGATGCCTTCATCTGTGTCCGCAGAAATTCAAAGAGTACCTGAACGGCAGCAACCTCATCGTTAAACTGCAGGCCAAGCATGACCTGCTGAAGCAGACGTTGGGGGAAGGTGAGTAGTTGCATAATGAGCCCTGCGCTTGCGCTAAATGTTAAAAGTGTCAGGTCTTGCGTGAAGGTCTCTCATTATGACTTTGGTCACTGCAGGATATGGGGTTTGAAACTGTCACATTAAGGTCAGTCTGAGAGAGCCAGTGTCTAATGAAGAGCAATGTTAAGAGGTCTGTGTTGTCTCAGCAGCTGTTTTCCATGAGACGAACTTGAGTATTTTTTGTTCAGAAATAAGATTACGACCAAAAATGCCATTTACATGAGTAAAGCACAGCTTCAAAAGCATTCCACAATGTCATGCTTCCGGCCGTCTTGTTATTTATTATAGTGTCCGGCTAGGACCTTAGATGTATAAGGTTTCTTTTGTCAACTCGCTGTAGAGACTTTCATCCTTCTCTCTTCTCACCTCCTTTACGGATGGTTAGTGTCCAATCAATCAGCAGCAGCAGCTGGTGCATTGGGTCTCAATCTAATGGGGGCACATATTGGGGCGCCCCAGCTGAGACCATCCATGAACATGTATGTTCACAATTATGGCCCCCCTGCTACCCACAGCACTCAATTACACTGCAGATTCATCAGCTGAGGCACACTAGACAGGGGTTAATATGTCTGGGCTCTGTTTTGGCCACAAGCTGTAGACATGCGCACATTTATGTGGCTTCTACTTGAGTACCTGTATCACATATGGCATCTGCAGGTACCCCAGTTTTTAATTATTCGCTTAATTGGTCCTAGACGCATTAACCGAATTGGGTTAAAAAGTCCGTTCTGCTCTAGTAATATTATCAGTGTTTCTGTGGTGCTAGCCACCTGGCCCAACAGCCGCGCTTGTGGACTTCAGAATGAATGATAAAGAAGCAAGCAGGCTTGGATGCACTCCAGTCATCTGAATAACTGAATGATGTTTAAAGCTGCCTCTTTCTGAACCACTGAATCAGAACCAGCATTGTGAATGAACGCTCAAGGGGACTTCTGAAGCATTTTTTTCCATCCTCAGCTGGCAACGCTGAAGGTTTTCTCTTAGAGTGCTTAGTGATGGCACACTCAAAGCACTCCATTTGATATGCAAATTTGCAGTAGTAAAATTATTTGTGGCCCTTCCTCAGTTTCTCAAGTAGCTGTCCTACAGCTTCTGCAGTTATGGCATTACGTGGAGATTTAGATTTGGAAAGGAAACTTGATAAGCATTATGCAGCGTTGGGGCCAGGTGCTTAATAAAAGGGTGTTATTCATGGCACTTTAGCTAAGCTATTGCTCCTGGAAAAAACGACTGACAGGAAAGACACTGTTTCTTCACGTGCTTTACAGCTTCCAGAGATGCCAGAAAAAATAAGCTGCTTACTATTTTTTCATTGTATTTTCTTTGCGTCAGTGATAGATGATCAAGCATAAATATAACAGCCATATGTGGATAACAGATCATCTTGGGTGCGTTCTTGTTAAATAGCTTATTGTGTTCTGCAGTCTTAATCATTAGCAGAAAATGATTAGTTCAGTGAGGACTTCTCAGGACTTTCTAGCCCTTCAGATAAGGCTTAATGATCTCTGGGAACTCAAAAGTTCATGTCTGTAAATTTTTAGTTATTTTTCTTAAATAGAATGATCATGTTTGTTGCATTTACTCTGCATGGATTGTAGTACTATCTTAGTTCATTGTTCAATTCTGACTGAAATTGAAACAGATCTTACAACGCCCAATAGAAAATCACCCAATCAGGATTTTTTATATCTACTCAGATGCAGCCAAACTAGATCTTCCTTTAGATGAGCCTTCAGGAGCTAGGCAGAAGGCTTAATCTTTCAAATTAACCAAGAATTTAGATGGGAAGTAACAGTAGAATCAACCAGTTGGGTTGTAATTTATGATTGAACAATGTTGTGAGAATAAAAATCAAAATCATAGATACGTTCCCTCACAGTACAAATGGTAGTCTAACCAGGTTTCACTCAGTGCTTAGAGACAAAAAAGGTAGATGTGTGTAAATGTTTTATATACAAGCTTTAAATGTCTTCATGCTAAGTGTGCAATATGAAAAAAATGCATTGGCTTAGCGCTAATATACTATTATAAAATCCCATAGAGGTGACAGCAGAGCACATAGAGGTGTGTTTTGACATTTGTAGCTCAAACTGAAGCTTTAAAAGTCAGGATTCACCACTTATTCTATTGTGCTATAGCTCTTTATTAATTTCATCCATTCATTTATAGTTGTTATTGCTGAAGAATATGCCCTGCTTAGCTTCAGGAACACGCCCACTTTTCTCATTTACATAATTTTTGGCCAGTGATTGCCACTAGCACCATATGTGACAGACTCCCCCTTTGTCTGTGTGTCTGTCTGTCTTTTGTGTATGTATGTGTTGGGTTTCCTTATGTGCTGTGACAAATCCTTTCCACCTCTTTCATATCAGTGAATTTTCCGACAAAGAACTGAGTGAGCCGTCACATGCATCACTCAGTTAAATCACCACATACACACATGCATGCACACACTCTCCCCTCTTTATCTCTCCTGCGAGCCATCCAGCACCCCACAGGGATCAGCCAAGGTTTCTACAGCGACCGCAGGCACTCCTTTTGTCTGAAGAACGGAGCTGCCACTCATTCATTCATTTCTCTTTCAATAGTCTGGGTCATTCTCACTATAGCCCTGTGTCCACTCTGCTACAGCTCTACAGCAGAGAGCATGAGATCATACTTTTAAATTCAACGTCTGAATAATCTCTCACTCTTTTTTTGCAGGAGAAAGGGCTGAGTGTGGAACCACAAGGTAAGATCCTTATGAAGGTCACTTCACAGCATTTTCTCACTGATGTCAGCTTCAAGTGATGAAACGTCTTTTCATGAGCAGTCTTATTAAATTGCAGCATAAAACACAAATACAGATGATGTTTACTGCTGTTTTAATGTATGAAGGAGTGGGACACACTGCTAACTTAGAATACAATGTGCTGATGATTAATCTTAGTAGCACTGATGCAACACGCTGTCCGAACGTCAAAATGGTCATGAAATCAAAATTATTCATTTTTCAGTGTCAGGAAAAAAGTACAAATACAAATAAAGTGCAAAATACAAATGTTAAACAGAAAATTACACATAAACATCAATAACTATATATAATATTTAATATAATAGAAATAATTTCAGTATTTAGTATGTATATCCTTATTCTTTATTACAGCTTCCCTTCTCTTTGGGAGCGTTGCTTCCACACCTTCAAAGTTCAGTCTTAGAATGGATTCTCTACTCCTCACAATTCAAGTAATTTTACACATATTTAGTGATGTTGAGGCCTGGGCTGGGCAGTAATTTGATGCTATATTTAGTTGGTGAGGCTTTGTGTATTTTTGTGTTAAATGTGTTTTTTTGACACTGACGCTGAAAGAATAAAAATAATAACTTAATGGCTATTTCAACCTGGAAATGAAGTAAAGAGTTGGTCTCTGGTCTGCACAGTGCTGAAAAAGAAGCTGAAATTACTAATTTTGTATTCTTTTCACGAAATGTTTTGCATATTATATTCTACAAACACTAATACAGATGCTTCCCCCAGAATTGCTTTATATATCAAAATATACAAGATAACAGTGTAGACAGATAGATGGTAATTGCTAATTGATAATAAATGACTAGGGAAGCTACCTAAGCTTCACATATAATTTCAGTCCTTCTTTCATAAAAAATATTTTATAAGTCAATGCAAAAAACACTAATGCTGAAGCAGAGAGCCTGATATTACATTTATAAAGGGATGGTGCACATCATGGTTTCAGAGTAACTAACTCGGAATACAATGGCCTAATGACACCCTTAGCCTCCGTGAAGCAGTCTAGACAGATAAATGGTAATTGGTAATTAATAATATATAACTAGTGTCATGGTGAAAAGGCTATGACAAATGTATACAATTTTCTCTTCATCTTCATATCTACCCTAAATAATTAAAATGTAACAGATCCAGTCTGTTTCTGTCAGTGGGAAGAAAAGGTGGATGACTTTTTTGACTCTTTTTTTGAGTGAAAACTGTCCAGCCAAATGCCTTTGCTCCTTTTGACAGCAGTGCATTCATGTAAAAACAGTCTTTTGCCAGTCCATTTGCCTGCAGTTTCAGCTGCAAAAACAACCCAAAGCAAGCCAGTGACAATGAAAGAAAGAAGACGAAGGGCAAATATTTATTTTCTTGGCACCCCCAACTGAGTTATTGCACAGCGGTCGAAGAGGACTTGTCCCCAAGCTGTCATTGGCAACTTCTCAACTCCTGCTGAGTAGTAGTGGGAGTCCACTGTCTGTCTGTGAGGCAGAGAATAGGGCCTCTGCTGGTGAGCAGATGTGAGTGGCCATCTGTACAGGTGCCCATGAAAACCTGCTCCTGTGTGGCATGCCATGGCAGACAGTCATTTACTGTTCATCAACTAGGACTTTAGCATATTAGTTTGTCTCAAACTTTTATGTTACTTTCCCTTTGAATCAGTATGCTAAAAAACTAAAGTGGTAACCACTGCTGTTCTCTTTCGACATGTCTGTGTGAGACCTTTTAGAAAAAAAAATCTAAAAGCAGAATCAAAAAGTACATAATGGCCATAATTAAAGACTATGAGAATATATGTAAACACTGGCCTGGCCAGTTCTCTTGAGGTTTGCAGCTAAAGTGCAGAATCACATGCTATTTGACTTGTATTGAATTTGGTGGTGGATCACAGCTCCTGAGAGCAATTAGGCTTTCCTAACTCAGCATGCGTTCCTGTAGGGGGCTGCTGCAGGAAAACAAACCCTTACTTGCAGTTGTTATAAGTTAATTAAGGGTCAGAGCAATTAGATCATAATTACAGTCCATTAAAATGCAGATATCCTGTGCTGTTTGCATACCCCTTTCATTAATTGCTGTTAGCTTCATTGGAACATTTAGCTTGGAAAGCAGATATTTCAATTCTTTTGACTTCATGCTGGGACTGTCAAAGTTACATCATTAAAAACATTGATTGAAATGTACCTTTTGAATGATTTGGCAGTTTATTATACAATAAGCATGACCATAGTATATAATTCAATTATTTTAAGTTAAATCTTAGTTAAAGCTGTATAACCTTTTTAAATATTTGAATGGCTGTGCATAGTTTGTTGTAGCCTCTCTGGATCAAACATGATCTCCTAATGAAAATACATGTCTGAGGACAATTTGTTAAAATTTTGGTGCCACAAACATGGAGACGTGTAGTGTAGTAGTCTTCATGCTTAATTGGAGGACTTTTTGTAGATGCATATGTGGGCCCTCTACAGGCTCATTGTCCATTGGACTATGTTGAGTCTTCAACATAGGACCATCAGTTTGTTCCCGCCCAAATTTAGCCCCAAATGCTCTAGGTACAAGATCACATCTCATCCTGCAAGATTAGGCTTGTTATTATTCAGTTAAGTCATTTTTAGGAGACTAATTTTTAACTTTTAATTGTCAAAATGAATTGTAATTAATTAATTGTAATTAATTAATAATTACATAATACATAACAACGGTAATTAATTGTAACTGTCAAATTAATTGCTAATTTAATTGATGACAGCTCTACTTCATGCTGGAGTCTACCTGGTATAACATTTCACTACATTTGGTGGTGTTTGTGTGTTTTGTTCCTCCTTGCTCCACTCCCCAGACCCCCCACCCTTCCCCCTAAACCACAGAAATTGCGGAAACCCCGGCCGCGCTCCGTCTATAATCATAAGCTGTTTAATGGAAATATGGAGTCCTTCATTAAGGTACCACCACCTGCAGTACAGTCTGCTGGGGTGGAGGGATGCCTGTCTTTCCCCTCTTACCGCTCCCTCGTTCTGAATATTCCTGTCACTCATACTTCTTCTCCTGGCAGTGATGATGCAGCTTATAAGGGTGGCAGAGGTACATGCCAGACTGTAGCCTTCAGAGCCAAAAATCAGACACAGATGTGCATCTAGTTGTATCAGGGAAACGTGATTGGCTGTGGTTGTTAGCCAGGCTTTCAGATGCCACCCTGTACTGTATCTCGAGCCATTCCAGCAGCTGCTCCAAGACTCAAAACGACAGTGTTGTCTCCATGGCGATTCTGTCGTTCTTTTTTCTCTAACTGTTATTCTCTTGCTTTTCTCACCTCTCTGCTCCGCTTGCCACTGCTTTCTGTCCTAGGGGAAGACGGAATACACGTATTCGCAATCAGGTACTTTAGCACAGGGCCTGCTGTAGGATTTCTGTTGGCTATTACTGTATTGTTGGCTTCATACGAAGTGTCTTCTAGCTTAGGGGTCGGCAACCCAAATGTTAAGAAGAGCCATTTTGTCCTTTCAACAAAAATCAAACTATCCTGGGAGCCATGACATTTTATATCCATTTTACCATCTTGGCTGTAAATTTGGCTCAGTATGTGCTAATGTACAAGTGCAGAATAAAAAATAGAATATAAATGAAAATCTAGACTTACTTTCGCTCTGCTTAAGGCTTTAGCTCAGCTATAGCTGCTTTTCCTCCACCATAAATGGTACCTGAGGATCTAGAATGTAACTGCTGCACCATTTAAGGTGGAATGGGAAAACTCAGCTTTTTAGTGTTTGACAGTTTGCAGATTAAACATATAAGGAAACCAGATGGCGTGATTATAAGTGTAGATAACTCCATTCGTCTCCAAATTATTGATATTCATCTAAAATCTCTCTCTTTGCCTTTTCCTTAGCTAATAGCTAGGCAAGAAATGCTATGGTGACCAGCAGTCTGTGCACCAACCATCAGGGTTAAAGAGCACATTAGCAGTTATATATTAACTCAAGTGTTTAAGACCATTTATTGTTTAAAGTGATTTTAAACCATCAGCAGAGTTTTATTATTTATTAAAAATCTAAATCTGCTGTGGAGCCGTCACACGGCAATAAAAGAACCACATGCAGCTCCAGAGCAACATGTTGCCGACCCCTGTTCTAGTCACTTTTTAATGATCATAATTCTCAATGATTCCATATTGCTTCTACAATAATATATAATCTCAATTTATATACAGTTGTAAGGAAAATGTTTTGAACCATTTGAAATGATCTAACTTGTTCATTAATGATCTTCCTGTAAATCACAAAAATAAATGACCTTATTTAACCGACATCACACTTCTACTGTACAGTGCAACACTTTTGTTAAACAGAACCAGATAATTCCAAAGTGTGCGCAGACATTTTCTTACAGATTTTGGATGTTGAGGACAGAAGTGCCTAATGCAGTATTCTTTACTAAATTACTTTTTTGCATGCTTGTGTCATCATACTACATACATAACTGTCATCATAATCAAATCTGTATTTTTGTTAGTAACAAACTGAAAGGACATAGAGCCCAGTATTATGTACAAGTGTATTTCTTCTATTAATCACATAATTGTGAACAAATTGTGAAAACAGACTGACATGTTATACCGTTTACAATTCACATCACATTGTCTCCATTCTCTTTCAATTGCATTTTCAGGATTCAGGCCAGCCTATTCCTCTTGTGGTGGAGAGCTGTATTCGATACATCAATCTGTATGGTAAGCAGTTCAAGCTTCACTTTGGCCTATACAATGTTGTCTCAGCGACTGTGAGAGAGTTCTGGCAGAGCACATATTTGCATCATTCATGGAGTGCTCTATACACACTTAACGACACAATGGCAGGTGTGTAGATTTAGCGCAGATGCTAATGCTAATTTAAATGCAGGCTAATCTCTACAGATACCTCTGCTGAAAGTTTTGTCATTCTCAGAAGCTTCGCGGAGAGACAGTTCTCTGAGCCTGCCATCTGTTAGAGAGAGGATGAGCTTAAGTGGGTAAAATGTCGGGCTGCACTGCTGTAGGGCTTTTTCCATCATGCATATTTGCTGTGGAAGAGCATGCTGCGTCCATAAAGATACAAGAACAGTAAATACTTGGTTCTTGTTTGTCAAGTTTTTGTTCATTAACACTATGAATAAGAACATTTACATCAACAAAACTATGAATTTTTAGAAAAACAGGTGTCTGACTGTGTTTTAGAACATCCATGGCCAGAACTATATACTATTTCTTTTACTGGAATCCTTAATGATGACTCTAAGACAGTGCTCACCAACCTGCATCTAACATGCTACACCCCCTCATTTACAAACATAACATATATTGTAACGCCGGGGAGCGATGAGGCGGACTCATGTGTGAAGAGAAGCGAGATTTATGTCCAAATCCATAATCAGGGCCAGAACAGTCCATGGTCAGAGAGCCAATATGGAGAGCAGGAGGGACAGACATGATAAAAATTAAAACAGAACTCCAAACAGGCAAGAAAAACTCTTCAAAAAATACATACACTTCAAAAACAAACCTTACATCAAACAAACAAAGACCAACAAGAAACTCAGGAAAACAGGTCTTAAATACAAGCAGGGATAATGAAGGATAACCGGACACATGTGGAGAACAGGTGGGAACAATCAGGGGTGTAGTCACAAAACAAGGGGGTCGGACCAGGAAGAAATCAAAACAAAAGCACATGACAGGACTAAACGGTAAAAAAAAGAAAGCACATGACAGGACTAAAAGGTAAATAAAACCACATGACAGGACTAAAAGGTAAATAAAAGCACATGAGGAGACTGGGAGGGGCCAATCGTGACACATATGTGGTCTGATTTTATTGTGTGCATTGAGATACACATTCAGTAGACCTCATATGAATTGGTTCTTATTTTCATGCAACAGACTGGGTACACTCTTAAAAATAAAGATGCCAAAAAGGAGAACCACTTTTGGTTCCCTGAAGAACCTTTCATTTGATGGTTCTTTGGAGAGCCATTTTTGTAAATGAGATTGTGAGTGTGAAGAACACTTTTAAAGTTTAAAAAATAATGTAAAGAATAATGTTGGCATTCTAGGAAGACCCTAAATCTGTGTTTGCACTGCAAGTGTGTCCTGTGAATAACTTTTATTTGTTTACTAAATGGCTGATGCAAACTGGGCAGTCCTGATCTTGGTTAACGCATGCGTAAGCCTTTCCCTCACCAATCACAAGACTGATTTTGGATGTCCCGCCCACACAGTTTTAACAAAACTGTTTTCCTGTTATGGTCCCTCTGTGTTTGAGTTGGAGAAACTTACAGAGCGAACAACCAAGTGAAAGCAAACCTAGCACCTGTAACTGAGCCATCGAGCTAGGTCATCTGTCTGCCTGTTGTCTGTCTGAATGATCACGTATAGGGTTAGGGTGTCCCAGTTCTTGTTGAGATAGAGGGGTAGGGTGAAATATTAGGGCTACATGACCGTCCAAATTGAGGTTTTTCAGAGGCACAAAGAATAACTGGCAGGACGGTTGTGTGAGCAACCAAAAAAAAACCCACAAATGTATTTTCTCAGTTCCAAAAAATATGATAACCATTGTATTATCTTAGTTTAATGTGGTGTCAATGTATTATGGTCGTTTTCTTCATAACAAGCATAAAAAATTGGTAATAGCATGCTAATGTCTCGGTAACTAGCTAACTTTCCTGTTCCACCTCAAATAGTCCATTTAAGTTGGAATGGGAAAATTCAAACAAGAAGCTGGTGAATAGTTGACATCAGCTTCCTTTCACCAAAGAATTAGCGGTTGGTGATAATAAATAATTGTCTTATACCCCTCTTTTAATGCATATGATGCTCTAAATGTAACTAAAGCCTAGCAGTGAGTCTGAACTTTTTCCTTCGCTGCTATCACTGAAGACAGGCCAGGCCACCTACAAAGTAGCGCTAGTAACCTGCTAATGAAGCAATATTTTTTTTTGTTAATTTGAGGGTGGTCCCATTTCGTAGGGCAAGATTTCAACCACTACTACTTGTAACTCCATTCCAAGGGGTTAGGGTGACACTAGAAAACAAGGGGTAGGGGTAAAAAGAAGAAATGGGATTGGGCCTTGGACTGAGGGCTGTCAATCATGTGTGCTCAAAAGAATTAGAACCACACCCAGACACTTGTCAGATCAGTTATTTTTAAATAGGATCATACATCAGATAAATTAGTTTTAAGCTCCCTCATACATCTCCTTTTCAAATGATCCATAAGGAGCCAAAAGTTGTTCGTCTATGCTATAACTCACAGAGCCCTTCTGTTTCTCTGTTTTCAAAATTGTAGAAAGTGTAAGAAATTCAGATATACAGAAATGGATGTTACATAATAATAGGATAGTGGATGGACAGGATCACACTCCTTCTTACATAGTCTGACCATTGCAAACACTGGTATGCCTGGACAGCTGGCAAATCGATAAAATGTCTGCTAAAATGTCAGTATGCATATATGAGTGTGATGCACACTCCTCAAAGCAATGACATGTCTGAACATAAGAGATATAAAAGTTAAGAAATAAGAGATATACAAATTATTTCATTCCAGATTTCTCGCAATTGTGAACATGGCTTATGCATCAGTTATGTGATTCTTAGAGATGAAGTTCAGATAGCCAGTCCTCGTTTAATTTCCTCTATCAGATTACCTTCTTCACCCTTGCTTTGCTGTTTGTCTACGCTTCACATGTTATTATGTCTGAGCTGGCCTGGGGCATTCTCTCCCTTTGCCCTCCACATCTAATGAAATCTCAGAAACTGATCAGAGTAGCTTTAATAGAAACCATATGTCCCTCAAAACCCAAGGAGGCCCCTGCCTCATGGAGCAAAAAGTCACTTTACAACCAGATTGCATTTCCTGCCCTGTGTTATGCATTTTCAGATTGCTTTCATGTCAACGGATGTTGTACTGCTGAGATAATGGCAGGCCTTGACGTTTTCTGGTTTCATGTTTCCTTTTCTATTTCAGGCCTTCAGCAGCAGGGCATATTCAGAGTTCCCGGATCTCAGGTGGAAGTCAATGACATTAAAAATTCATTCGAAAGAGGTTTGTGTCCAAGCGAGAAGCCCCTAATTGTTTTTGAATTGCTTTTCTCCCTGTAACTCGGTCAATTTGTTTTGGCAGCGACTGTCAGAAAAGATTATCTCTATGCATGAGAGAAGGGAACGATATTTATGAATTTAATCTGACATTGAGTTACTTTAGTGTCCTGTAGAATAAGTACCTCAGTTGCAGGTTGATGTTTCCAGTGATGTATCTACTTTCTTCCTAAACCATGACTTCCTAAACCATGTGTCTTAACATAAAGCCTGTCTTGGTTTGATGTGAATTTATTTATTCAGATCTATGTTTCATTGTTTGCAACATAAATGAGTAAATCACACTCTTGAGTTCAGAATTTGTGTAAGATCTAAACTGGTAGAACAGTCAGTCATGAAGCATGAACATGAGGTTTTCTTGCAGGTCTTTAAAGCAGTGTGTGTTCCCTGTTTCAGGCGAAGACCCACTGATTGATGATCAGAGTGATCATGACATAAACTCGGTGGCAGGCGTTCTGAAGCTGTACTTTAGAGGGCTTGAGAATCCTCTTTTCCCCAAGGAACGCTTCCTAGACTTCATCTCCACCATCAGTGAGTCCTACTGCCACAGGCGTGAACTACTGAAAGAGCTTTGAACTTTTTTCAGTCCTGCTCTGACTTCAGTGTGCCAGTCATTGGATGAAGAAGCAAATCATCTAATAAATCTGTGTCCATTAATTTGTGATTCAGTTTTGGCAGAACAACAAATGTGCAGTTTTCCCCTTCACCATAATGTAGCCAATGAGCCAAAACTTGTTTGCTTTTTTTAGTTTTGCATTGGGAGCCAATGTAGCTAACAGGTAATGGGTACTTACACCCTGCCACTTAGGATTATGCAAATTGCATGTCTTGTTTTTTTCTATATAGGAAAAAACATCTTGTATGTTGTCACCTATGCAAGTCATGTGTTGGCTGATCAGCTACATTTATGGAAAAGGATGGTTTGGTTAAATTGATTTGGAAGGGTTTGATTTGCAGTGTGGGAGAATATTATTTGTATTTCTTTTTTTTCAGAGCTTGAGTCATCTGCTGAACGAGTCCATCACATTCAGCAGATTATAGTCACTCTTCCTCGTACCATCATCATCGTCATGAGATACCTGTTTGCGTTTCTCAACCAGTGAGTCTACAGCTTTTAAACTACATTTCTTGAAAGATTTCAGAATTTCATTGAGAAACAGAATGCTGGGAGTAGCTCATGATTAGTTTTCCACATACCTCTATGTTTGTGCTGCTGCATAGTAAATCAGCATGTATATGAATAACTGCAGTCAAAGGCACAGACATTCATTATATTCTGAGTTATTGAACAGGCCTCGTACTGTTCATGTCCAATTCATTACCGCATCTGTCAAGCAGTGCTTTAGATGTTATTTATGCCAGAGGAAAAGCCAGGGCTCTGTGCAGTGCTATACCTGTCCTTTTTTATTGTACTCATATTGATGTTCCCTCTGCATGCTTCCTCCTGCAGAACAAAGAATTAGATTTTACATCCTGGGTTTTTTAGCTGGACAGTTTATTTATATACTGAGCTGGGCCTGTAGCTTTTTTTTTTTTTTTAGCTCAAACTTCATATAATTCTTCTCCTTTTCTTGCGCTCTTTAGTTCCTCTGCAATGTCTGGATACTGTACAATTTCACTGTGGAATTGAATTGAGTCACTCAGATTGTCTGCATTGAACATAACTGCCAGAGAAAGAGATGGCTGTTGTTCTGTGAATTATGACTTGCATTTAACCTTGTTCACTTGTCCCCAAAGTGTCAGGACTGATTTCAGTTTAGTGGTACTGAAATAATACAATCATCTGAAACTTGTTACTGACATGACTGGTGGATGTTATCAGAACAAGGTTGTTGAAGAAATGCCAAATGTTGGAGGATAGCTTTGCAGATGATAAAGAAAGCATATGAATGAGTTTTGGACATTTATGCAGGTTGAAAGAAAATACTGTATGAGATACTGAAGACTTGCTTAAATGTCAAAGATATATCAGTCAAGTGAGAGTATAATGCTAAGATAAAGCAAATGTCACTTATCATACAGCTGCTGTCCTTACAATTGCTGCATAATTTAATCGTTAAAAGGTAAACAAAGTCATTCAGAGTGGTTTAATTTAAATTGCTCCATTTTAGAGAAACTAGCAGAGTGAAATTGATCACAATGGTGATGATCAGAACCAGATATCTGAAGAATTTAATGCTTATTAAAGGTCCTTCACAGAACGTTATTACACAAAATAGAGTAATAGAATTTATGCCTGAGGCATATACTTGTTTTGTATTAGTTTTGAGAAAAGATTTTGTCCTGAAAGATATTTTTAAGATGTATTTATGATGCAGAGGCATATGCAGGGTACTTTTTGTAAGGCAAAATAGTCCCAAAATATATATTTTTTCAGATGTATTACTATTTTGCCATCATCAACTTTACATATAAAAACTCACAAGACTTGTGTTCACTGGTGGTTTTGGAAAGTAACCAAAATGGCTAAATTTGCTTTGTAGACATTGAGACCCCTGATGCCTATCACCACCACTGTAAAGAAATGGTAGTCGGCAGGTTTCTCTACAATGAACCATTTCACATCAAACCACACTTAATGACTTTGGTTACAAATCAACCATTAAATTATTAAAAGTAAAATTCCACTTTAACTCTTAGAATAATATAGTTACTGTTATTGTTTTGCTACACATTTGCCTAACTATTTACAAACCGGATTCCAAAAAAGTTGGGACATTAAACAAATTGTGAATAAAAACTGAATGCAATGATGTGGAGATGGCAAATGTCAATATTTTATTCGTAATAGAACATAGATGAAAGATCAAAAGTTTAATCTGAGTAAATGTAACATTTTAAAGGAAAAATATGTTGAATCAAAATTTCACAGTGTCAACAAATCCCAAAAAAGTTGGGACAAGTAGCAATAAGTGGCTGGAAAAAGGAAATTGAGCATATAACGAACAGCTGGAAGACCAATTAACACTAATTAGCTCAATTGACAAAATGATTGGGTATAAAAAGAGCTTCTCAGAGTGTCAGTGTCTCTCAGAAGCCAAGATGGTAAGAGGATCACCAATTCCACCATTGTTGCGCAGAAAGATAGTGCAGCAATACCAGAATGGTGTTACCCAGCGTAAAATAGCAAAGACTTTTAAGTTATCATCATCAACCGTGCATAACATCATCAAAAGATTCAGAGAATCTGGAACAATCGCTGTGCGTAAGGGTCAAGGCCGTAAAACTCTACTGGATGCTCGTGATCTCCGGGCCCTTAAACGTCACTGCACCTCAAACAGGAATGCCACTGTCAAGGAAATAACAGAATGGGCTCAGGAATACTTCCAGAAAGCATCGTCAGTGAACACAATCCACCGTGCCATCCGCCATTGCCAGCTGAAACTCTACAGTGCAAAGAGGAAGCCATTTCTAAGCAAGCTCCACAAGCTCAGACGTTTGCACTGGGCCAGAGGTCATTTAAAATGGAGTGTGGCAAAATGGAAGACTGTTCTGTGATCAGATGAGTCACGATTTGAAGTTCTTTATGGAACACTGGGACGCCATGTCATCCGGACCAGAGAGGACAAGGATAACCCAAGTTGTTATCAACGCCAAGTTCAGAATCCTGCATCACTGATGGTATGGGGTTGCATGAGTGCTTGTGGCATGGGCAGCTTGCATGTCTGGAAAGGCACCATTAATGCAGAGAACTATGTTCAGGTTCTAGAACAACATATGCTTCCATCTAGACGTCATCTCTTTCAGGGAAGACCCTGCATTTTTCAACAAGATAATGCCAGACCACATTCTGCAGCAATCACAACATCACGGCTACGTAGGAGAAGGATCCGGGTACTGAAATGGCCAGCCTGCAGTCCAGATCTTTCACCTATAGAGAACATTTGGCGCATCATAAAGAGGAAGGTATGACAAAGAAGGCCCAAGACGATTGAACAGTTAGAGGCCTGTATTAGACTTGAATGGGAGAGCATTCCTATTTCTAAACTTGAGAAACTGGTCTCCTCTGTCCCCAGACGTCTGTTGAGTGTTGTAAGAAGAAGGGGGGATGCCACACAGAGGTGAAAATGGCCTTGTCCCAACTTTTTTGGGATTTGTTGACGCCATGAAATTTTGAAACAACATATTTTTCCCTTAAATTGATACATTCTCTCAGTTTAAACTTTTGATCTGTGATTTGTGTTTTATTCTGAATAAAATATTGGCATTTGACATCTCCACATCATTGCATTCAGTTTTTATTCACAATTTGTTTAGTGTCCCAACTTTTTTGGAATCCGGTTTGTATATATAAGTACATAATTATATTATTAGTTACATTAATTACAATTAGATTTGATTTACATTGTGTATTGGTAGGCATGAGAGCATGTCTGTCCGTTTCCTTTTTCGATATGCAAGAACGACAGCCATGCCAAGCATGCAAGGATGTTTTTGTTTTCCATGAAAAAGAGTGTACAAACCATTGTTCATCAAATTCAGTTATATATTCAGTTAGCAACAGAACGCTTGTGACTACAACAGCTGTGGTTCGGTCACAGACACAATCCAAAGGCAACTACCATAGAATTGAATATAATCCTGCTGTCCCACTCTATTTTAGAATTGTACCAAATAAGTTGCATGTCAAATATTATCTTATGGAATGGTGCTCAATCGAATGATACTGTTATTGTTATCAATCAGTATAAAAAAACAAATCAGTATAATATCTTTCAGTTTAGAATCCACTATTTTTAGCAGAGTTCTCCAGATTTAGATGAGGTACAAGCAACAAATAATCAAAAAGGTCTGTTATAAGGTGTATGTGCCTTAGCCTAGGGGGGTAAATCATAATACTCTTTTGTTCAGTACAAACTTTATTTTGTACTTTAAACCAGTTAGGTCATTGAGAATGTCCTGTTGTAGGCAAAAGTTTAAACACCCCTTGTTGACACCCCTTGCATGTTTTGTTTTCTAAGTGAAAATATGTTAGCAAAAACATAATATTGTGTTTTCTGCAAATTTTTACTGCGAAATTTCTGTATATTTGCTTTTAACAAAATTGGTAAATAAAATTAACCATAAAATAATTTTATTACATTTTGCTTGTTTTTCAATTTGTCAAATTCAGCAAATAATCCTCCTCTATGTTTTCATTTAGAAACATTAGAAGCTTATTTTTATTTAGAAATGTAATTTTACCAGGTGGCTCAAACTTTTGCATGATTTTTTTTTTGGAAATATAAAGTGTGTTTTCTAAGATTCCAAGACACTGAACATTTTTTCTCTCGTTTCCCTTTTCCCACCATCCAAATCAGCCTGTCCCAGTACAGCGATGAGAACATGATGGACCCCTACAACCTGGCCATCTGTTTTGGCCCCACACTGATGCCCATCCCTGATGGTCAGGACCCTGTGGCCTGCCAGGCCCACGTCAACGAGGTCATCAAGACCATAATCATCCACAATGAACTCATATTCCCTGCCCACCGTGAGCTGGAGGGCCCTGTCTATGAGAAGTGTATGACTGGAGGAGAGGAGTACTGGTAAGAAAAGAGGATGAATGTAGAAAACCTTGTGTTCTGTGCCACAGCGTAACACAGCCTGATTTAATTTTCTGCTCCAAATGAAAAGAAGGTTCATCAGTCAGGTCATGTAATGAAAATACACAGGAAGTAGAAGCAGCAGAAATTCAGGCTCAGCAGAAATGAATAATGCTAGTGAGGATTTTTATTCACTGGTATGTTTGTATCTATTGCTGCGCAGTACTGTCAGTATCAGGTTTGTTGTTTTGTGTACTGCTTTTGGAGATTCCCCTTGCACTGACAGCTGTGTCTGTGTGTGTGTGTTTGTCTGTGTGTGTATAAAGTGACAGCCCCCACAGTGAACCAGGCACCATTGACGAGGCTGACAACGGAACTGAGCCACACACTAGTGATGACGGTACAGGGAGACACGGATACTTGTTAATTTATTTATTTTCTCATGTGTTCATTTGTCCTTCCTTTTTGACATCCTTTCATGGCCTTTAAGGGCTTTCTCTAGACAGCTACGTTACTACAGCACAAAGCTCAGCTGAGTTATGTGTGCAGTATTTATAGCGGGTTTAATGACTCCGCTGTAGAGAAATGTTTTCCTGTTTCTAGAGACAGAAATTGTTATTGTTTAAGAGACTGTTTTGTTAGTTATGTAATTGTAATTGTTTTCTAAATTCCAAAGATTGTGTTTGGGGTTTGTGTGTGTGTGTGTGTGTGTGTGTGTGTGTGTGTGTGTGTGTGTGTGTGTGTGTGTGTGTGTGTGCATGCCTTGATATAGACTATTCAGTTAGATATTTGCTTTTAAAACAGTGTTAGCAGTGTCACAATAGCAGTGATTTATGTCAATCACCTCACTGTGTTGTTAGGAATGGGACAGCTGTTGGATTTGGTAATATAGCAGATACAGAACCATAAAAACATCATAAACCATAAATAATTATGACAACTGTGCTTTTTAAAACACTGTTACCTTCTTTTAAAAATGAAAAAGTTATGGTTAATAGCATGCTGCTACAACTTCAGTGCAAAGCATGTGCCATAAGATGTTTACATAGTTAATCTCAACAGTAAACGGTAGTATACAGTTGTAGTGATAGAGGTAATAACTGTAGTTAACTTCCTGTAGTTAAATGCTTTCAGTGTGTATTAGTACTATTTATAAATATTCAGGCTGTGTTAAAGATGCAGCAATAATGCTGAAAACTGTGATCATTTGGCCCTTATCAAGATTGTAATTTTTTATCCTGTATGTTCAGGGTTGGGATGTAACCAAATACAAGTATTCTAAAATGTATGCATCTGTGTTTAGTTTCAAAGTTATACTTTGAAAAGGCCATGATGAGCTACTCATTAGTCTCAGTATTACTAAACTCTGTTAAAGCCTGAGTAGACTGATAAATTAATGTTATGAGCCTGTCATTAGTCTCAGTATTACTAAACTCTGCTAAAGCCTAAAAAAAGCCAAAAAAGCTAACAATAAATAAGAAGTTTCCATAAAATTGTGTAAAAAGTTATGAAACGTCATTATTATTTTCATCTTGAACCGCTTAATCCAGATAGGGTCATGATAGCAGTTGGGAGAGCTCCCAGGCCAACTTGGAGATATGATCCCTTCAGCTGGTCCCAGGATGGCCGCAGGGCCACCTCCCAGTAGGTCGTGCCTGGTAAACCTCCACTGGGATGCGGCCATTGGGCCTGAACCACCTCAAGTGGCTCCTCTCAATGCGGATGCGTATTCACAACCTCATTCATTCAGTCATTCCCAAAGCTCATAGGTGAGGGTAGGGATGTAAACTGACCAGTAAATAAAAAGCTTTGCCTTATGGCTCAGCTACCTCTTCACTACTGCAGTTCGGTACAGCAACTGCTTCCACCAGTCCCAGCCTGCGGCCAATCTTGTGATCACTCTTCACATCACTTATGAGCAAGACCCTGAGATACTTAAACAGGTTTGTGTAAAATAAACTTATGAAACTTGTTACAGCAAGAAGGCTACAGAATGCACCACTAAATCCAATACAGTCGATCATCCAAGGCAGTGAATTCCATTATTTTCCAGTCATACTTTGCACTGTCGATTGTAAAGTTTTTTCCTCTGGTTACAAACACTTTTGACATACTTTCTATTCTGCTGTTGTTTTGTTGCATTATATGTATTGAGTATGTTTTTAAGTGGTATCAAATCTATAGTATATAAGTTCATGGGCATTGTACCCCTTCTTGATACTCAGGAGGAACAGTGATTACAAATCTCTGGTCTAATGTTCCTCATAGGAACCATGAAATAGGCCCACAAAGCAGTTCATCTGGTGCTGCTCAAACCATTAAAATATGTCTGGCAGAAAGACACAGTAGAGTGAAGGGAACAAACAGTGTTTTTAATAAAAAGTTTTGTGTTGGATTTTGACGCTTTGTCCTATTCTAGCTTAGTTACAGGCTGTGAGAAATGGGTTCAGTATTGCTGTTGATGTTATTCTGTAGTCAGTGGTTTGACTGACAGATCACTCAGCCAGTCAGATTGCCATTCTGTCAGCAGAGATGGAGCAAGGGTTCTCATTGGCTGGCAGGCACTGAGGAGATAACAAGGCTGATCTTAAATAGAACTTGACTGCTGACGGTTACAAAAGGGCTTGGACAAGATGTGCTCAATTTCTCTTCTCTCTTTTTCTCTGTCTCTCTCTGCCCCCCCCCTCTCTCACTCTCTCTGTCTTTGTCTTTCTTTCTCTCTCCCACTTCTCTGAAATGTTAATCTGTTGGCAAGATTCTTGTTATTTATTTTATCAATGAACAGTGAGCGGAAAATGCCATTCTTATCTCCACCTTTTTCCTCTAGAGATGCTTTTTAACTGCTCCTCATCTGCCTTTTATCTCTCTGTTCTCGTTCCCTTCTCGCTTTCACTCTGCTGCCTTAGCTCAGGGTTTACAAACAGGCCTCAGGGGCTTCCACCTTCAGCTGTATTTCCTCTCTGCCCCTCCACTCAGTGACTTGTAAAGTGAAACATATACGCAGATAGAAAAAAAAACTCTAGTGTAAGTGTTATTTAGCATTTTGCGCTAACTCTGCTGCCAGCTGGAAATATGGGAGTTTGGAAATAACACTGGTACAATGTTTATTAGTAATTAATCGCAATACATTTTTAAATGACCATTTACCTACTTTTGTTTTTTCTTAGAATTAGCAGACTGTTTTTTTTTTGTTTACAGTAACTTTAAAAAAGAATTTTTGATCATATGCAGATAAGTTAAAACATCCTCTTCTGCAGCATTTCTTAATCCTGCTCCTGGCAAAACAGCAGTGCATCATTTCAAGTATTCCTCGACTCAACACAACTGGTCCAGCTCATCAGCTGATTATTGATGCAGTGAAAACTATGCAGTGCTGAAGGTTTTATTTGCCAAGTTTAACGTGGAAAAGAAAACCATAAATCATAAAATGTGCCTTAACTTTTGCACAGGCCATATTGGAGAGCAATCCATATCCTCCAATATAGAAGAAAAAACAGTGTTTTGTTATCAAAATAGTCCTTTCTTGCTCATTTTTATGCACACATTAATTAAAAAAACATGCTATTTATTATTTTATTATTATTATTGTACCGCGACCCTATCTGGATTAAGCGGTCAACAACAACAATGAGGATGATGATGATGATTATTATTATTATTGCTTATTTAGGAAATTAAACTAACAAGCATGAAATCTGCCCCGGTTATTTCTCTACGCTGCGGTGCGCCAGAATAAAAGCCCTGTGCAAATAAAAAAGCACTGATATTGGATCGGTACATGGCATCAGCCAATACCCAGAGAAAACTGGAATCGCTACATCTCTACATTAAAGACACTGAGAATGATTTAGATCTACCCTGCAGACAGCAAGGGGACAAGAGAGCCCACCACAGTCCAGTGTCAGTAACACTGCAGACAAAGCTTTGAACTCCTGTGTTCAGACCTGTAGCTTAATTTTAGAAGCAGATGTGCTGCCTCTCTTTTTTCACTGCCTTCAGAAAGTGCTGAGAAACTGCAGTTAGAACTGCATATTGAATTTATACATGTTGAATATTTTGCAATGCCATAGCCATCAGATTTTAGAGCATTTCCTATCAAGCTATCTAAATATCCAGTTATCTAACTATCCAATAACATTGTGTTTTAAACAATCACAGTGCTGTGGCCACTATGGGTCTGCCAAAAGACAGCAGCATAAAAGCTTATGTGTATGCCTCTTTATCTCTATTATAAATCCTGTTTTTCCAGCATATGCTTCTCAGAGAGATTATTACTCCAGTACTGCCTGCTGCACACCGAATAAAGTCTGTCTGTCTGTCCATTCTCTGTCCACTCTGTGTCTGTAGGTAATTTCACCCTTGGCTAAAGCTCTTAATGGAACTGATTGGCTTTGCTGGTTGAATTGGAGATTCCCCTCTGAGAGGCTATTTATTCAGTGCATGTGTTTAACCCCCGCTGACCTGGCTGTCTGTCCATGTCTGCCACAGGCAGAGCTGAACACTGGCCTGCACTCTGTTCACACTAATGACACTGAGGGGGACTGATGTGACAGGTTTGATAGGTTTTTGATAGAGCCTGATTTTCACTTTGCATTTTGAACAGTGTTGCTATGCAAAAAGATATTTATTACAGCAGGAAATGGAAGCCCACCCCCTGGTGGGTACTGTTGTGATATGAGGCTTTTTGGGGCTTGTAGTCTGGCTTAAAGTCAATCTGAAATCTAAACTGACTTTTAATAGCTTCTTATGTCATGTCTCTGGTCATATTAAGCGTGATTCATCATATCATGTACTTCATCTTTTATACTGTATCTCTGCACCAGTGGACAGAGCCCACCCCCACCTGTCAATGAAACAAAAATGCTCCACTGGCTCAGAGATTTTCTCTGATACCAGGTTCCATTTTAAAAACCACAGAGTACTGAAGGAAAGTGTGTTATGATTCCCAACAGTAGTGAGTGGCATGGCCAAAAATGTATATCAAGGTGCAATTAATATTAGATGCTTAAATAAACCTATTTTTGTAGGTTAACAGTGGCTTAATGGGATGTCCCTTCACATTTGAATAAGCAGCATTTTTTACAACCAGTGAAAATCTGAAGTAGTAGTACTAGGACCACATGCCAGGCAAAAATGACAATCTTTCAAATCTGAATTTTTACGCAGCTTAAGCTCGCTTTTTATTTGCCAGCTTTTAGCCCCACTCCCATTTCTTCTTTTTACCCCTACCCCTTGTTTTTGAGTGTCACCCTAACCTCTTGAGACTACAAGAAGTTACAAGAAGTAGTGGTTGAAATCTTGCCCTACAAAATGCCCTACTTAACCCTCAAACTGGAAAAAAACCCATTGCTTCATTAACAGGTTACTAGTGCTGCTCTGTAGGCAACCCGGCCCATCTTCAGTGATAACTGAGAAGGGAAAAGTTCAGCCTCACTGCTGGGCTTTAGTTACATTTAGGGCATCATACGCTTTCAGAGAGGGGGTATAAGACAATTATTATTATCGCCCACTGCTAATTCTTCACTGATATGAAGCTGAAGTCAGCTGTTCACTAGCTTCTTGTTTGAATTTTCCCGTTTCTCCTTAAATGGTGCAGCAGTTACATTCTGGCGCTTTAGGCGTAAATATTGCTGGACTATTTAAGGTGGAACGGGAAAGTTAGCCAGCTAGCTACCGAGACATTAGCATGCTATTAGCGATTTTTTGTGTTTGTTATGAAGAAAATGGCCATAATACATTGAAACCACATTAAACTATGTATTTAAGATAATACAATGGTTATCTGAATTTATTAACTGAAAAAATACATTTGTGTTGTTTTTTTGTTGCTGGTTTTTCTTTTTTTTTGCCGCTTGTTTTTTTTTTCTCATAACACTCCGTTTGAAGTGTGTCTCTGAAAAACATCTGTTTGGAGGCCCATGTAGCACTAACACTGTGCCCTACCCCTCTATCTCAACAAAAGTTGGGACACCCTAACCCTAGATGTGAACGTTCAAAACAGAGGGGCTAAGTGGTAGGGGCAAGGAGTGAAATGGGTTTGGGCCTGAGTGTCTGTGGCTGTGTGCATGTAAGAGTATGAGTGTGTGTGTGAGAGAGAGAGTGTGATTATGTAGCTTTCCCTTTATTTTTTGTCTTTCTGTATTCCTTTACATTCATTTTCTCTTTGTCTATCTCTCTCTCTCTCTGTCTCTCAGAGGTGGAGCAGATTGAAGCCATTGCTAAGTTTGATTATGCCGGGCGGAGCCCGAGGGAGTTGTCCTTTAAAAAGGGAGCATCGCTGCTGCTATACCACCGGGCGTCGGAGGACTGGTGGGAAGGGAGACACAACGGGGTTGATGGCCTCATACCTCACCAGTATATTGTAGTGCAGGACTTGTGAGTGCACACACACCTCGACACTGCTATGAATTCTGTACTAAGGTCTCCAAGGAAGTTTTGTTGGGAGACTTTTTAACAATAGCATCAGACATAGCGGTTAGACAGAGGGCCAAGCCTCGAACACATAGTGTAAGAATGACTGTCTCTATATTAGCACCCTCGCATTCAGATCTAGTTATGTAAGAAGGCACAGCACAAAATATGCTGTGATGGCACCTCAAAATGTGCACAGTCTGTATTATCTGGATTATTATTTTCTTAGCTAGAGTAAAATAAGATCCCTGTTTTGGTGGAAAAGAACTTGACAGCATATTTCACTGCACCTTGTAAACCGTGCATCTCGGAAGCGAACAGTTAGTTTGTGATATAAGCTGTCTTAGTAAATCAAACATTAAATTCAGGGATATTATGTGTGAATATTGTTGTCCCTTTAAGGCACATATTGCGCTGGTTCTGCCCTTGTGCATACATTTGTCCTTCTGTCTTATGGTGCAACAAACCATGTTTGTAATTAAAAATAGTTGCCCCATAGTAGATATTATTTAATAATATTAGAAATTAATTAAAGTAATTAATTAAAGCAATTAATTTGTGATTAAGTGCAACATGAAACCTTAGAATTTTTAATTCGGGTTGGAGGTGATTGTATTGTTTGGCACAATTGATCATTCTTTTTAAAAGTACACTTAATACACAGATGTGATAGAAACTGTTTACACAGTAATGGAATATAGCCAGTTACGACACAACAGGCCTTTTTCTTGGCTTTCTGCATTTGAAAATGGATAGTTCTTTTGATATCTTTGATAAGTACAGTGCTTCTGGTGTCAGTAAGTCTGTAAATTTGCTCTGTTTGAAAACAAATAAAGTCACTAAAGAGAAACATTAATGTTTTAAGAATAAAAATGACCTGTCTTTGAGAGGACATGGAGCCAGGGAAGCTATCCAAGATTACTCTCTGAAAATGTTAGTCAAGTACATAAGTGAAATGAAGTGAGCTTTATGTTATCATTTTCAGACAGATGCTCAACTAAGTGAAGCTGTGAATAGATGAGACTATACCAGCCAAAGCACCTGTCACAGTGTCACCCTGCATAACACTAAAGCTCTGTCTTCACCTCCTCTCTCAGGGATGACGCCTTTTCTGACAGTCTGAGTCAGAAGGCAGACAGTGAAGCGAGTAGTGGACCGCTGTTGGATGATAAGGCCTCATCCAAAAACGACCTCCATTCACCGTGTGAGCAGTCACCTGATTACAACTTCAGTGGGGTGATGGGCAGGTGAGTACTGAAAGCACAGATGGAAGAATAAAGAGGACAAGCGCTGGTATTTACTCCCATAGAGTTTGTCATGTGTCTTTATTGACACTGAAGGTAGTTTTTTAAGGACAGTATACACTGCCTATCAAAAGATTGGGAACAATTACCTTTTTCAGCAGGTTTGCAATAACCTTCTTTTATTGTACTTTTGCCCTTGAGGTTCACTTATAATATTTGTGTAGTCTTATGTCACAATTATGTAGTCATATGGTCACAGCTCATTTGTACACAACTATTTTTCAATCTCTTTTTGTTCCTGTCATTTTGTTATTTTGCCTTTCAGATCTTAATGATTGAATTATACATATATTTAGAAAATACAGAAAGTTCCCTTTAATAAAAAAATGGAAAATTAAGCATTATTCTGAGCAAAGGTTTTAATGTCAGTGTATAAAGTCATATATTTTGTAATAGTGCCTAAGTGCACTGTTCAAATCTAACTGTGGCTGCATTCTGTTTACACTACTATGAAAATCAGTGTTGCCAATATTGTAAACATAAGGGACATTTACTGAGTCTACAGGTTTCTTCAGCTTTCTGGGAGCTTAGTCTGGTTTCACTACATTAAAAAACTACTGAAGAAACTCAGGTGTTATCAAAGAGAGTTTAACTGTTACTATTAGTTGCTGCTGTTATTGGGCTGTGATTAACTGTGTGGATTATTGTCATTGTCAGGGTGAGACTGCGTTCAGATGGCGCTGCTATTCCTCGCCGGCGGAGTGGTACAGAGAGCCACAGCCCTACACGTGGCACGGACACTCCCCCTCGCGCTGCTGCCTGCCCCAGCAGCCCGCACAAGGTGGCAGTGAGCAGAGGCCGAGTAGAGAGTCCTGAGAAGAGACGGCTGGGCACATTTGGCAGTGCTGGCAGCATTAATTACCCCGAGAGAAAAGCCTATCCTGAGGGCCACCCATTGAGGCCCGGATCAGGGGCCACACGCCACAGCAGCCTTGGAGACCACAAAAGCCTGGAGGCCGAGGCCTTAGCTGAGGTGAGGACCATGACTTAGATTGTTTTTGTTTTTATTGCTAGTGACGTCCAGACAAGTTATAAATTGAAGGAAATACCAGCATAAAGCGTTGATGAAAAGATATTTCAGATGTTTTGATGATAGGAAAGCGCTGTCTAATACTAAAATCTTCCATAGCTGTTCAGTTGAGTTGAGATTCTGTGAAAGTAGGTCATAGCATATCCATCCATCCATCTTCTAAGCCACTTCTCCCTCAGGGTCACGGGGGGGTGCTGGAGCCTATCCCCACCGGGCGGAAGGCAGGATACACCCTGGACAGGTCGCAAGTCCATCGCAGGGCGGTCATAGCATATGATTTATAATATTTTCATACTGCAAATTCATTCTGTGACCTCTTTGTGCACCTAGAAGATAATACTCCCATCATTACTTTGCATTGATTTGCAGTGACCCATCCCTCTAAGGTGGCAAGTGATCTCAAACGATGCCAGCAAAATGCCTGCCACACTATTAAGTCACCAGACCCTCTCAATGTAGGGATCAAGCATTTATGCCTGTGCCGTTGTTTTGATATACACTACACATGCACTCGCATACTAGTGAATAATAAGGTGAAGGACAACTCATCTGACCATATAACTTTTTCACCGTCTTGTAGATCAATGTCGATGACAGTCGGCAATACAAGTTGTTAAGAAGAGCCATTTTGTCATTTCAACAAAAATCAAACCACCTTGGGAGCCATAACATTTTATGTTCATTTTATTTTAGCTGTAAATATGCCTCAATATGTGCTAATATTTTAGTATAGACTAAAAAATCTAAACGAAAGTGCACACACAGTTTGCTCTGCTGTAAGTTATAGTTCAGCTGCTGCCGCTTTTCTCACGTCTCCAGCAGGACACTTTTCCGCCAAAGAGGAATAGTTTCTTGTAAATGTTCTCTCAACATTTAATTTTTTAGCTGAAGTCTTTTCATTCGTCGTTCTATTTTTCATGTTTCACCATGATGCCTAAGGCACCAGAATGTAACTACTGCACCATTTACAGGAGAATTTGATAAACAAGCGCACAAATGAGAAGCTGACTTCAGCCTAGCAACTTTTTAGTGTTTGACAGTTTCTCATTGCAGATGTAGAGTGCTTATAAATGGAGATGCAACAGGGCAGTGAAAGAGCTGCACATTGCCAACCCCTGGTCTATGATTTTTACACCCCTGGATTCTCAAATGTGCATTAATTCCTCTTAAAACACTAGCCAATTGAACACTCTTTGTGACTGAAGCTGCTGTCATCTGTGCCTCTGTCATGAACCCTTTTTCAAAATCACTTATATCTTTCTTTCCATCGTGATGCAAAATCATGGTCACTTGGGCCTGCTCAGCA